>NC_073745.1:27971903-28298332 GCF_029784135.1 Toxorhynchites rutilus septentrionalis
ATAATTTTCTATACGTTTTGTTACATCTCGAGAACGATATATGATAATAACGTCTGTATAGTTTTTCATACAGAATTGCGTGTAAAATCATTTTTCCAAAGTATTTTCATTTCATTAATTTCTAGGAATAAATATTTACATTTGCAGGAGATTGTCTACGCATCACTAGTCGTCAACTTAAAACAATTGAGCCAGTGTTCTGATAAATTATAGAATATTTCAGGAGGTGATTGAGGATCATATTTTATGAAAAAATCCTACGCATGTAGTCAATTCTCAACTAGGACATTGTTGAATTTTTGTTAAGTCTAATTTTATGTCTTGAACTGACTCTAATTTAGAAAGTACGCTCCGTAGAATAATTATACTGTTCATTTGAAAGATAAGAAAATTTTGCATTGAATGCAATTGTAAAACTTTCAAATTAATAGAACCCAGGATCTACTTTTAAATGTGAGGAACCAACTTCAAATTTTGTGTTTTTAAATAATTTTCCAAAAATGCATGATAAACTGGATTGTTTCTATCAGCCAAATTGAAGCTCTCCAACCACTCTACAGTTCCTTCCTTGACACCACATTATTATCCTTCTTGTTATCTTCCACTAATTTAAATGTGTTCACAACATAATTTTATGCAAATTTTCCTCAAATGAAAGCATCGTGCGCACTTTTTGAATTTTCAGTTCAGTCATTTTAAGGCAAAAAACCGGTCTCAAGGAAAAGTTCAATAATTCTCTAGTAGTTAAGATTTGATCATCAGCGTGGAAGAATTTTTATGATCCCATATCTCTTAAAATTTTTCGGATTAGCTACCTAATAACCTATATATAATAATATTATTTTCAACAGATATGATAGTTTTCGATATCTTGTTCAATTTATGAGAAAGTTTTCTCAATAGTTTGAACATTTATTGAAATAATAGAAGGTTAATAAATTTCTCAAAAAAATGTTTCATCGGGCAGCAGGCTTCAGGGCCATTTTTGGAAAAAATGAACAAAATTTCAATAAAATGGAGCGGATCGGGACAGCGGAGGATTAATTTGGCGTTGAATTGCTCTCTGGTAAACTGTGACGTTTTGATAAGGATTTAACTGGAGGAAAACTAAAGAGCAATACAAATAGCTTATCGTGCAAGATTAGTAAAAAAATATTGAGTTGTGAGTTTTCTGATGTTTTTTCCCCACGGGCATTTTGGAAGCTATTTAGACACTCAATGCAGGATGGTCAATAAGCAGTTGAAAAATAAAAAAATATATATAGATATTGAAAATATTTTTAATAAGGTATTAGTACCCTTTGAAACTATTGCGGAAAAGGTTTCTATTGCGCTGATGACTAAATGTGAATTGATCGTGTGAATGAACAGACATTTCCTGTGGCGAAATGCCGAAAATGTTTTGAGTGATCTTTGAAACGCTGTAACTCTTTTATAAAATAATGCATTCGTCAAAGCATCAACTGGACCATGTATTAAATATTTCCAAGATTGCGATGAGTAGATTTGACCATCGATTTGCTGTGCGTTCATTATTTCATGAAATATTCTTAATTCGAAATCAAAGGATAATGTTTCTCTTCTATTTTCTAATTTCATCAACGAGTTATCAAAACTACTGCCACCGGGATGTCGCCTTTTCTACGCGGATGATGTCAAAATATACACAGCCATAAATCACATCCAAGATTGCTACACTCTACAACAAAAGATCAATGAATTCGAAGAGTGGTGCACAAATAATTTATTGACGATCAGTATCCATAAATGCAACGCAATATCGTTTCATCGAAAATTGAACCCAATCATCCACAATTACAATATTTCTAACGAGCCTCTAGTGCGTGTTGATCAAATACGCGACTTGGGAATCATCCTTGACACAGGGTTGACTTTTCGCCCCCATTATGACAGCATAATTGCAAAGGCTAACCGACAACTAGGATTTATATTTAAAGTATCCAACGAATTCCGTGATCCACAATGTCTTCGGTCACTTTACTGTGTACTGGTGCGCTCCATTCTGGAATCAAATGCAATCGTGTGGTGCCCGTATCAGTTAAACTGGATAAGTAGATTCGAATCAATACAAAAAAAATCATTAGATACGCGCTCCGTAGTCTTCCATGGCGAGACCCGTTGAATTTACCACCGTATGAAGAGCGATGTAGGCTCCTCGGGCTTGACACGTTGGAACGCAGGAGATATGTTGCCCAAGTTATGTTTGTCGCAAAAATACTTTTGGGCGATATTGACTCAGCGGAAATATTTTTTTTTTTATTAAATCGTTTATTTTTACAGGCTTAGTTACATAAGTTTAAAGGAGCCAAACTCCTATCTGTATAGTTACAAGTATAGATAAACATTTTTTATTAATTCTAATGTTAATGAGGTAGAGAACCGATTACTCGCGGCTTGCTCGAGTTTAGAAGGGTGACATTTTGTTTCAGGAAAAGGATGGGATATAAGGATATGTTGACAATGTTCACACTCACATTCGCACTCACATTCATCATACTCAATTCTTAAGCCTATCTTATATCTAACATGTATTTACATTATTACCTTATTCTATTGTTAGTAAGAAGGGATTTGATTTCTCGCGAAGGAAAAGGAGAATATAAGGATATAAGGACAATCACACACGAAGATCGATAGCTTTTAGGAAGACATATATTTGGGACATGTAATCAAGGTCTAACCGAGCCAACACATCTCTCACCGGCACATTGGGCTGCCTTCCTCTAGCCCGAAGAGAGTTTTCTAAATTCGATCTGGCAACAAAGATACTCCTCGCACGACCAAACAACGTGTTCGATGTCGTGGTAACCTTGGCCACAAGCACAGATATTGCCATCGGCAAGATTAAAACGAAAGAGTAGCGCGTCTAACGAACAGTGATTGGACATGAGTCGAGAGGAGGTGCGAATAAAGTCCCGACTTAAGTCCAGACTTTTGAACCATGGTTTGAGGCTAACCTTAGGGATAATCGAGTGAAGCCACCGACCCAATTCATCTTCGTTCCACTTACGTTGCCAGTTAACGATGGTATTTTTACGGACTAAAGAATAAAATTCATTGAAGGCGATTTGACGCTGATAAACATCGCCTTCAATTGCACCTACCTTTGCTAATGAGTCAGCCCTCTCATTACCCGGAATTGAGCAATGTGAAGGGACCCAGACAAAGGTAATGACATAACAGCGTCTGGTTAAAGCACTCAAATTTTCTCGTATTCTCTCAAGGAAGTACGGCGAGTGCTTTTCCGGCCTCACTGAACGGATAGCTTCGGCAGAGCTCAGACTATCCGTTACAATGTAATAGTGTTCAACAGGTCGTGAGGCGACGCTGTCCAGCGCCCAATGTATTGCTGCCAATTCAGCAATATACACAGAGCAAGGATTCTGAAGACTGTGGGAGGTGCTAAAAATTTCGTTGAACACTCCAAATCCTGTGGACTCATTCATAGAGGACCCATCAGTAAAGTACATATTATCACAATTGACACGCCCATACTTTGCATTGAAGATCGTAGGAACGATCCCCGATCGATGATAATCTGGAATTCCATGGATTTTCTCCTTCATGAACAGATCAAAATGTACAGAGGAATTGATGTAGTCAGGAAAACAAACACGGTTGGGAGTATACGAAGAAGGATCAACCTGCATAGAGATGAATTCATGATATGAGCTCATGAATCCTGAATGAAAATTTAGCTCGATAAGCTGCTCAAAATTTCCGATCACCAATGGGTTCATAACCTTACACCGGATGAGGAACCGAAGCGATAATAAATTGAAGCGATCTTTTAGTGGGAGTACGCCTGCCAAAACCTCGAAGCTCATGGTATGCGTTGAGGGCATACATCCCAACGCAATACGGAGACAAAGATACTGAATTCGCTCGAGTTTAATGAGATGTGTTTTGGCAGCTGATTGAAAACAGAAACTGCCATACTCCATCACTGAGAGAATAGTTGTTCGATACAACATTATAAGATCTTCGGGATGGGCTCCCCACCAGGTGCCGGAAATTGTACGGAGAAAGTTTATTCTTTGTTGGCATTTTTTACTCAGATACCTAATATGGGCCCTCCAAGTACATTTGGAGTCGAACCAGACCCCAAGATACTTGAATGACATAGCATGAGTGATCGGTTTACCCAAAAGTTGAAGCTTTGGTTTTGCTGGTCTATGCTTCCTAGAAAAAACCACCATCTCTGTTTTCTCCGTGGAGAATTCGATCCCTAGCCCAATGGCCCAGGTTGAAAAATTGTTCAAAGTATCTTGTAAGGGTCCTTGCAGGTCGGATTCGTTTGATCCTACGACAGACACCACTCCGTCATCTGCAAGTTGTCTTAGGCTGCAATTTTGTGTAAGACAATTGTCGATGTCGCTTACATAGAAGTTGTACAAAAGGGGGCTTAAACATGAGCCCTGGGGGAGGCCCATGTAGGAGACCCGATTTACTGTCGAATCCCCGTGAGAAAAGTTCAACTGTTTCTCACAAAGCAAGTTATATAACATATTATTCAACAGAGGCGGCAGACCCCGAGAGTGTAATTTGTCTGACAAAACCTCTATTGAAACAGAATCAAAGGCCCCCTTTATGTCCAAGAATACTGAAGCCATTTGTTTTTTTTCGGCGTAAGCCATTTGAATTTCTGAAGAAAGCAACGCAAGACAATCATTCGTCCCCTTGCCCCTGCGGAACCCATATTGTGTATCTGAGAGTAGGCCATTCGTTTCAACCCATCGATCAAGGCGAAACAAGATCATTTTCTCCAACAATTTCCGTATACAAGACAGCATTGCTATTGGACGGTACGAATTGAAGTCGGATGCGGGTTTTCCGGGTTTTTGAATAGCTATAATTCGCACTTGTCTCCAATCATCTGGAACAATATTATGTTCCAGAAACCGATTGAATAAATTCAACAAGCGATGTTTCGCCACATCAGGGAGGTTTTTTAACAAGTTGAACTTAATTCTATCCGTTCCTGGAGCCGAATTGTTACAAGAAAGGAGAGCAAGAGAGAATTCTACCATCGAAAACTCGGAATCAAGATCGCACCTATCTTGTGGTATATCTCGAACAATTTTTTGCACAGGAACGGAATCGGGACAAACTTTCCGTGCAAAATTAAAAATCCATCGATGTGAATATTCTTCGCTTTCATTCGATGAAGAGCGATTTCTCATGTTTCGAGCCACTTTCCATAATTTTTTCATTGACGTTTCTCGTGACAAACCTCCCACGAAATTTCGCCAATAAGCACGTTTTTTCCCTTTGATCAAGTTTTTAAATTGATTTTCAAGGTCCAAATACGTTTGAAAATTCTCAATGGTTCCACGTTTCCGAAAAGCTTTAAATGCATTCGATTTTTCTACATAAAGCTTGGAACACTGGCTATCCCACCATAGATTGGGAGGCCTTCGGGAAATGGTGGAACCTGGGATGGGTTTCGTTTGAGCGCGAACCGCGCTGTCATAGGTCAAACGAGAAAGGAAGTTATACTCCTCCAATGGAGGCAAACCATCTCTGGAATTGATGGCTAGAGCAATCGCGTCCGTATATTTTTTCCAGTCAATGTGTCTTGTGAGGTCATATGCCATGTTTATAGATTCAGAAGAATTCGACCCAATGGTGATGGAAATTTTGATTGGCAAGTGATCACTACCGTTGGGGTCCTGGATTACATTCCACTTGCAATCTAACGATAGTGAATTCGAGCAAAGCGAGAGGTCAAGAGCACTTGGGTTAGCAGGAGGTTTAGGTACACGTGTTGTTTCCCCAGTGTTCAAAACGGTCATATTGAAGCTGTTACAAAGGTCATATATCAACGATGAACGATTATCGTCGTACGGTTCCCCCCAGGCAGTTCCGTGAGAGTTGAAGTCTCCCAAGATCAATCGTGGCTCAGGAAGGAGTGAGCACATGTCAACAAGTTGCTTGCGGCTAACCGCAGCTCTCGGGGGCCAATACAAGCTGACAATACAAAGGTCTTTGCCTCTGATGTTTGCATGACAAGCAACAGCTTCGATCCCCCCAATAGGTGGAAGGTCAATTCTAAAAAAATGGGTGGGTTATATCTATGATATAACCGCAAGGTTGACGTGGGACTACCTTAGCTTAGCAATCATTCGTTTGTATTGATTAAATTCTTGATTGAATGAAGCAGTTTCCAAATTCAATTGAATTCAATATATTTGCTTTGTGAGTGAAATGATTGTATACAGGGAAACTTCGATATAACGTACCCTCGTTATAACGTACCCTCGATATAACGTCACTCGATATAACGTACATTTTACCTCGATATAACGTACACATTTTCAAAGTGTAGAGGAAAAAAAATTTCAATATTTTTTTTCTGATAGAACAATGAATTATCTGTATTGTGATGCTAAAACAAGTTTTGTACCTTCAATCAATCCCGAAATACAGCTGGTTTTGTAATTCCGGATTCTAAATGAATCATGCTTTAATCAACAGTACGAAGGGAAACATCATGAGAAAGGCTGGCTTCGTCTTCTGATTGAAGTTATTCATTGACTTTACTAAAACAGCAACACAATAATGTGTTATAGACTACGTTTGTGAGTACTTTATTATGCTTCGATATAACGTACAATTCGATACAACGTACAATTTTGAAAGTGAAATGTACGTTATATCGAAGTTTACCTGTAATGCCATGTAAGGTCAATTTATGCATTGTGATAGATTATGTTCTTCGTTACAAGTAAATTTAATGACAGATCTTTTACGTTTGGTATGATGCCTAGGACAAAATATATGTACGGAAGAATTATCAAACGATTATTTTATTCTACATTTTCTCCTGAATTTAACATCTCTCAAGTGTAGGGGAAAAGGGGGGAATTTGGACCACCTAAGCAAATCGCCTAATATTTCCAAACCAATACGGTCTAAATAAAAAATGTCACAGTGTATACTGAGCTACACTTGTTTTCTCTCAATAAATAATGTTTAATCATTATATAAAGCTTCAATCTACCAAATATATCATAAAATATAAGAGATGATTTTTGGACATTAAAATTTGATGCAGGGTGATTCGGACCGTCTGTGGGGTGATTCGGTCCAGTGTGTGTTTCATCGAAAAAAACATAGTTATGTTTATGTAAAGTATTTTGGAATAATGTTACAATCAGTAACAATGTTTTGGGATCGATAACAGGTGTCTTGGCCAGATTCCAGACCAGAAAAGTTGGATTGACACCATCTCGAATTCTGCATGAATCTTTACACTGTTGGTCGAGCATTTTCAAACACTTTCGATGCTTGGTCGAAGAAAATCCGTTCTCGATGGCCTGCGTTGCTATTTCAAGCTCCTCCTTCTTCCAACGTTGTCTGTCCATCCTATTTTTTTAATTCAGCCGCATCAATTAGACCAAAGAAAAGTCTCAAACCTGTAGGATCAATTCACCCCACAGAAACGTGTCCATGTCACCCCACACAACATGCAAAAATTAAAATGCGAATAATTTCATTTATTGTTATCAAACTTACAGTTTCGCTACATCAAATTGTTTCGCTTCTGTAGGCGAACAGAACTTTACTGCACAATACATGAAAAGTTTCGTCAATTGGCGGGAAAACCTTAAAACCACTATCGGAAAACTCACATTTTTTGACGATCAAAGTGCTTGCTGTGTTTATGCTACCGTTTCCCTCTACTTGTGAAGTTTTACCAAAGTTTTTTTGCTCTAGGTACAAACGATTTAACAATAGAAGGAAATGACATTATAAAAAATTCAAGTTGAGCCGTAACTTTTGAGATAAAGGGATGGTCCAAATCACCCCATATGACCAAATCACTCCGTGTTACCCTACGTTCTTCTCGAACCGCGACCATGAAACTGGAAAGTTCGTTCGCTTCTAGTGTCTGCACGATTTTCCCAGGTAAGTTTAGAAGATCGTGTTAGGACAGACATATTCCAGTCTGCAAAAAGGCAAGCGAGGACAAAAGAACTCGCAGTTTGCGTTTATTTGCAGAGCCGATTTCCCCAGAAACCTTTGTTTTGAAGTCTGTGTGTGTGCAACACATTTCAATCGGAACAAAAATAACCCCAACTTGCATGAATTTGAAATGCCGATTTCCTCCAGGCACCTTGGTTTAGAAATCTCTGTTGGGGAACACACTTCGGTGGAAACAAAAGCTACCCCTACTTTCATGTGTTTGCAATACCGATTTCCCCATCGCTGCTTGGTTTTGAAGTCTGTGTTAGGGAACATTTTTCGGTGAGAACAAAAGTCCCCCTACTTTCATGTATTTGCCATACCGATTTCTCCAAGGCAGCTTGGTTTTGATGGCTGTGTTAGGGAAACCGTGAATCGGGCCAATCAAAACGAGGCAGTTAGGGAGTTTAGATAACGCCTAATATTTTACAGTTTTTCAATTGGTTATCTAATGAAAAATAACATTTTATTAATTGCGATAGATACGTAGAAATATTCCGTATCAATTGATGCAAACATCTTTCCGATTCAGTAAGAAATGTTCGAGTTATAAGCATTTGGAATCTTTCATTTTTTCCTGCATGTTCTGTGTTTAGGTTTTCATTTTACCCCCCTATATACTCCGGTTAGACGTAGTCCCACGTCAAAATGAGTGGCACTTATTGATCCCCAATAGCACCCCTCCGTATCTGTCAACACGGTCCAAGCGTATAATATTAAAATCGTGGAAAGAGATATCATCTCGCGAAGAAAGCCAAGTTTCGGACAGAGCAAAAACGTCACAATTGAAGTTATGAATTAAAAATTTGAATGTATCCAATTTAGGGATAAGACTACGACAATTCCACTGTAAAACAGTGATATCTCCGACCTCTCTATTTAAATTAGACATCAAGAGAGATAATCATTGCAAGTAGGGGCCATGTTTGCATCAATTGTTGCAAAATTGTCTTTAATACTGGAAGCATTGAAATGACAATGGTTCTGATGGAATCGGAAACATTAAAACACTTGAAGATTTGGTCCAAAAGGTCAGACAACTTTATAAATCCCGATTGGGGAGTTGAGCTGGACGGAAAAATAGGGACATTTGGGGTTTTTGATGTCCCCTCGAGTGCTGGGTCGTTCGAAGGTGAACTATTCCCACGGAAGCCAGGAGGAACCTGATTTTGCTTGTCCGCTGCACTCGATTTTTTAGGCATGCTAACAGGAGGTATAACCGGAGGGGCTTGTCCTTGAACTTTGGGAGTGGTCACATTTTTGCGCCGGGGATTCCCTTGGAAAATGAACGGTGTGCCCCCGTTAGCTGTGTCCGCTTCCATTTCGTCAACGGGCAACGTGGCGAAGACATTTTGTGTGATGATTGGTTGTTGTTGTTGGGCCAGTGGAGAAGCGCCCTTTAAAATATCCGCAAAAGTGCGTTTCGAGCGTTCCTTCAAAGAGCGCTTCTGTTTCTCCCAGCGACTCTTGTAAGTTTCACAAACTGAGAGCTCGTGTGGGGGTCCCCCGCAATATGGACATTTATGCTTTATCATTTCACACGTCAGACCCGTTTCAGTTATCACCCCCGAGATTTCTACGTCATGGGACGGCATGTAGACACGATACTCTAGGGAGAATCTCTCGTCGATCACAACTGCATTTGCGTGTTTCCGATCACTCACGACAACACGCAGTTTGTTCGGTCTAACCATAGAGATTTCGACCACGGAGGAATAATATCTTGCCAGATCTTTCGAAACCTGAATGACATTGATGGATTTTCCGTTCGGTTTGGGCCGGAAAAAATCAACCCATGGGCCAGCTCTAGGTGAATCTTCTGGATAGACCTTGACACGAGGAGAGGAAGCAACTGAGGGGGAGGTCGAGGTCGATTGTTGAGCGGGAGCGGGATCAGTAGGGCTGGGAGGCAAGTTCGGGAGTTGAGCGGAAACGGGAGCGGGAGAATGAGGGGGTGAAGAGGAAAGGTTTGCAAATTTTCTTGAGGGAGGCTTGTTGAGGTGAGTTAACTCTTCCTGTAAAGAGACATCTTCTGAGGGGGGAACGCGTTTAAGCGACTTCCCAGCACCCGTAGCTGGGGAGGGGGAGACAGTGGATTCGATATCCATGTCAACGCTTTCTTCCCCTTCTGCCATTTAAAATGGCAGATGTACACTTTCTTATAATTTTTGCAATTTTTTTTTATAATTCCTTAACCTAATAACCTTAACCTATTAATTTGAGTATACTTATTATGCACACCAGTGCGGATTATTTATAACGGTGCTGCGTGTTGATCGTTCGGTACAGCTGAACCCGTGTATCGCACCACGCGGTGATGATGTCGAAGACGGTGCTACGGCGATAACACACCAGCACTCAGCGCTCGCGTGCAGGGTTTCTTCCTCTCGCTTGTTGTGTCTGCTTCAATGAATTCACAGGGAATCCCGTTAGTGTCCAACACTCACTTCACCAGCCACGAAAATAACGGTATCACTTCAACGATGGACGATAACGATATAAAACCGTCCGGCGGCTTCGAGCTTAGGAAGACGAATGGAGCGGAAATATTGACACAACTAAATATATATGCACCTATTAGAGCCCTTCGACAGCGGGACTTCCTGTTACTAGACGGTCGTCGTTCAGCATATGGTCAATACGACCCCATTCGATTCAACGAAGTCTATCAGATGTTCGATTTTAACTCTTCTGCTGCAGCATTCAATCGAAACCTATTAAATGGATAACACCCAACATTGGAATACTGAAGAACCACCACGATCAGCAGCTTCACTGTATACATTTTATTATTCGTGACTCTATTTTTATTATTATGATTTATGAGAATGTTTGTTTTTATGTTTTTTCTCTGTACTATGTGCTTAGTAATTGTTAATATTTTGTAGTAGGAATTATGAAAAGATATGAGGTTTTTATGCCCTTTTGTGTAAAACATTCAACAACTCAAAAGGGCTTTTCCTCATCTTATCGGTACATGTGATATCATTAAGGCAACTAGCCAGATGAGAAATAAATATATAAATAAATAAATAAATAAATAAAACATAAACATAAACGAAACTTTACCGTTATTGAATTGAATGCATGGTGAAAATAAAAACGACTTTCATTTGAAATTCATTTTGAATTATTTTGATGCATTTGTTTATTTTTCTTCCTCATCTTGGATTCGATTCTGGGGATTCCGACGCTTTGCCTTGGAGCGCTGTTGCTTCGTTGCGCTGTTTTGGGGTTCGAAGAGGCAGATGATGGTTCCTCATGAAGCTAGAAGCCCAATCTTTTCCTGCCAGTTTTGCAACTTGGTTGAATTCGTGCTGAAGGTTGTGGCTTCCGCAAATTCAAACAACCGGTGCCTCAAATATTTGAGAGTCATACCATAGCTTTAGAAAGCTTTGTCCAGTGCTCTGCAATGGTTCGCCAAATCATCAGACTGCTCACTCGTAAACACTGGTCTGAACCGCCCTAGGTGCTCGCTGACACATCCCAGCATAAGTAGAAAAGCCGATAAAAGAAGATTCAAATCATAAATCACTTACTGATATGAACCTCTTCCTCAGAGCTGATTCAGAAATACCGAGGTCGGCCGCAATCCGACGCTTCGAGACTCCCTCCCGAAGCCACCCGACAGTGAATTTCTTCAAATCAGTTTTCTTCTTGTGGATCGCGTTTTGGTTGAAAACATTTTATCATTTTTTCTAGAGCAAAATGCTGGTGCGAACTTTCGCCCCACAGCCACTGCGCACCTTTACCCCACAAGCAATTTTTGAACTAATCGAATTTTTTAAAAAAGCTCTTGAACTTTCTCACAGAAGCGAATACGCACTATCATCTACTATAGACGAATTTCATGCCAACTCAACTGGCCGTTGGCAGCCCCATCCCAGATAGCAGTGAAACATTGTGGGTGTAAAGACATGGGTCATTTAAGCAACTTTGCATACTTGAAATGTTCGAAAAAGAATTAGACTACTTTTCGTAAAAAAAAACCTTTTTTCTTAATTTTTTACAAAATTTACAACGTAAAAACTATGCTACTTACAAAATTCGTATCAAAGGATGAAATGTAGGAAATTGTTTAAATTTTTACAAAAAAATATCAAACATTTTTTGGAGAAATATTTCGCTGAAAAAAAAAGTTATACAGTCAACTCTCCCTAACTCGATGTTCTGTATCTCGATATTTTCCCTAACTCGATGGATTTCATGGCACCTTCGATTTTACGAGCATTCTTCTCTCCATAACACGATACCTCCCTAACTCGATGCCTCTCTTACTCGATGTGTTTTGATTCATTTTTCCATGGATTTTCACCTCCCTAACTCGATTGATTTTCGCGTACATGTTTTTGTGCGTTATTACCTCAGATTTCAATTGCCCTTGAAAGCGAAGACGGAGTGTTCGTGTCATCAAACAATTTCTTTTCAAGTATGGAAAACCACGAGAAACCTTTCAAGCGAACAATCAAAACGCTAACCATTGCGCAAGGTTTGAGCATCATCGAGCAGGTCGAAAAATATGGACGGAAAGGGTCTGAAGCTGCAAATAATTTCAGTATTGCACAAAGTGCGGTATCAACACTACTCAAACTAAAGTAAAAATGGAATCGGAATGGAAAATTGCTTCTAGACCAAAGGCATATAAGGTTGGTGAGAATCGAGAAGCTTTGTCCAGAAACTGGGAAATCCTAACTTTAAAGCACAACCAACATTGACGGGAGTGATATTCCGCTGGCATAATTAATGCGTCGTGAGCTTGCTGATGTCGACGGTACAATACCGTTCGATTGCTCAATGTCTTTTAATAATTAGTGCAAAAAGGACCAAAACGTGATTTGCTGTGATCTGATGCCAGATACCGATATATAGAAAGTGTTGAAAAACCTGAGAAAAACGCTGAAGATAGTAGTTCTATTGAGATGTTAATTCGAACGTTAAGTCAAACCTGAAGAATATGTCCGGAATATTGAAATCAACTGAAAATGTTCCTGTGAAACTTTTCGAACATTTCTTTGTGATTGAACAGTTCCTGCGTGATCGTTACAATTCAGTTTGAGTAACATACTTAATCAATATTTTCTTTGTTAACCTAGTGCCTCGTGCAAGTCGGACTCGATTATATACAAACTCGATTATATATGATTCGATTATGTAAAATTTAGGACTCGATTGTATACAGTTTGAAAAAAAAAGTTTTTTTTTATAATTCAAATATGAATAATTTCAAGAAAAAAATTAACCTTTCAGCATTAAGGTGAAATTTAAGTGGCTTTTATAAGTACAGTGGATTAAAAATAGCGATTTTTGAAGATTTTGATTGAATCTTCATCAGGAATTGTTTATATCGATATTGTAGCGAAATTAAGAGAGATAGAAGTTGGGCGTCAAAGAACAAATTGTAGAGAGGTTAGAGAGCTTTAATTTAATTGATAGAAACAATCAAGTTTAGTATGAATTTTTAGGATAAAATTAATAATTACAAATAAAAAAAAACTTTTAAATTTTCCACTTCAAAAATGTTATTTTAATCCACTAATTTAGATGTTCCACTACTATATCCTGTACTAAATTTTCTCATCTTTCAAATGAAAGCAACAAAATCGGATTACGTAGCATACTTTTCAATGTAGAGTCAGTTTGAGCCAACAGAATCCGAAACAAAGAAAAAGTTCTATAAGTCTGTCATCGTTGAAATTCTAACATATGCGTAGAAGGATTTTTTTCGTGAAATATAACCGTCTATCACCTCCTGAAAGATTCTGGAAAAAATATTTTTTTTATATGAGAAAGGTGTTTTTTCACTTTAAGGGAATGAATCAAAAATTCAAATTCATACCATAATTGGGACACTTACCCTAATATATGACAATTTAAGACATAAAAAAAATTAGGAAAAAATGTTCTGTATCTCGATACCTCCCTAACCCGATGGTCCCTTTGGATATCGAGTTAGGGAGAGTTGACTGTATTAAAAATTAAAATTCAGTTTTCTCAAAGACGTATTTTTTTTAAATTCTCAAAAATATATTTATGATTACATCGAAGGATGGGCACTTTTCCAGGAAAAAGTTTTTCTAAACAACTTTTTCATGTTTTGTTTGAAAAAAATATAACTAATCCTAATTTTGTTTAAAGTCAAGATAGCGATACAGTGTATTCGACAAAGTATCAAGTATCATAGTTTTTAAGTTACAAATTAAAAAAAAAATTAAAATACAAAATTTGGCTTTTTCCAAAAAGTAGTCTAATTCTTTTTCGAATATTTGAAGTATGCAAAGTTGCTTAAATGACCCATATCTTTACACCCACAACGTTTATTTTAGGTAAGTAAATCGTCATCCCCAAAATGGAAAAAATTAGATCAAAACATCGCAAAACTTGTTTTACCTCATATCTTTTTGCCACTTTCATGAAACGTATCATGTTTATATGTGTGAGCTGCAGGTGTAATAATGTATCAAACGAATGCACTGTTGTCGGATTTTAATGCTCGTTTGCTTCAAAAAGGCCAATGCGCACTTTTGCCCCGCACTACTCTATTGACGGACGCATATGCGTTGCTTCCAAATGACATCGTTTGGTGCGAATATTGTTAAAGAAACTGAATTTGATCCGTGAGGTATTTTTTCACAGATAAGTTTATTCTTAAGTCCGCTTAAGGACCGCTCACGAGTTTTCTCGTGTTTCGCGTTTTTTTTTTTGTTTTTTTATAAAAAATATTTATCCAGTTTCCCTGGAATCGGACTGGGTTCTCTCTAATTATCATTGATACGACATAAAATTGCGCCACAGCAAAAAGTCAAACTCCGCGAAACGACGCTGTCCTTACAAACCAAGATAACTCAAAAAAAAAATTACCGAGCACCCGAATACAATACTCTCGTGCCCTCATAAATACCCGTCGGGATCATCCGTAGTCAGCTCCACCTACCGAAACCCGATTCCAGCTTCGAATTCGTCCGGATCGAATTACTCTTCTGTTTAGTCTGTGCTCGCGCGTGGTGTGACGCCAGCAAAATATAGGTCAGCAACAACAACAACATGCACAGAAATCACGCAAATCGCATACATTGTGCTGTTCGGATCGATCTATCCGCTCTTCTTCCACATCGTCATCGTTTGAACTAATTTGTAACGAAAAAAATCATAGAAATGAGTGTATGTAATTAAACGTCTCGAGAGCACCCGAACTGCGTTCCGTGGAAACATCTGGAGGGCATCTCGCCCTCCCATCATCGCCATCGACCGAGGATAGCAATGTAACACTTTCCGATTGTTTGCTTGGGAATGTGCACCACGGTTATGAGGATGAGAAACATTCCCTCCTACTATTCTGTATTCTTTCTTTCGGCGGAAACCGCTGAGCCGGTAGGCGAGAGAAAAAAAAATCACATGGCAAATTTTCACATCATCAACACCTGCCCCAGCTGTTCAGTAGTCCCACACACCTCACAACACTGGGAGATACATAAATATTTAACCTGAAAACGAAAATAGCGCACCCATTTTGAATTATATCATTCTTGACTTTCGGCCGTCCTCCGTCGGGCGCACCATAACCTTGCCCTGGCGCGTTTCCGACAATGTGATGACATCCGCGGTGTGAAGGAGAGTTTAGAGTCGCTAAGATCAATCCTATCGAATTCCAATGGAAATCGGCGTGGATGGGGGGACGGAGAGTTCAGGCAACTGCTACTGAATGCAAATAAAACGTTACCATTTCTCTGAAGCACCATTTTTCCCATTTAAATAAATTGGGTGTGATAAACATCAAAATACATCACACGAGCGGAAATTGAGGAAAATGGGCTACAGCTACTGTTGGAAAAAGTCGCTATTTTCCGGTTTAATAACGTACTCATATATTGTCAGTCGTTAAAAATCCCTAAAACATAAATAAACTGGTTACATAAATTCGCATCATTGATAACAATACACATTTTCGACATTGCATTTTCTCCATTACACATTCTATAAGCATTGCGTTTTTAATTCACATACAAAGAATTTTGGAGGTAGCAGGTAAGTATTCTAAATCTTTCAGATTCTATTACCCAATTTTGATGGTAAGTATTAATTTTACTGATGATAAATCTCACTTTCTTTCTTTTCAGGTAAGTTCGGTTAAATATCTTCTATTCCAGTAATTGCAACGAAACTACTCACGTTTAGTCCTCTGCTTCTATTTCCAACATATGCAGTCTACCTCTATTTATTTCAACTTCGTAATTCGTTCTAAAGTAATAATTTTAATCCATATATTTATCTTCTCCAGCCTATCACTTCGATTCACAAAATGCTTTTAGTTACCACTGTTTTTTTTCTATCCCTGTGCTCATGACAGTTCGCGACGCCAAGTTGTTAGAATGAGGTCACAGCAGTGGAACTCCATACAATTCACTGACTAAAAAGTGTCCACATTTTCATCGCTTGTTTACGTGAAGAATATTATTTTTTCATGCACACTTGATTTGAGAGTGTATGGATTTCTAGCTGTCTTGACGCAAGGTCTTTAATAAAGAATGAGAAGATGGGAAGGTTTATATAAACATGTTTATAATTACATAAGTTTATTCAAATATTAATATTGCTCTTATTTAACTATTCAGTGCAATTTTATCAAAATTTGAAAGAAAAATTAAAAAAGGAATTTTTTTTTCAATATTTTTCTGAGATGGTTATTAAAAATCCATGATTAATATTGCTTTATTATTTACCCTCCATTATTTGTTAATTTCTCATGCTTTTCGTTCTTTGACCTATCATTTTAACAATTCAATTTGAGAGGTTTAAAATTGCGACAAGATAAAAATTTGGTGTGAAAGAGCGAATTGTGGAAAATTAAGTCGCAAATTCTCTAAGCGTTATAATTAAAGTTTTTCTGTAGTATTTAATTTTTGAGTTTGTGTGAATGACAGATTAAAGTTGATTCATAAAAGAATAAGATTTCATTTGATATGATGATTTTTTAAATCGACTCAATGGTTGTAAAGTTATGACGTTTTGTAAGAAATCTTACTTACTTAATCAGCAAAAGGCCCTAGAGGCATGTGCAAACCAACATATCATATCTTTCCGTTATCCGCAAACATGCCAAGCAGTAACTTAAAAAAAACAAACCCATAAACGACAAAAAGAGTCTTAGATTGTATATTTTTTATATATTTTTCACAGTTTTACAGTACCGTTTGCTTATTGGCGTTTTTTTAGTTGGAGTGCCTTTTAATTGGCGGTTCACCAGTAGGAGCACGCGCCAATCAAGAAGCAATCATCTGTCATAATTGTATGTCAGTTTTACTATGTTGTTCCAATGCAATTTTTGTTGAAGGGTCTTTGAACGTTAAACTCAAAAAATGAAGGCACAGTATAAAAGTATTTAGTTTTGCAGTTTGTTTGACAAATGTATTCGTTTGAAAACATTTATTAATATATTTACATATATAAAGTGAATTATATCACATCCACTATTCAAGGAAGTTAATGATATTTTCTAGCATCAATCCAAATGCAGTAATTCTAATTATTGTTATGGCCGCACTTTGAAATTTGTGAACTATTGCAGTATTACTTCAGCCATTCCATGCCAAACTGATACATTGGTTTTCAGATTTATGGAAAATTGGTAGCTTGTTTTCGTCATGGTAAAACATTGAACCTATATTATTATTTTTTTGGGTGATTCGATTTTTTCACTTTTTCTCAAAATGACTTTTATCAAAAACTCATAACTTTTGAACCACTAAGCCGATTCAGATGATCGATACATCAAATTGAAGTAAATTAGCTAGTCTTCGGGACCAACGGCGCTATATTTTTCTATATTTTTTCTTGAAAACTGAGGATTTTTTTACACATTTATATTTTTTACTCAAATATAGATATATTCTTTTTTCTTTTTTGAATTATAATTTTTTAGAGTTAACCGATAGTTCGGAATATTAATTTCTTCCCCTTTTTCCTATTTTCAAAAATTCATAACATTTGAACTGCTAGAGCGATTCAGATGATCGATATATCAAATTAGAGCCAAGAATTCAGAGTTGTTCGAGAAATAATAAAACGAAAAATAAATAAAAATAAATTTTGTTTTTCATAAATAAAAAAAATTTGCGCCTTAAATTAACTATGTCGATTATATGAATCGATTCAAGAGATAAAAGTTATGAATTTTTAAAAAACCTCATTTTAGGAAAAAAGGAGAAAAATGATTTTTTGAACCATCGGTTAATTTTGAACAATCATAATTTTAAAACGAAGAACACATTTTTGGATATGTTATCTAAAAAATCCTCAGCTTTCGAGAAAAAAATATAAAAAACATAGCGCCCTTGAATGAAAACTATAAAGAACAATTACGATCAATAATCAAGAAAACAAAATTATTTTTTTTGCAAGTATAGTATTTAAAAAAAACTGGCTAACTGGCCAATTTGATATGTCGATCATCTGAATCGGTTTAGTAGTTCAAAAGATATGAATCTAAAAAAAATATCTTTGGAAAAAAGGAGAAAACTAGATTTTTCGAACCACCCTAAAATGGAATGGAATCTAATATTTAACGAAAAGGGACAAAACTACCAATTTACACGAAAATCTGAGAAGCACTATGTCAGTTTGGCATGGAATCTATATATAATACTAAACAAAGATAGTTTGGTGTTAATTGCTGTCCCCTTTGTATAGTCATACGTCACTCCGGTTATGTCCCCGACATTACCCACCCGTCTTTTTTTTTCGGTAAAAATGTCCACTTTGACACTTAAACACATACTTATTAGTAGCCCATCGATATTTACTCAAATTTATTTGATAAACTTCGCTAATGAATGGAAAATTTCGGAGTTAGCAAAAGTCACAATTATGGGTCAATTTGATACCTAATATGAGTAACTTGTTGATATGGAGCCCAAAGCGATAAAATAACGTGTTTATTACAACTGTTTACAATATTTTGTACTACAGAAATTATCTATGAACCACGTTGACTCGTTTTAGAACATTGGATAATGTGGAAAGATATGATATCAAATCCGATTACCACTCTTCTAGTATTATTTTCCAACACACATAAAATAAACTAAATTTTCCATACGTAGGAGCAAGGGGGGGGGGTTTGTTGTGTACCTATCATCGTCATTACAAAGCAAAATCTCCCATGAAAAAAGCGTTAACTAAGGGAAGGGAGGGGGTCTAAAATCTCCAAAACATTTGTTACGTAATTTGTGTACACTGCCTTACTTCATACAACTTTTTTGATGGTTTAAAAACAATAATAAACCTTTTTTGTACATAAAAATAGCTTCAATAATAGTGTACCTAAATATTGATTGATTAATAGTTGGTTGACAAAAATGGATAGTCAAACCCGTGCCAGCATGATGCCAAAAAGAAAGGGTTAAATAAACACTACTAAGCAAAAGATTAACATACACGAAAAGGTCGAGAAAACTTATTTTTTAGAGAAAAAAAAAGGTTAAATGTAACAGAAATTTCTTAATGTTCTACTCAAACTTAAAGACCTTTTTTTAAGTGAAGTTTCTGTTATGAATAATAAAACAACTTAAGACGAAAAATCTCTTGGACTATCGTTTTATTCATTTAAACAGAAAAAAAGCATAATTCTGGATTTCGTATTGATAATTAACTTAAAATCAGTTGATGATGATGATGATGATGATGATGATGGTCCCGCCTCCTTCCCCTATAGAGGTTTGAGCAAGACGAGTTATCTAAAAGATAATTTATTTATTATTTAAGGTTAAGTTTAAGTTTAAGGTTAAAAAATAAAAATAAAAAGTGGAAAAAAGACTTAAAGTGCGCGTCTTTTACATATTTAAGGTGTCTTTTTCTTCTTTCTTTGAGGATTATTCTCCTTTTCCTGCTTCAATTTTTGCTTCTGAAGTTTTTCTTCCTGTCTTTTCTTCTTCTTACAATCTTTCTCCTTTTCTTCTTCGGCCTTAGCTAGTTTTGATTTCTCCTTTTGTTTTTTCTCGTCGTCCTTTTTATCATACCATTGCCGCCATCTATTACTGGTTGCGACCGATGGTACGTGTTCTTGTCGTCTTGATTTTGAATCGTTACTTTTGTCGTTAGCTTTTGGCCAAATTAAAATACCGTCAAATGGATCTTCTTGTACTGCATCTTCCGATGTAATGGCAGCAGGAGTCACTACGTCTTCATTGGCTTGATACGATTGTTCGTTACATGTTTGCTCGGATGATTCATTTAAAAAATATTATGTGAGAATTAGCAATTATTCTACCTACTTCTAATTGAGCCATAGCGGATCAAAAAGGTCTATAAACCATTTGCAAGAGATTTTTGTGTTTAAAGTGTGACTTGCAGATGGTCATTCTAAGAAAATTTGAAAAAAAAACTTTGGAGCTGTTATTTCCTTCTAAAATTTGGGCGATAAATGGAAATTCCATTATTGATGTTTAATCAGTTTGCGTTTCGCGAAAAGCTTACTCTATAACACATAGACCATTCTGATTCCAATCGGCTCAACTGTTGATCTTGTTCACGCTTACCATGAGTAGTACTCTGTTGCTCAAGAGAAGTACACGTACCATTTTCTTCAATTGCCAGCTCCAGTGTAACACTCTGGAACTGCTCCAAAGGTTCAGTGAACATCAAACCTTCCGACTTGTCCTTAATTATCTTCCAGTAGTTGAAAAACGCCAACTCATCAAACGGATCGTACCAGAATTCATTCTTCCAATCCAACATAAACCTTGCCAGCTGATCGTCACTGAGGCTTTTTTCAACATAGTGTAGTTGAAGCTGGAATTCGTACTTGCCGTCCTCTGGTTCTTGTCTCTCGGGAGAGGTTTCTGCCGCTAGAGAGGCATTAGGAACAATTTCCGTACAGGCGTTCGCGTTACTAGGAAATCGACTGAAATTCACTTCATTTACATCCCAAGGGCAAAGACCACACAGTTTGAATGCTTTTTTCAAACATTCCTCGGAGTTCGTGAAATTATCCAGCGCTGTTTTCAATAGTGAGCAAAAGTTCAGTTTAGTAACTTTTGCGTTACTATTCGCCAAAAGATGCTGCCGTAGAACTTTATTCCAGATCTGTTTGAAAGGCCCGAAAAACTTCCTGTCGAGTGGCTGTAGAATTCGCGTAGGGTTCTGAAAAAGAGCGATCATTATTATTTCGTGAGCCGCACAAAATTCAGTTAGTTCAATGCTGATATGGCTTTTATGTCCGTCCACAAACACGATGATAGGGAACTGTATTCCTTTTTCTAGCAGCCACTTATAGAAGTCATTTGTTATCTATCTATCTATCTATATATATAAAAATGGAGTGATGTCTGTCTGTCTGTCTGATTCTTATAGACTCGGAAACTACTGAACCGATCGACATGAAAATTGGTATGTAGGGGTTTTTGGGGCCGGGGAAGGTTTTCGTGATATTTTGAGACCCCTCCCCCCTCTCTAAGGGGGGGCTGCCATACAAATGAAACACAAATTTCTGCATTACTCGAGAATTAATCAAGCAAATGAAACCAAATTTGGCATGTGGAGGTTTTAGGATGCAATAAATGTTTCTATGGTGATAAGATACTCCTTCCCCCTCTCTTAGAGGGGGCTGCCATACAAATGAAACACAATTTTTTGCATTACTCCCCCTGCAACTAAAAAACTGATTACTAGAAACTAATTGACGTTAACTTTTTATTACCTTGTAAATTCTAGATACAATACCAATAGAGGGTATTTAAAAAAATTAAAATAGCTTTTTATGGGGTGTGTTCAAAACTGAAAAAAAAAAATATTCAGAAATCATATTTTTATGTTGTTTTTAAGCGTACCTACATTATTTAGTCGTATAATTATTGTATCATTCAATTTATTCCGATGAGAATGCTTTAAAATATTTCAACTGATGCTCTTACCACATTTTAATTTTTTTTATTCAATGTTCAGTTTCTATGGCGAAGCTTCATTCGTAAATTACACATTTGTCATCATTGGTGGAATACGATCATAAATGTTGTTATGAATAGCACAGCAAGTTATGATTACAATATATATGGATTTATTTTGATAATGCATTATACATAAACCGATAAAAATGCATTATAATATCTATCCACAGCGTATTTGCATCTATATGTATATTTTATTCAATTTCAGTTATCATGATGATGCTAACATTAATAACACTATATACGAACCTCCCACTTTATATATGATGTCTCCCACCCTTTTAGAGACATCTTAACATTATGTTCAATTTTTAGAGCGTAAACTATCTGTCAATTTTTTCACTGTTTACATTTTCTTGCCACAAATCGTTGCCACTTTTTTCTCTCAAGTTCCACTTCTCTTCTCTGATGAGGTTCTACACATTCCGCAGAGATGTGACAGCTACAGTCGAACAATATTTTTTCTTTGTTCCTAGACATGGAAAAAAATCGGGATAAAAACCTGACACAATCGGTTGTCAGGCAGTTACTTATGGTATGGAACGATGGTCTCTATAGCTTTCGACAAGGTTCTTATCATACATCCCTGATATTGCTCATATTCTCCGAGATTTTTGTTATGAAAACCATTGACGAGTTGTTACCATCTTAGTGTCTTTTATGTATTCGAAATAATGACAGTGGATTCTCAGCAAAATTGAACTCACATTCAAAACATAAGAGAAACTAGAATTGAATCGTTTGTTTGAGAAAGCCCATAAATCCACGATTCTAATTATCACCACGGGCGATAGATATACAATTTCATTCGTTGTTTACCGATGTCGTAAGAAGCATGCGCAACTCAACTTAATCAGTATGTCTGGATTGCGGCCCGGACACGGCCCCGAAATGTGCGTGTGGTGTTCGGCGGACAGCAGAATACAAAGCGGGAGTCATAAGAAGGGCGAGAATCAATGCGCGATTGGATGCTTCGGAAAGGCATAGTAATCCCTCAATTGAGAACTGTTGAAGTGCACGAAGAACACTAAGCTGAGTGGCAGGCAAAGCCCCGTAGAGTAATGCGGGGCAAAGGTGCGCACCTAACTGTAGTCGTCTAATAACTCTTGAAATAAAAGCAAATAAAACTCCGTTTGCTTACCAAATTGTAACTACAGTAGAACCTCGATTATCCGCGAGCGGATTATCCGCGAATGCGAGTTCCTTAGTAATTCTATAAACCTTTCCGAAATTTGTCAGTGAGTGGTAGAGTTTTGCTCTTTTGTTTTGGCCATGGCTTTCACATTATCTGATCACTGATGTAAACGACCTTACAGATGGATAGTTCAACAATTTCTGTATTGATAAAACATAGTTTTCATTTTTTTTTTCATTTTCATTTTTTCGTGTTAGTACTCCATTTTTAGCCCTTCATTGCGTTATCCGCGATTTTCGTTATACGCGGCGATCTAGCCCGACTATTCCGCGGGTAATCGGGGCTCTACTGTATATATATTACCTTCGGAACGTAGTACAAGCATTTCTCGAGTTGTGTTTGTAATTGGACAAATACCTATTTTAATTCAAAAAGACAAATGGGCACCTTTGCCCCATAGTGGGGGCAAAGGCGAGCACCATACGCGACAATAGTGCGCACTTATTGAATTGAACTTCTGAGATAACTTATACCAAAAATAAATGCTTTATCATCAGAAGCGGGAGAAGGATAATTACCAGAGTGTGTAGGTACCATCCAGTGGGGAGGCAGGGGGTGTTGTGTGATGTTTTATGGGTGGAGATGGGTGAATGTTATGGTCGAACATACCACGTGGAAATTTTTGGGAGGAAGGAGCAAACCCGGCGAACTTCGTCCCACCCACAATTGATATATTGATATAAATCAGAAAATTCTGAAGGAAAAAGGGGAAAATTCGGAAAATTAAATTCCCATATGTTCTACAATTACATAGTGACAAGGGCTCCATTTGATGTTTGCGCTAGCGGAATTGATCTTCGTTCGAAACTGGAAATGGATTTTAATGTGATGAAACGCACTCCTATATCTTCTTCTATCTATACCAAAAAAAAGGATCGCCGGATGTGTTGATGAGAGCAGAACTCGAGGAAGAAATTTAACGATTTAGGGCTGTCTTTATTCTATCATATTTTCTATATAAAACATTTATTCCATGTAACGGAGAAACATGTAATTTGCAAGTGGTTGAAAAATCTTGAACGAGAATTGTGTCTGAAAATAATCTGATATTATAATGATGGGTTTTGTTAAAAATAGGGTAAATGATCTTGGTTTGTCCGATTTGGGGTGTTTTTTACGCAACTGGTAAATGCAAATCGATTTTGCTTCATGAATATCACATATAATTGATACGAGTTTGGGTTTGTTGAAAAGCCCCAAGTCTCTAGTGGCTAATACTACCATAAGGCGTTAAAATTGTTCAGATTTTGATGTATTTTAACGATTTTCCTCAAAGAGAAATTATGATCATGGATTGACCACCTCTGATCATGGTTTGTCCAAAAAATGAACATGGTTCGTCCGGTTTTAGAAATCACCATTTTTGAATGAAAATATTCGAATTCTCAAGTAGGTGTTGCATTCGTCATTGCTTGAGTTTACTGTCATCATTCTGATCCGTTCATAATTTTGACTTTTTTCAGAATATCGCATTTTCTTGGGCATTTTAAAAGTGTTCACCTCAAGAAACTCAACATAGAGAAACTTTATTTCTGCTACGCGCGAAGAACACAATAAACAAACTGCAGCGCGCCAAGCGGTTGCCATAGAAATCATGTGGACAAAACAACATTAGTGAATTGGACAACTCATGATCAGAATTGAGTTCATCAAAATGCGTTAATTTAAGGGTTTAGCTATGTAAATCTGATACAAACGGTATGCAAGCATGATGTTTACAATATTTGTAAGTGTTATAATCCAGAAAAGGTCTGAACACGTGCCAAATAATCATCTGGTGATCGATTGAAAGTTAGCTCGAATGAGGGGCGCATTGACACAAATAGAAGGTGTATTTTATAATCCTTTAAAACATGTGGTTTACAATTGGGGGAAATGCTTACAGCTAAAATGCTAATGAGCCTTAAATAAATAAATGGGATAAAAAAAAAAAACATGTGATATATATATATATAAAAATGGAGTGATGTCTGTCTGTCTGTCTGATTCTTATAGACTCGGAAACTACTGAACCGATCGACATGAAAATTGGTATGTAGGGGTTTTTGGGGCCGGGGAAGGTTTTCGTGATATTTTGAGACCCCTCCCCCTCTCTAAGGGGGGGGCTGCCATACAAATGAAACACAAATTTCTGCATTACTCGGAAATTAACCAAGCAAACGAAACCAAAGTTGGCATGTGAAAGTTTTAGGGTGCAATAAATGTTTCTATGATGGTTAGACAGTCCTTCCCCCACTCAAAGGGGGGGCTGCCATACAAATGAAACACAAATTTCTGCATTACTCGAGAATTAATCAAGCAAATGAAACCAAATTTGGCATGGGGCAGGTTTTAGGATGCAATAAATGTTTCTATGGTGTTAAGATACTCCTTCCCCCTCTCTTAGAGGGGGCTGCCGTACAAATGAAACACCAATTTTTGCATTACCCGAGAATTAATCAAGCAAATTAAACCAAATTAGGCATATGGAAACTTTAGGGTGCAATGAATGTTTCTATGGTGGTTAGATACCCCTCCCCCCTCTCTTAGGGGTGGCTGCCATACAAATAAAACACAAATTTCTGCATTACTCGAGAATTAATCAAGTAAATGGGCGGGACAAAGTTTGCCGGGTTAGCTAGTGTACTCATAAAATGTCTTCGACGTCTGCCAGCCTTCATCAGAAATACCAACAGACCAGTCTTCCGGAGTGTTTTCAATAATATTGCGCGTCATTCTTTTTCCGGGGTATAAAACCATCGGAGGTGTCAGCTCTCCAGCAGCATTACCTCCGAACAGTACGGTATAGCTGTCTTTATCGCAATTGTTGTGAACAGCATAAGTATTCTCAGCATCCTGTCCGCAAATTGCTACAAACTCCTTTGGCACGAGTTTAAACCCAGATTCGTCAAAATTGAAAATTCTTCTCGGGTGATCAAAAATAGTGAAGTCGATGCTGTCTTCCTGAAGGGTATTTTCAATTTCCAGAAACCAGTGACGGATTTGTTCCTCCGTAAGGAATGCACCAGCTTTGGAGAGTCTCGTAGTGCGCTTCTTCTTGAACTCCGGGTGCCTTTCCAGAAAACGTCGGGTCCATTTTCTGCCTAATTATTACAAGAATGGAAGAAATGGTTAACTTCTAAAAATTGAGCTTGAGCTTGGGTAGACTGTACAATTCGTAGTTGCTCTCCGTGATTGACCTGAACCAACCAAATTGCACAAAGAACACACAGAATGACGCTTGGGACTAGCAAATCATTCTCGTTGTGCAATTCTCGGTGATTCGAGCTTTAAATTGTCAATAACGATGCCGGCCACGTCCTTACAGTCACCAGGGGAAGGGAAGGAATGTTAGTATGATATTCGCCGCCCGAAGGCCAGAAGGGTCGCCTCTATAGCGTGGTTCCCTAGCGTTTATCATGGAAGGGATAGTTGTTAGTGGGAATGGTTAAGAAAAAATCAGGATTCACTGCGGTAAGTGATGTGATTCTAAAATCTTAAATTTCATTTTTTTAATATTTAAATTTTTTAACTTTAAATTTTCAATTTTTTAAATTTTTCAATTTTAAAGTTTTCAAATTTTGAAATTTTAGAATTTTGAAATTTTTTTTTGAAATTCTCAGATTTTCAGATTTTAATTTTTTGATTCTTAGACTTTTAGAATTTTAACAATTTTTATTTTTGGGTTTTGTAATTTTTAATATTTAGATTCCAACACGTTTATGCCCCGACTTTCTCCCGCCGCGCCCTCCATTCGGTGCGCATCAAGAGCGTCCGCACAACATCAGTGTCGGTCCCAGCTCCCAAAGATATTTATTGTATAAATTAAAAATACTCAGCAATTCGACTAGAAAGTAGTCACATTTTGTAAAACATCCGAAACCAAACCATACATATTTTCATTTTACTACTCAACAACGGATGAAGAACCTCTAATCTGAGTTTATAAACTCATTCTAGTGCCTGGAATTGAAAAACCAGGAACCAAAAAGACGGGTGGGTACTGTCGGGGACATAACCGGAGTGACGTAGGACTATACACAGGGGACAGCTTTTGTTAAATATATATTTTAAATATATTGTTTTAATTTCTTCTCCTACGTGAATACCTACCTATCTACCTGAAAAATGGTTTAGTTTACTGTTTACTCTTTATGAATATGTTGATGGTTCTGAAAAGAACCTTTGGTGTTGTGTTTTTGTTATCACTCGATATTCCCATCTTGTTCGGTTAAACCTTCCTGTTTAGCTATTGCGTTTGCCACTCGCCACAACTTTCACAGTTGGAAAATTTCTTCCCATCCAGCTTGTGACATGTTGTTCAGTAAATTACATTTGATGCGACGTGCCGGAGAAACACTTTGCCACTCACTGAAACTAATTGTTGCCTTGATGAGCGCCGAACCGAAGCTGCTCTGTTCTTGATGCGGGTTTTCTGATTGTCGTGAGCAGCTTTGCAAGCCAACTCGAGCACTCCGACGGCCGAAACTCTATAATCGCTGTTAGGTATACTGGTGCTCCGGCACCAATCCGTTCGGCCTAGTTACCCTTGCCGAGCAATCAGTGAATGCGACCAACAGGGAACTGGAGACCTGCACGGTTCGAATGAGACTTTGTCTTTCCCTTAACTTGTCCTCCTTTGTTACGTCCACGATGCCGATGCCGTACAACCACACGGGTTTACGGTTTGAAAGAAAATAAGATATTTTGTTGGGGTCCGCGTGTTTTATACTCTAGCGGTACACACTCACAGGATAGAGACAAATCGGCAGACTCAGCCAGAGGGGCGAGTCCAACGAGACGAACGAATGAACGTTAAAAGGGAGCGCAAAAAAATACATTCATTACGATTTGTTCGCTCGTTGAATTCACATGCAGGCTAAAAAGGGTCCTTTTCAGGATCACAAAATTATCTTCAATCTAAAGAGTTTATTGTTTTGTTATCACTCGATATCCCCATCTTGTTCGGCTAAACCTTGCTGTTTAGCGATTGCATTTGCCACTCGCCACAACTTTCACAGTTGGAAAATTTCTTCCCATCCAGCTTGTGACATATTTTACAGTAAATTACATTCAATGGCACGTCGCATTACCACCACTCAGTATCGGATTGGAGGTAATTTTAACCTGTAATTGAACATTTGCGATGACAGTGGTACAGTGTCGACTTTCAATGTGGGGTCATAATTTGGATCTCTATGTTTACAAAAATGTCCAACTAAATATGTCGCATTACTGGTCCGACCAATTAGCTAAATGTCGAGATAAGTGTAAATTACTGTACTTTCAATCTAGAAGCAATTTAAGAATTGGTGAAAATCAATAAGCTCAGAACAACTGCCAAATTCACATACTCATCATATCCTGGCAAACAAATTATGAAAAAATCAATTTGTGTTTTATTATTATTCTGGATATTGTTTTAGAAAGCATTGAACTGTATTTCCTAAACTCTTTTTTGGAAGGTTTAATGGCCCTGAAAAGCGCCTTGTTTTATGGAATGGTTCCAATTTAGAAAACTTTGTACTCGTGATTTTGAAAAAAAAACCCATTTCGAACGCCCTCGATGCCGCCTTGTTCTGGATTTGCCACCAAAGCAGTGTGTATAAAGAACAAACTTTTTTCTTCTGCTACCTGATGCCGTTTTGCGATTGCGTTTGCCATTCGCCACTCGCTGCAACTGCCTGTTGTCTTGATGTCCACCGAACCGAATGTGTTCTGTTCCGAATGCGGGTTTTCTTATCGTCGCGAGCAGCTTTACCAGCTAACCCGATCACTTCGGCGGCCGAAACTATATAACGCCGGCTAGATGGACTGGTGCACTGGTACTAACGCGCTCGGCCTAGCTACCCTTGCGGGGAACTCCAGATCAATACGGTTCGAGCCGGATTTTGCCTTTCCCTTCACTTTTCCTCCTTTACCATGTCCAGACATGGCTGCTTGGGTTGGTTTGTTGATGTGTTGTGATGCGAACCGATGTGGTGTACGGTTTGAATGAGAATGATCGTTACGGCAGCGGAGCGGGGATTTTTAAGCTGACTGGCTGGCTCGAGAATTACGCATGTGTGAGACTGCGACCAATGTTTCGTTCATTTTTTTCTTTTTCCTTTCCAATCGTGGTTCATTCTATTTCGCTGCTGCTCTGGTTGCCCGTTTTGGTCGGTTCGATTTGAGGAGCACAAAATGGACCAATCAAAAATGGGCACATAGTGCATTTTGACAATGCTTGATATTTCACAATTATTCAATTATTTATCTCAAGAAAAATGAAATGTTATTCGTTATGATAGATGCGTAGATATATTTCCTATCAATTGATGCAAAAACCTTTGCGATCTATTGAGAAATGCTCGAGTTATAAGCGTTCCAAATCTTGCATTTTTTCCTACTTGTTCAGTGCCTAGATTTCCATTTCACCCCCTATATCTTCCGGTTAGACGTAGTCCTACGTCAAAAACTAATATAAATATATAAATGCTTTCAACTAACTAACTCACTCCAAATGAAAACTGAAATTAGAGCGTTCTGACTCAAATTATGAAATTCTGAAATTTAAAATCTCTAAGGGTGCTCATACACTGTTTGACCGAAGCCAAATATTTGACTCTTTTTGACAGATAAAATTTGGTCAACGTGTACTGATCAGATATATTCTACGCAAAACACGACAAGCAAATATTGAATTATTGGATGCCTAAAATATTTTTTCAGTCTGTTCTTCGAACCTGTCGGTACATGGTTAGGTTACCTTGAATATTTCAGTTGATTTTTTCCATGTTCGGTGTTTGATATTGTTTACTACTGTTGAAAATTGAAGAGTGGCAAACAAAATAGTGTTTGTACAGATATCAAATCAAACCTTATCTGTCAAAAAATAACAAATATTTGACCTCCGGGCAAACAGTGTACGGCCACCTTAACATAATAAAACCCTGGACCTGACCATGAACGCCACCCAACGGCGAAAACAAGACGAAGTGTATTTAACCTTGCATACAAATCATCTCGTCCCCACCGCGAAATGGTGCTCAAAGATTCGATGCACCTATGTACGAAAATGCGACCGAATCGTATGCAATTGCGAAAAGTAGACGAATACACAGAATTGCAGCGGTACGGCTGCCAATGCAAATCAAATGAAACCAGTATGATGTATGTGTGATAGAGAAGAGAACCTTGCTGGAGAAGAGAAGAGAGACTTTGAGAAAAACAGCTTCACATAGCTCAACAAAACAAACACCCTCTCAACACATACACACAATTAGGAACGTCACCGCACATAACAGCGTGTGACCTTTAAGAGCAGAGAGTCCGTGATACGCGAGAATCAAAGAGACTTGCACCTCATATCGCTTCAAAACTTTCATCTGAAATACTGCTTAAGAGAATACAAAGAAAAAAAACTTAGCCCGCGATTTGGCCATCGCATAACGCCTGCAGATTCTCCCTCGGTGATACATTCACTGCGGCACACAAACACACACACACTTCGTATTAAAATGGAGGAAAAAGAACACACGATAACAAAATCCCGTCCGCATTATAATTAATCGTGAATAAACGCGCACAACTTTTCCTTCAGAAATATGAACGTCACTTGCAAAAGACACACAATGTTTTCAATGCTTTTTCCATTTTGGAAAGATCACTTTTTCGCCGATTTTCGAATTGCACACCAGCTGACGCGGAGCGAAGAAAAATTATGTCTACACCCGACGACGGTCCGATCCTCTCTCTCTTGCAGTCACTAGAATTATGCATATTCCCTATTAACAATCTCTATGATAGTCATGAGTGAACATGACCCATTATTGTGGGAAATTTGGTTGTGCATGGCACAATCATGGGTCATTTTTATTTTCGCTCGAACTTCCCAAAAACTCGAAGAAACAGATGTTTTTCATTCGGAGAATGTAAATAATACCTTTTTCGTGGAGCTGGAACCATTTTTCGGGCCAAAATCAGTATAATTACAGCTAGGAAGGCTTACGAATAAACGACGCGCACTTTAAAATGTTTACAACAAGAGCGATAGTTTGACAGGTGAAAACACAGCTCAGAAGAAAAGGCTCAGAACATGTTCTTACGGCTGTTACAGCATGTAAGTGACTTGTCAAGTGTTACACAACTAGTATATCTAAAAATATAGAATATAATTTTTTTCTTATAAATAATAATAAAACGGGAACAAACAGTTAAAGTAAAAAGTGACTAACAATTGTGACTGACCCATGATTGTGGAGGGACTGTATATAAAATAAGTAAAAAAAACTTTTTAAGTTAAACGGTTTAATTGTGATTGACCATAATAATGTACTAAAAGCTAGAAAATAATTGGGCAAGTAGCAGTTTTTTTATTTTCTAGTTTTTAGTACATTATCTGTTTCATTAGAATATTTCTCTACGATAAAACCATTGTACTGTATTCTATCAGTCAAATAATTTCATTTGATACCGATATTGAGTGGATTGCAGAAAATACATATGGTGTTCTCCAAGTCAAGTTCGTTCGTTTGATACACATATCTCAATCAACCTTTTTTGGAGATAATATGGAATCAGCTATTTTGTAGCGGCGGCCAAGTTGGATTTCTCAAGTTAAGCAGTTTTAAAATGACAGCAGAGATAAAGGTGTTTTATAAATTCGGTCAGTTCCTATTGGTCAAATTTCTATTAATATGGAACAATCCTACAGACATACAAACATACATACAAACAGTTCAAACTAAATAAAACCGTTTAATAAAGTAATTTGCTATTTTGTGATTGCGGCCATCTTGGATTTGATTTTTGCATGATCTACTGTGACCTGCCATTCAGGCCCTTTCATTTGAAACCCATATGGGGCTGTCCACATACCACGTGGACAGGAAAATCATGTTTTTGAACACCCCCCTCCCCCACCGTGGACAAACGTGGACTTTTCGTATACCCCTCCCCCTGTTGATCACGTGGACATTACACCAATTATTTCTAAAAAGATCAACATAAAATTGAACCTCGCGTAAATTTCATTTTGGGATTGCTTCTATTTTCTATTTTATAGTTTTACTAGCTAAACCGGCAAACTTCGTCCCGCCCATTTACTTGATTAATACTCGAGTAATGCAGAAATTTGTGTTTTATTTGTATGGCAGCCACCCCTAAGAGAGGGGGGAGGGGTATCTAACCACCATAGAAACATTCATTGCACCCTAAAGTTTCCATATGCCTAATTTGGTTTAATTTGCTTGATTAATTCTCGGGTAATGCAAAAATTGGTGTTTCATTTGTACGGCAGCCCCCTCTAAGAGAGGGGGAAGGAGTATCTTAACACCATAGAAACATTTATTGCATCCTAAAACCTGCCCCATGCCAAATTTGGTTTCATTTGCTTGATTAATTCTCGAGTAATGCAGAAATTTGTGTTTCATTTGTATGGCAGCCCCCCCTTTGAGTGGGGGAAGGACTGTCTAACCATCATAGAAACATTTATTGCACCCTAAAACTTTCACATGCCAACTTTGGTTTCGTTTGCTTGGTTAATTTCCGAGTAATGCAGAAATTTGTGTTTCATTTGTATGGCAGCCCCCCCCTTAGAGAGGGGGAGGGGTCTCAAAATATCACGAAAACCTTCCCCGGCCCCAAAAACCCCTACATACCAATTTTCATGTCGATCGGTTCAGTAGTTTCCGAGTCTATAAGAATCAGACAGACAGACAGACATCACTCCATTTTTATATATATATATATCACATGTTTTTTTTTTTATCCCATTTATTTATTTAAGGCTCATTAGCATTTTAGCTGTAAGCATTTCCCCCAATTGTAAACCACATGTTTTAAAGGATTATAAAATACACCTTCTATTTGTGTCAATGCGCCCCTCATTCGAGCTAACTTTCAATCGATCACCAGATGATTATTTGGCACGTGTTCAGACCTTTTCTGGATTATAACACTTACAAATATTGTAAACATCATGCTTGCATACCGTTTGTATCAGATTTACATAGCTAAACCCTTAAATTAACGCATTTTGATGAACTCAATTCTGATCATGAGTTGTCCAATTCACTAATGTTGTTTTGTCCACATGATTTCTATGGCAACCGCTTGGCGCGCTGCAGTTTGTTTATTGTGTTCTTCGCGCGTAGCAGAAATAAAGTTTCTCTATGTTGAGTTTCTTGAGGTGAACACTTTTAAAATGCCCAAGAAAATGCGATATTCTGAAAAAAGTCAAAATTATGAACGGATCAGAATGATGACAGTAAACTCAAGCAATGACGAATGCAACACCTACTTGAGAATTCGAATATTTTCATTCAAAAATGGTGATTTCTAAAACCGGACGAACCATGTTCATTTTTTGGACAAACCATGATCAGAGGTGGTCAATCCATGATCATAATTTCTCTTTGAGGAAAATCGTTAAAATACATCAAAATCTGAACAATTTTAACGCCTTATGGTAGTATTAGCCACTAGAGACTTGGGGCTTTTCAACAAACCCAAACTCGTATCAATTATATGTGATATTCATGAAGCAAAATCGATTTGCATTTACCAGTTGCGTAAAAAACACCCCAAATCGGACAAACCAAGATCATTTACCCTATTTTTAACAAAACCCATCATTATAATATCAGATTATTTTCAGACACAATTCTCGTTCAAGATTTTTCAACCACTTGCAAATTACATGTTTCTCCGTTACATGGAATAAATGTTTTATATAGAAAATATGATAGAATAAAGACAGCCCTAAATCGTTAAATTTCTTCCTCGAGTTCTGCTCTCATCAACACATCCGGCGATCCTTTTTTTTGGTATAGATAGAAGAAGATATAGGAGTGCGTTTCATCACATTAAAATCCATTTCCAGTTTCGAACGAAGATCAATTCCGCTAGCGCAAACATCAAATGGAGCCCTTGTCACTATGTAATTGTAGAACATATGGGAATTTAATTTTCCGAATTTTCCCCTTTTTCCTTCAGAATTTTCTGATTTATATCAATATATCAATTGTGGGTGGGACGAAGTTCGCCGGGTTTGCTCCTTCCTCCCAAAAATTTCCACGTGGTATGTTCGACCATAACATTCACCCATCTCCACCCATAAAACATCACACAACACCCCCTGCCTCCCCACTGGATGGTACCTACACACTCTGGTAATTATCCTTCTCCCGCTTCTGATGATAAAGCATTTATTTTTGGTATAAGTTATCTCAGAAGTTCAATTCAATAAGTGCGCACTATTGTCGCGTATGGTGCTCGCCTTTGCCCCCACTATGGGGCAAAGGTGCCCATTTGTCTTTTTGAATTAAAATAGGTATTTGTCCAATTACAAACACAACTCGAGAAATGCTTGTACTACGTTCCGAAGGTAATATATATACAGTAGAGCCCCGATTACCCGCGGAATAGTCGGGCTAGATCGCCGCGTATAACGAAAATCGCGGATAACGCAATGAAGGGCTAAAAATGGAGTACTAACACGAAAAAATGAAAATGAAAAAAAAAATGAAAACTATGTTTTATCAATACAGAAATTGTTGAACTATCCATCTGTAAGGTCGTTTACATCAGTGATCAGATAATGTGAAAGCCATGGCCAAAACAAAAGAGCAAAACTCTACCACTCACTGACAAATTTCGGAAAGGTTTATAGAATTACTAAGGAACTCGCATTCGCGGATAATCCGCTCGCGGATAATCGAGGTTCTACTGTAGTTACAATTTGGTAAGCAAACGGAGTTTTATTTGCTTTTATTTCAAGAGTTATTAGACGACTACAGTTAGGTGCGCACCTTTGCCCCGCATTACTCTACGGGGCTTTGCCTGCCACTCAGCTTAGTGTTCTTCGTGCACTTCAACAGTTCTCAATTGAGGGATTACTATGCCTTTCCGAAGCATCCAATCGCGCATTGATTCTCGCCCTTCTTATGACTCCCGCTTTGTATTCTGCTGTCCGCCGAACACCACACGCACATTTCGGGGCCGTGTCCGGGCCGCAATCCAGACATACTGATTAAGTTGAGTTGCGCATGCTTCTTACGACATCGGTAAACAACGAATGAAATTGTATATCTATCGCCCGTGGTGATAATTAGAATCGTGGATTTATGGGCTTTCTCAAACAAACGATTCAATTCTAGTTTCTCTTATGTTTTGAATGTGAGTTCAATTTTGCTGAGAATCCACTGTCATTTCGAATACATAAAAGACACTAAGATGGTAACAACTCGTCAATGGTTTTCATAACAAAAATCTCGGAGAATATGAGCAATATCAGGGATGTATGATAAGAACCTTGTCGAAAGCTATAGAGACCATCGTTCCATACCATAAGTAACTGCCTGACAACCGATTGTGTCAGGTTTTTATCCCGATTTTTTTCCATGTCTAGGAACAAAGAAAAAATATTGTTCGACTGTAGCTGTCACATCTCTGCGGAATGTGTAGAACCTCATCAGAGAAGAGAAGTGGAACTTGAGAGAAAAAAGTGGCAACGATTTGTGGCAAGAAAATGTAAACAGTGAAAAAATTGACAGATAGTTTACGCTCTAAAAATTGAACATAATGTTAAGATGTCTCTAAAAGGGTGGGAGACATCATATATAAAGTGGGAGGTTCGTATATAGTGTTATTAATGTTAGCATCATCATGATAACTGAAATTGAATAAAACATACATATAGATGCAAAAACGCTGTGGATAGATATTATAATGCATTTTTATCGGTTTATGTATAATGCATTATCAAAATAAATCCATATATATTGTAATCATAACTTGCTGTGCTATTCATAACAACATTTATGATCGTATTCCACCAATGATGACAAATGTGTAATTTACGAATGAAGCTTCGCCATAGAAACTGAACATTGAATAAAAAAAAAATTATAATGTGGTAAGAGCATCAGTTGAAATATTTTAAAGCATTCTCATCGGAATAAATTGAATGATACAATAATTATACGACTAAATAATGTAGGTACGCTTAAAAAACAACATAAAAATATGATTTCTGAATATTTTTTTTTTCAGTTTTGAACACACCCCATAAAAAGCTATTTTAATTTTTTTAAATACCCTCTATTGGTATTGTATCTAGAATTTACAAGGTAATAAAAAGTTAACGTCAATTAGTTTCTAGTAATCAGTTTTTTAGTTGCAGGGGGAGTAATGCAAAAAATTGTGTTTCATTTGTATGGCAGCCCCCTCTAAGAGAGGGGGAAGGAGTATCTTATCACCATAGAAACATTTATTGCATCCTAAAACCTCCACATGCCAAATTTGGTTTCATTTGCTTGATTAATTCTCGAGTAATGCAGAAATTTGTGTTTCATTTGTATGGCAGCCCCCCCTTAGAGAGGGGGGAGGGGTCTCAAAATATCACGAAAACCTTCCCCGGCCCCAAAAACCCCTACATACCAATTTTCATGTCGATCGGTTCAGTAGTTTCCGAGTCTATAAGAATCAGACAGACAGACAGACATCACTCCATTTTTATATATATAGATAGATAGATAGATAACAAATGACTTCTATAAGTGGCTGCTAGAAAAAGGAATACAGTTCCCTATCATCGTGTTTGTGGACGGACATAAAAGCCATATCAGCATTGAACTAACTGAATTTTGTGCGGCTCACGAAATAATAATGATCGCTCTTTTTCAGAACCCTACGCGAATTCTACAGCCACTCGACAGGAAGTTTTTCGGGCCTTTCAAACAGATCTGGAATAAAGTTCTACGGCAGCATCTTTTGGCGAATAGTAACGCAAAAGTTACTAAACTGAACTTTTGCTCACTATTGAAAACAGCGCTGGATAATTTCACGAACTCCGAGGAATGTTTGAAAAAAGCATTCAAACTGTGTGGTCTTTGCCCTTGGGATGTAAATGAAGTGAATTTCAGTCGATTTCCTAGTAACGCGAACGCCTGTACGGAAATTGTTCCTAATGCCTCTCTAGCGGCAGAAACCTCTCCCGAGAGACAAGAACCAGAGGACGGCAAGTACGAATTCCAGCTTCAACTACACTATGTTGAAAAAAGCCTCAGTGACGATCAGCTGGCAAGGTTTATGTTGGATTGGAAGAATGAATTCTGGTACGATCCGTTTGATGAGTTGGCGTTTTTCAACTACTGGAAGATAATTAAGGACAAGTCGGAAGGTTTGATGTTCACTGAACCTTTGGAGCAGTTCCAGAGTGTTACACTGGAGCTGGCAATTGAAGAAAATGGTACGTGTACTTCTCTTGAGCAACAGAGTACTACTCATGGTAAGCGTGAACAAGATCAACAGTTGAGCCGATTAGAATCAGAATGGTCTATGTGCTATAGAGTAAGCTTTTCGCGAAACGCAAACTGATTAAACATCAATAATGGAATTTCCATTTATCGCCCAAATTTTAGAAGGAAATAACAGCTCCAAAGTTTTTTTTTTTCAAATTTTCTTAGAATGACCATCTGCAAGTCACACTTTAAACACAAAAATCTCTTGCAAATGGTTTATAGACCTTTTTGATCCGCTATGGCTCAATTAGAAGTAGGTAGAATAATTGCTAATTCTCACATAATATTTTTTAAATGAATCATCCGAGCAAACATGTAACGAACAATCGTATCAAGCCAATGAAGACGTCGTGACTCCTGCTGCCATTATACCGGAAGATGCAGTACAAGAAGATCCATTTGACGGTATTTTAATTTGGCCAAAAGCTAACGACAAAAGTAACGATTCAAAATCAAGACGACAAGAACACGTACCATCGGTCGCAACCAGTAATAGATGGCGGCAATGGTATGATAAAAAGGACGACGAGAAAAAACAAAAGGAGAAATCAAAACTAGCTAAGGCCGAAGAAGAAAAGGAGAAAGATTGTATGAAGAAGAAAAGACAGGAAGAAAAACTTCAGAAGCAAAAATTGAAGCAGGAAAAGGAGAATAATCCTCCAAGAAAGAAGAAAAAGACACCCTAAATATGTAAACGACGCGCACTTTAAGTCTTTTTTCCACTTTTTATTTTTATTTTTTAACCTTAAACTTAAACTTAACCTTAAATAATAAATAAATTATCTTTTAGATAACTCGTCTTGCTCAAACCTCTGTAGGGGAAGGAGGCGGGACCATCATCATCATCATCATCATCATCATCAACTGATTTTAAGTTAATTATCAATACGAAATCCAGAATTATGCTTTTTTCTGTTTAAATGAATAAAACGATAGTCCAAGAGATTTTTCGTCTTAAGTTGTTTTATTATTCATAACAGAAACTTCACTTAAAAAAAGGTCTTTAAGTTTGAGTAGAACATTAAGAAATTTCTGTTACATTTAACCTTTTTTTTTTTCTCTAAAAAATAAGTTTTCTCGACCTTTTCGTGTATGTTAATCTTTTGCTTAGTAGTGTTTATTTAACCCTTTCTTTTTGGCATCATGCTGGCACGGGTTTGACTATCCATTTTTGTCAACCAACTATTAATCAATCAATATTTAGGTACACTATTATTGAAGCTATTTTTATGTACAAAAAAGGTTTATTATTGTTTTTAAACCATCAAAAAAGTTGTATGAAGTAAGGCAGTGTACACAAATTACGTAACAAATGTTTTGGAGATTTTAGACCCCCTCCCTTCCCTTAGTTAACGCTTTTTTCATGGGAGATTTTGCTTTGTAATGACGATGATAGGTACACAACAAACCCCCCCCCCTTGCTCCTACGTATGGAAAATTTAGTTTATTTTATGTGTGTTGGAAAATAATACTAGAAGAGTGGTAATCGGATTTGATATCATATCTTTCCACATTATCCAATGTTCTAAAACGAGTCAACGTGGTTCATAGATAATTTCTGTAGTACAAAATATTGTAAACAGTTGTAATAAACACGTTATTTTATCGCTTTGGGCTCCATATCAACAAGTGACTCATATTAGGTATCAAATTGACCCATAATTGTTACAGGAGGAGAACTGACCCATAATTGTGACTTTTGCTAACTCCGAAATTTTCCATTCATTAGCGAAGTTTATCAAATAAATTTGAGTAAATATCGATGGGCTACTAAAAAGTATGTGTTTAAGTGTCAAAGTGGACATTTTTACCGAAAAAAAAAGACGGGTGGGTAATGTCGGGGACATAACCGGAGTGACGTATGACTATACAAAGGGGACAGCTTTTGTTAAATATATATTTTAAATATATTGTTTTATTTTCTTCTCCTACGTGAATACCTACCTATCTACCTGAAAAATGGATTAGTTTACTGTTTACTCTTCATGAATATGTTGATGGTTCTGAAAAGAACCTTTGGTGTTGTGTTTTTGTTATCACTCGATATTCCCATCTTGTTCGGTTAAACCTTCCTGTTTAGCTATTGCGTTTGCCACTCGCCACAGCTTTCACAGTTGGAAAATTTCTTCCCATCCAACTTTGTGACATGTTGTACAGTAAATTACATTCAATGCGACGTGCCGGAGAAACACTTTGCCACTCACTGAAACTAATTGTTGCCTTGATGAGCGCCGAACCGAAGCTGCTCTGTTCTTGATGCGGGTTTTCTGATTGTCGTGAGCAGCTTTGCAAGCCAACTCGAGCACTCCGACGGCCGAAACTCTATAATCGCTGTTAGGTATACTGGTGCTCCGGCACCAATCCGTTCGGCCTAGTTACCCTTGCGGAGCAATCAGTGAATGCGACCAACAGGGAACTGGAGACCTGCACGGTTCGAATGAGACTTTGTCTTTCCCTTAACTTGTCCTCCTTTGTTACGTCCACGATGCCGATGCCGTACAACCACACGGGTTTACGGTTTGAAAGAAAATAAGATATTTTTTTGGGGTCCGCGTGTTTTATACTCTAGCGGTACACACTCACAGGATAGAGACAAATCGGCAGACTCAGCCAGAGGGGCGAGTCCAACGAGACGAACGAATGAGCGTTAAAAGGGAGCGATGGCAAAAAAATACATTCATTACGATTTGTTCGCTCGTTGGATTCACATGCAGGCTAAAAAGGGTCCTTTTCAGGATCACAAAATTATCTTCAATCTAAAGAGTTTATTGTTTTGTTATCACTCGATATCCCCATCTTGTTCGGCTAAACCTTTCTGTTTAGCAATTGCATTTGCCACTCGTCACAGCTTTCACAGTTGGAAAATTTCTTCCCATCCAGCTTGTGACATATTTTACAGTAAATTACATTCAATGGCACGTCGCATTACCACCACTCAGTATCGGATTGGAGGTAATTTTAACCTGTAATTGAACATTTGCGATGACAGTGGTACAGTGTCGACTTTCAATGTGGGGTCATAATTTGGACCCCGAACTCTATGTTTACAAAAATGTCCAACTAAATAAGTCGCATTACATGTCCGTCCAATTAGCTAATTGTCGAACTAATAGTAAATTACTGTACTTTCAATCTGGAAACAATTTAAGAATTGGTGAAAATTGAATAATCAGGAAAGTCCCCAACTATCAATAAGCTCAGAACAAATGCCAAATTCACATACTCATCAGATCCTGGCAAACAAATTATGAAAAAATCAATTTATGTTTTATTATTATTTTGGATAATGTTTTAGAAACCATTGAACTGTATTTCCTAAACTCTTTTTTGGAAGGTTTAATGGCCCTGAAAAGCGCCTTGTTTTATGGAATGGTTCCAATTTAGAAAACTTTGTACTCGTGATTTTGAAAAAAACCCATTTCGAACGCCCTCGATGCCGCCTTGTTCTGGATTTGCCACCAAAGCAGTTTGTATAAAGAACAAACTTTGTTCTTCTGCTACCTGCTGCCGTTTTGCGATTGCGTTTGCCATTCGCCACTCGCTGCAACTGCCTGTTGTTGTCTTGATGTCCACCGAACTGAATGTGTTCTGTTCTGAATGCGGTTTTTCTAGGTGGACTGGTGCCCTGGTACTAACGCACTCGGCCTAGCTACCCTTGCGGGGAACTCCAGATCAACACGGTTCGAGCGGGATTTTGCCTTTCCCTTCACTTTTCCTCCTTTATCATGTCCAGACATGACTGCTTGGGTTGGTTTGTTGATGTGTTGTGATGCGAACCGATGTGGTGTACGGTTTGAATGAGAATGATCGTTACGGAAGGAAGGAAGGTATTGTATTATAGAGACTTTAAACTTTTGCAGTTCATTCGTCTCTAGCCTTGAGAAAGGCCCTTTGAAAACTCTACTCTACTTTACTCCAGCGCTACCACCTCCGCCCTCTTGCCTTGAGAAAGGCACTCGATCCCTCGCCGTCCAGCCCGTCCAGCAACGATGTTGTCCAGTCGGTGTCCACACAAAGAATGGGATCGTTACGGCAGCGGAGCGGGGATTTTTAAGCTGACTGGCTGGCTCGAGAATTACGCATGTGTGAGACTGCGACCAATGTTTCGTTCATTTTTTTCTTTTTCCTTTCCAATCGTGCTTCATTCTATTGCGCTGCTGCTCTGGTTGCCCGTTTTGGTCGGTACGATTTCAGGAGCACAAAATGGACCAATCAAAAATGGGCACATAGTGCATTTTGACAATGCTTGATATTTCACAATTATTCAATTATTTATCTCAAGAAAAATGAAATGTTATTCGTTATGATAGATGCGTAGATATATTTCCTATCAATTGATGCAAAAACCGATCTATTGAGAAATGCTCGAGTTATAAGCGTTCCAAATCTTGCATTTTTTCCTACTTGTTCAGTGCCTAGATTTCCATTTCACCCCCTATATCTTCCGGTTAGACGTAGTCCTACGTCAATATCAATGAACATCCAATAATAATCTATTATATGGTAAGCCAATTCGCTGAGTAACCCATAGTTGTGGGGGGACTGTAATTCTTAATTTTATATATCCAGAATCTATAACGAAAAATTTCAAAATGCTTTATAAGTATGGTCTCATAGATATTGGCAAAGTGTAGATGGGCCACAGAGGACTTCTCTCGACTGACCTTCGTTTTTTTCAGCTTTATTTGATATTTTTTATGACATTATTGGAGCTTTGAGTAACCGCGATATGGAGCAGCACTTTCGTCCATCGCTCTTACTTCTCGCTTGAACTACTCCGGTGGTCTTACTAATATCAATCATAATTTACCTGACATTTCCCCGATGAAACGTAATCCCTAGCACTTCATCATCACCTGGGCGGGAGAGTTTGAGTTCTACCGTGAAAGTTGGCTGCGGATTCCCACTATATACCACGCAAAATGGGACGGAACGTTAATGGAAAGTGCCGCGACAGAATTGGATGAATGTCAACAGCTATCATTACCGGCAATCGTTCGGGCGTGTAGTGAACAGTGAGAAGTTGGTGTTCGGGCACGTGACTATTTCCGCGTTTTCAACGAGACTTTAAAGCATTGTAGGGACAGTATTTCTGTGACGTAGCGACTCACCTTGGATCCGGTAGGATTATTTTCTTGCTGGCTCTGGCGGCTGGCATGCATTTGGATTTTTCCATCGCCATCAAATAGCTGACATCGGCCAGCACAGCTTCGAGATCCGCCATTTTGGTATAGATTTGTTGTTGTTTTTGCCTTCGGCTCGTAACACCACCACTGCCACCCCCCGAAAACCGATCTGTCTCTTTCAGTCAGGCAGTTCTGGCCTGAGAATAAAGCCTCGCGCTAAACACTGCTCTATCAGCTGGGTAAAAATACACGGCAGATCTGTTTTCCCACCACCGTTGTTTCGCCGGGTTTACAAACCACAAACCACCGCACTGAGTATACACTGCACCTTCCGCACTTGACCTACTGCTGATGATGCTGCTCTCTTCCGAGCTTCTTTTTTGCGCGATTTGCGCGAATACTATGAGTATTTTATTTGCTCCTGCTCCAGTGAGACACTAACAACAACAAGGGCAACAATGTGACAACATTTGCGTTCCACAGGCTTTCAACAGAAAGAAGAAAAACAAAACTCAATATTATGATTTTGCGTGATTCCGCTCGATCCTGTTTTGGAAATTACGCTTTCGATGTTCCAACAGAGAAAAAAAAACGACTTCTGGTCTATATCGAGTAGCAAATATTCCCCCCTTTCGCTAGACTTTTACCTCTTTTCTTTTCCCACACACCGCTTTGGAACTCTTCCTTCGCCCTGTGTAAACACACCACAATCCAGACACAAATCGATTTCACCCGATTTCCTAGATTTTTCCACCCGAGCAGAAGCACTTGCTTTCTTTCCACTACCCCCCTCGTAGACACAGCTCATCACCACCATCCGCACTCACTTTTCTGTTGCTCCTCGTCCTCCTCCTCAGCTGACAATTGCAGCTTCCTCTGCGACCGATAATGGCTAGCAACAATTTCTGTCTCTCGGCCAGCATAAACAAATGAATGAATGAAAGAATTTATCTGCTTGTTATTGAACGGTACAAATTGGTACACACAATATGCACACACAGCGAGTTCGAACAATCTGAGCGGAGCGACACAAATGAGAGTCGCTCTCTCCTTCTATCGCTACCTCTCCCGCTCTGGTGCACTCGCACAGGTCACTCAGGAGCCGAGAGCGCGCTGCTGAGTGAATGTGATGACAAATGTATACCAACTTTTTTTTTCTTTATTCTTTTCCCCCAAAACTCACACGACAATCGGAAGCATCGGATTACACGCGAACAAACTGGAAGCTGCACGGATGAATCACAATATGCGAATGTCACTTGGAGTGAGCCATTTTCGATCCATCCACAGACCAACCAGATTAAACAAAGCTGCCAATATCAATAATCGTCGTTAGTCTCTCGGCCTTATCGCGTCCTACACACAATCATACGCGCGTTCGCTATGGCGACACCCACCAAGCCACTCTTAACCACTGAGTGTATATATTTTGCGTACAGCGAGAAAAAAAACCCACACCTCAACCACAGAGTGACATCCGCGAAAAGACCTCACGCCAAAGACCCGGTCCTCAACCTTGATACACTAAACGACAATCTGTGCGAATATGGCACAGACTTCCTCGGTCTCTGTATTCGCTCGGCTAATCTGTTCGCGTAACCCAATATACAGCGCACCGGTGGATCTCACACTCCAACACCGAACCGATTGTTTGATCTATTTCTCGGAGCTTTGGAAAATCATCCTTCTGGAAGAAAAAAATTCCTAGCAGCAGCTTCCTTAATTTCCCCACACTCCACCAAAATGCCCCAAAATCCAGCAGTATAACCGAAAGCGATAGAGAAGGTCGTCGTCGAGAGCCGTCGTCATTTACCTTCCAAACGCGTCAAACTTTTCTCACTCACTGACTCAAGCAAATCGTGATTGGTTCGAAACACGTCCAGAGCACAGCCCCTAGAGAGAGAGAGAGAGAGAGAGAGAGAGAGAGCTGATCCCCAACAGTGTGCGTGCTCGAGGTTTCACGAGAATGAGCTCCCCCAAAAATATGGGGGGTATTTTCTCCCCACCCCCCCATGACGACAAGAACCTTGGTTGACAGGGCAGATTTACCACTTTGCTGTCAATTCGTTGGGGGGATGAAATATTTCAGTGAAATATTGTGCAATTTTTCGTTTCGGGAAAGTGTGGTCAAATTATATTTCAATGATAAAAATGATAAAATTCGTTACAGCGCGGACTCGATTATATACAGTCTCCGATTTCTTTTCACTGTATATAATCGAATATATAATCGAGTCAAAAAAAAATTTTTTTTATGCATATATTTTTCGTTTATTGAAGGAAAAAGAAGAATTTAATTTTTGATTCATCCCCTTAAAGTCAGAAAACACCTTTCTCACATAGATAGATAACCACCTTTCTCAATGGTAGATAATCATATTTAATGGAAAAAATCTTTCTACACATGTTCGAATTTCAACAATGACAGAGTTATAGTACTTTTTTTTTGTTTCTGACACTGTTGCCTCAAACTGGCTCTACACTAAAAAATACGCTGCGTAAGCCAATTCTGTTGCTCTAATTTGAAAGATGAGAAAATTTGGTACAGGATATAGTAATGGAACATCTAAATTAGTGTATTTAAATAACATTTTGGAAGCGAAAAATTGAAAAGTTTGTGATTTTTAATGCGTAATTATTAATTTTATCCCAAAAACTCATATTGATTCTTATATCAATAAAATTAAAGCTCTCAAACCACTCTACAATTTGTTCCTTGATGCCTAACTTCTATGTTTCTTAATTTCGCTGCAATATCGATATAAACAATTCCTGTTGAAAAATCAAGCAAAATCTTCAAAAATCGCGATTTTCACCCCACTCTACTTATTATAGCCACTTCAATTTCACCTTAACGTTGAAAGGTGTAGTGTCTAATAAAATATATATCATAGCACACATATACACATATCACATATACACCGATCACAAATAGACTACCTTGTTTATCATCTTGTTAATGTATTCATCTTGGTCATAATCAAGGCGCCTCTATATCTAAGTGGTGCGGATTCAATCCACTTCATTTTCAAGCAAATTCATGCATGTTTTCAAGCGATTTCTTGCAATAAATTTTCAGACCACCAGAGATGCCAGATATACAAATATGTTTGTAAATTTACAGACATATCTGTAAAACACTTTCTATTTTTGTTGTAGACTTTTTGGATATAACAATATTTCACAGGTTTTTGAAAAATAAGAGGCTCTATCCATCACAACAAATATGACACTTTTCCACAGTTTTAATACAGAAAAGTTATTATATTTAGTTTATATCAATACACATGACGTAAGACCAGCGATACTAAACCTGCGGCCCGGCAGTCTTTCTGGTTGGCCCATCTGGTGTGTATAAAGTTTGGAACTCATACACATAAGTACTTTTACCCTGACATCATTGCAGACGAAAGAGAGGATACGGTTATACACAATTAACACTCCTATACTCGCGCATTGGTCTGTCAGACCGAGAAATCAATCATTCGTTCATTTCTCAGAAAATATCAACACTACGACTTTGCGGTTCTCCCTAGCTTCGTTATTCGTCATTCATAATCGTTTAGCGTATCGCATGTATTGGTACAAAGTGGACGTGTTCTCTTTTTTAACACTTTCGGTCTGACACACCGACGCGAGTATAGGAGTAACTTTTTTGGACAAGTGACTTTTTTCATATTCTAGAATATTGTTGAATGAAATGTATAAATTAATGTTAGTGGCGTGGAATATTTATTGAATATAATGCATGAGATTATCACCGGAATATTCTTATTTGATTTCATTCCTTTTTGTAACTGGATTGAACGGATCCATATATTAACTATTCGTCGCTATATTCGTCTTTAGATTCATACATAAATGTTTGACTTTCGTATAGTTATTAGCTAAATATAATGGTCATACACACTTGTGAAAGAATTTCACTCGTGGAAGAATTGTAAACAGTAAACTATAAACTAATCGGTGGCCTGAACAATATATCGACAAGAAATGGAAGTTCCTAGAAATCCTTTTATATCATCTTTTTATGCCCTAAGGTCGGTATACATTCTTCTCTTCGATAAAAGACCCAAAAACACGCAACAACTGCATGAAATGTATAAAATTATTTGTTTCGATTATTTGTTACTGCAATGAAACTAGATCGATTAATACGTTTTTATGTTATTTTATAGCTCTTCATACTTCCATGAATTATATTCAGCTGCTTACTTTTAATCGATAACAGTGAAAAATTCGAATTTCGTTATTTATGTTGCAGTATCAAAAATTACTCTGTTTTAAGGAGGCTGAATAAGATGACTATTAAAACATAATAAAGACGAAGAAAACATATTTTTGGAGTTTTTTTTTATTTAATTATACCCTCTTCTTCAAATAAATGCCAATAAAGCTTGAAAAATACAAAAAATACACAATGATAACATTACAGAGAAGTTCAATTTTCGATCTGTGACACCGTGCGCGAGTATACGTGTTATGATTTTGCACGCGAGTACAGGAGGGTTGATGAAAAATTGCATTCTATGCAGGTAAGGAAAAATCTTGAACGAAAATTGTCTCTGATAATTATTTTCTGTTCTAGATAAGATTGTTTTGCTGAAATGCAAGGAGATTTATTGAAAATAGTTAAGTTAGGGTCAGGACTATGTCTTCTAAATATTTGAACAACATCGAATAAAAATTTTCATTCTATTTTCAACAACTTACATTCGCTTTCGGGTCTTCTTATGACGAAATATGGGTTACTGTTCGATATTGTTACCACAGACATGGTTCATGGCCGTGTGGTGATCTAAAACTTGTATAGCCTTGCATGGCGGATGGAAAATATACACTGCAATTTCTTATAAATTTCATCAACGACAAGACCGCAAGCCTTGGTGGATGTCCAATATATCAACGAAGAAATACTGATTTTTATAAAATGTGTATGTATGTATGTGTAGATCGTTGAAACATTTAAACACACTTACAACACATAAGTTATTAAGTGGTCCGAAAAATCAATTTTTTCCACTTTTTCCCAAAAATGACAAACGAAAATTAATAACTTTTGAATCATTGAACCGATTTAGATGATCGACATATAAAATTGAAACTAATGACTTTTATTTAAAAATATTTAACTTGCGAAAAGAATAATTATATTTTAGTATTTATTGATTTTAGTCGTTTTATATTTTTTATGACTCTGGCGCTATTTTTTTAAATATTTTTTCTTGAAAGCTGAGGATTTTTTACATAACATATCTCGATATCAGAGATGCTATTTTTTCGTTTTTTAGATATGATTTTTCAAAGTTAACCGGTGGTTAACCTTTGTCCAAAAATAACTTTCTGCAAAAAATTGTAAAAAATTGTAACATTTGAACTACTGCACCGATTTAGATGATCGATATATTAAATTGAAGCCAATAAGCCAATAAGCCAAGCCAATCATATCACACTTGCGGGAAGATTGGATTCTAGTAGCATAGATCTAGTTTAGTCACATATGAATATGTGAAATGTTAAATTTACAAAATTATAACTCAAAAACGATAATTATAGAATCTTTGATATCGAGATATGTTAGGTAAATAATCCTCAGCTTTCCATAAAAAATATAGAAAAATATAGCGCTCCTATCTTTAACCGAGAAAACTATGAAAAACTAACTCAATCAATAATTACAAAAGCAAGAATTCAATTTTTTCGCAAAGGAATATTTTTTCAAAGAATAATAACTCGTAAGCTTCAATTTGATATACCGATGATATGAATCGGTCCAATAGTTCAAAAGTTATGACTTTTTGTAGTGGGAAAAATGGGCAAAATTGTTTTTCGAACCATCGATTAGTTTTGAAAAATCATATTTCAAAAACGAAAAATAGCATATCTGATATCAAGATATTTTATGAAAAAAATTCTAAGCTTTCAAGAAAAAATATAAAAAAATATGGTGCCCCCTAGTACAAAACCATGAAAACATTAAGAAATCGACTACAATCAATAATTACGAAAATAGGATCCATATTATCTGCAAGTTCAATATTTCTCAATTAAAGCTCATCGGCTTCAATTTGATGTGTCGATCATCTAAATCGGTTAAGTGGTTCGAAAGTTATAAATTTTTGAAAAAAAGTCATTTTGGGAAAAAGTGGAAAAAATGATTTTTTGGATCACCCTAAAATGGAAATGGGCACCCTAATGAAAAAATAAAAAAATACGAGTCTAATGTTTTGCGATGAAGAACAAGATTACCACTTTTGACGAAGATCTGAGAACCACTATATTGGTTTGACATGGAATGGTTATATATATATATATATATATACAAAATACAATCTTACGTGCATCGCGATGTACAAAGTATTAATGAATATGTAAAAATTAACGTTAAAAAACATTTCTATAGATCTGCACAGACTTTTCCACATTTTTAACAGACATTCACATGTTTTTACAGACTTTTTTTTTAAATCATCTGGCATCTCTTCCTTCCACTTTTTATCGAAAATTTTCAAATCGCAGAAGTAAACATTTACGTGACTCTGACTTCGTTTGTTTTTATTTCGTTCGGAAAAACGTTATGTCAAAGAGAGGGGACATTAAAAATGCGTTGCTCAGTGAAAGGCTGAGATGCTCTTTCAGAGATGCAATGGTTAATTGAATAATTGACGGAAAACTGTAGTTCGTTCATTTTATAATTTTAATTATTTTTGCCCTTGACAACAATACCCCTTTTATAGTGTTGATTATCAAAAGAAAAATAACACTCCTGATCGTTGGATCTCTTTTGACATTTCAAGTGGATCTTTTTTGACAGCCGTTTAGATTCAGTCCGCACTACCTAGCTCTATATATACCAGGTGAAACAATCATATAAAATGCCCTTTCAGCCATATTGGAATTGCTGTCGGCATTGTTTACAAACAGCAACAGAACGCTGCAGGCGACTCTCTACAAACTGCTACGACGCTTATTCGAACGATGCCTACTGTATTCGGCTTTCGCGAATTTATGTGAAAAACAAGGGATGATTTTGTAGAATTTCATTCTCATTTCCACTACTCTCGCATGTGAAAATGCAAAAATGGCATATCCTAGCAATAATAAAACAAACAACCCCCGCTCCACAAACCGTAATTCCCTTTTTATTGAAGTGATGATGTTGCTTCACCTGTTATACATTGATATAAGCGCCTTGGTCATAATAAAGAACCGTTAGTTGTATTCATACCGACAAAGAGTGTAGACGCATTCCGAAGTAAATCCGAAAACGAAACATTACAAAAGGTTACATTTTTTCTTGAAATAAGTCATTTTTGAACTCTAAAAAAAAATTATTTTTTTTCAAACTGTATATAATCGAGTCCAAAATTGTATATAACCGAATCACATATAATCGAGTCTGTATATAATCGAGTCTGACCTGTATATTGCGACGCAGAGTTGGCCATGTTCCAATTTTTGTTGCCACTAGGATTGTGCGATCTATAGAAAAAGATTTTCGAGATCGATTTTCTCAACAACGTAGGGATCGATTCACTGATTTAATCGGTACCAAAGAATCGATCTTGGAAAAATAGAATGCCTTTTTTTAAAATACAAGATATTCTTTTCTGCGTCAATTAGGCAGGCAATGTTTATTGATATTGTGCTCCCGTGACCGAGTGGTTAGCGTCCCACATTATCATGCCGGGGGGTCGGGTTCGATTCTCGTTCCGGCCGGCGGATTTTTTTCCAAAGGAATTTCTTCTGACTTGCACTGTGGTCACGCGTATTCTAGAGCTTGCCACTCCAGAATACATTCAAGGCGTGTGTTTCGGCAGAGAAATCTGAACTAATCAAAATGACGCAAATAATACTTACGTTGAGAAGGCCAAAGTTCCACTGGGAACGTTAGTGCCATCCAAGGAGTTTATTGATATTAGCTTGAAACCCATCGTAAGAGTATTCCTTCTGTTCTTCCATTGTTCACCGGGCAGCGGAGACAGTTGATATGGAGCTGTCCGCATACCACGTGGACAGAAAAAATGGGATTTTAGACACCCTCCTCCGCCTCCGTGGACAATCGTGGACATTTCTTATGCCCCTCCCCCTGTTGTCCACGTGGACATTCATCCAGCTTTTTCCATAAAATTCTATTTTTGACGTAGAACTACGTCTTTCATTATGGGTGCCAAATCAGAAAACAGGTCACGTTTTTATGAAATAAAGTTAACGTTAATAACTATTTTTGCCGCGAACGGATTTTGGCGGTTTACATACTAAAAGAATCGGAAATTCCGTAAGATTTGTTTAATGTCCTAAACATTAGAATCCCTTGGTTTGTAAATGGTTAAAATTCATGAAAACTTTAAGCGTTTCCATTTTCCCATACATTTGTTCTATCCATTTGTGTGCTTTCCCAAACAGAGCTGTCAATAACGAGCAACTTACGACGACCAACGGAGGGGAAATCGTAGGATTCAAAGTCTCCGTGAGCAAATGAAAAGTAGAAGAATGAAGGGGAATACTTGCCTAGAGTATAAACAGTGGATCTCGCTAAGACAAACTTTCATTCGGCATCGGACTGTTGAGCAATCCAGTTCACATTGCTTTCGCTGCGCTTCGATCTAAGACTGGACCCCACCAGTGGTAATCCAACTTGGATATCGTCGTTTGGTTTTTCTGTTTCAGTTTTTCGCGTTATTCGTATCGTGTGTTTTTTCCGCGTCATAAATTGGACGCTTCGCGTAGTGTGTGATGAGTAAGAAGAAGAGGAATGCAGGTTCGAGCCCTGCAAAAAACGAACGCATTGCCAGGGACAATAAAATTTCGAGGCAAGCGTCATCAAATGATGCACGCGATGTTGGTGCAGTGAAAATCGCTCGCACTGAACCGAGCCCTCGCGAGTGGGACACCGCATCGAATAACAGCGGAGTAGGCGATTTCGGCGCGTTGGTCGAAAATGTAAACGCCGTTACCCAGGCAGCAACCAAAATCAAGCTCCCCTCGCTGGTGGTGAAGGCGGTCGCTCTTGACAAACTCATCAGCGAATTCGCATTGATGGGTGTTACAGCAGAATACAAGCTGTGTGGCATAATTCAGTCTTTTTTCCAAGCAGTTAACATAGTTTGTTTTCCGTCATCATAAGGGCTTCGTTGGTGCCTTTGAGAATGCATCAATGCATTAAACTGACGTTATGGCGAAGCAAGCGTTAAGGTTCTGCGCCAAAAAATTATTTGGGGAATACCAAGCATTTTGAATGTCTTACTGGAATGTTATAAGTTATTTGGGTTCGCGTGCCAGTCGCAAAACAGCCTTCAACTAGGATTGCATTTGCGCTAATATTGACCATAATGAAGCATTGCTACTACTCGAAAAGGTTGTTATTAACAAAAAGAGTTTATTTCACTTGTTTAGTCACCAAGAAAGTGAATGACGTTCTGGAATTTTGTATGTGATTAGGTTTCGCTTGCCAGTAGCAAAACTTCCTCCACTAAGGGTGAAAGCTGCGCTTCTTTCGAGCATGAGAAAGTAATGCAAATTTTTTCGATGCCAGTAATATTAACAGAAGCGTTTCTTTTGAGAATAGCGTAAAATGATGAGAAGTATTTATATTCCTAGTAGTTTCAAGCCACCAATGTATGGCTCTGTATGCATGCTATGGCGAACGCTTGTTTGGCGCTTGGTTTACGTTGTACGAACGATGCCTAGAGGTGCGATTCCTTTGAGGTAATACTAAATAACATGTAGCATGATATTTGATACTTGCAAGTGTTGTGATTGTTGTTGTTTCCATGCGGTGCCAAAGATATATTGATGTAATTATGATATGTGGAATAATGGTGCTGGTGCAACATGTATATAATCGAGTCTATTTCAATTGCGAAAAAAGCCACCGGAATAGCGTTCGAGGTATGAAATAAATTGCGACATACGATCAGCTAGTATGTTGTTTTGCGAGGGCATGAATGAATCATCAATCAATTATCGTCAACTGATTCTATAATGAAAAATCCATTACAGAGATTATTCTACTAAGCAGTTGTTTCTAAAATTTCACAACATTATAGAATAATATCCGAAGGTATGAACAAGCGACTTATATAAAATAACAGTGTAGTTCTACGTCAACAATGCGATCGTATCTTGGATACAACCACCTATATTTTTTTACGTAGGACTACGTCTTACATTAAGGGTGCCAAATCAGAAAACAGGTCATGTTTTTATGAAATAATGTTAGCGTTGATTACTATTTTTACTGCGAACGGATTTCAACGATTTGCATACCATTCGAATCGGAAATTTTCTAAGATTTGTTTGATATGGTATACATTATAATACCAGAGTCTGTATATGGTTTAAATTCATGAAAATTGGAAGTATTCCCATTTGCCCATACATTTGTTCTGTCCATTTGTGTACTTTCCCGAACAGAGCTGTCAATAACGGGCAACTTATGCAGCCGCTAGAATAGAATCAACGAAGAGCGAAAAGAGTATATTTGGGAAGTAAACTCCACCCTTGCGTAGTGAGTAAACTGTCGCTGGCGTATAAGTATTGCATATCCTCTGAGTAAAATTCTCAGAATCTTTCTGCGCCCGGAACAACAAAGGTCGCTTATTCTGCTCGTTTTGTGTTTCATGTTTCCCCTCGAGCTGTGAACGCTAGCTAATATTTCACATGAAGTGTGTTTCGATGTTTCATTTTTATCGCTGCAACTGTGTGCATCTGTTAGACGCGTGTTTGATACTTGTTGAATGGCGACGCACGGAAGATCTGTAGATTCTTAACTCTCGTTAAATATTCAGTGCAAAGCGTGCATTGATATAAAGAAACAAATTGTGACATATAACCAATTAGTGTATTGTTCTCGCAAAGGCAAGAAAGAATCGTTGCTTCTCAAAATGATTCTACAAAACCTCGCAAGCCATTAAAACTTTTCAGCGTTCCCGGAACTTTTTACTAAAGAGTTATTTATGGAATTTCGACGTATTCGCAAATAATATCAAAAATGGTAAACCAAAAAATTAAAAAAAAGCGTAATCCTACGTAATCCTAAGAGGTCGTGTCACGGATACAACCCCTCGAATTTTTTCGCCTAAATTTCATTCTAAGTTTGTTTCTATATTCTTTTCCATATTTTATTGATAAAAATGATAGCCTTTTTAATGGCTACGATTTGTTTTAATTTTTTTTTTCAAACATTGTCTGGGAAGTTCCAAATTCCATTTACGTTATCTCCATATTCATATTAAAATGTCACTTGTGAATCTACTCTCGAGTATTTTTTATTAAAGCTGGCTGGTTGTTTGAGTTCTAGAAAAATCAGACAGTCAAATCAAGCACTTAGTGTAAAAACAGTATTGGCATTTATCGAAGAAAAGCGAATCTCGAAATAATACATTAAAAAAACGATGTTGATATCATCGCGCTGTTCAAATTGTGAAAATAGTGTAGTATATTGCTAGTTTTGGATCGTTCAGCACACCTTAATTGCTGCTCAAACGCATATATGTTAGACAGTTCAATTTCTGATGCTGTTCATTTAACTGATCCGCCGGTTCATAAATAACTACTATAAATTAGTTTACTATTCGAGTTAACTGCTTAAACTTTGTGCGCCATTTGTTTTTTTTATATGTCTGTAATAAATCGTATATGAGTCATGTCTTCGTCTTCGTCGTCTTCGTCTTCGATGAGTTTGACAATTCATGAATATATTCATATTAGATCGCAATTCAATTTCAACATAATCGCTATTATAGCCGTTCAAAGTTGCATATTCATCCAAACAAATTCGGTAAGCATTTGCCATGTATGTATATGGCCTCCACTTTTGCATGCATATGCCAGCTAGGCGCATTATATGCCAACCAAATTTTAGGGCATATGATGTTATATATATATGCTTGTTATGCGATTTAATGTTTGCTGGGTTATTACCTAATTTAAAATTATGTGAGTGTAGGATAGGGTGCCAACGAAAACGGTCATCTCGAATTTCAAAAAGTTACCCCATAATAAATGTTCACCACCTCGAAAAAACACCCTATGTACAGTATCAGTTCAATCAGGCTTAGGGAAATGTGACGCAAAGCGGTCAAAGTTTGAGTTTTTTGAAAAGGAAATCGGGGTTTTCGAAAAAAAATTATGCTGAATGTCCTCAATTTTCTGAATTTTAATTTTCAAAAAACTCAATGTTTGACCGCTTTGCGCCGCTCTTTCCTTAAGGCTGATATTTTGTATAAGATATTTTTTGAACATTTTGACGTAGGACTATGTCTTTCATTAAGGGTTTCAAATCAGAAAACAGGTCACGTTTTTTATGAAATAAAGTTCACGTTAATAACTAATTTTGCTGCTCATATTTTCATACCAATCGAATCGAAAATGAGGGAACAAATTGCGACACATAGCCTAATCGTGTATTCTTCGCGCGAGGGGAATAATAAATCATAAATCAACCATCTTCAGGTGCTTCTACAAAACCACGGTTATTAACGGACCTATTCAGTGTCATCAAAAGTATGTACTAAAGAATTTAACTTAAAATACTTAAAAATTCGATGCATTCTAGATTAGAACAAGAGGATTGCTTCGACAACTCGCAAGCAGATCGGTCGAACCTATATTTGATCCGATACAGGTGTTTTTTTTACATCCGTTTCTAGTGTGTATTTTTCATCTGGTGCGCTGCGAGCGAAGTAAAGCTCATAAAAAGTGGTGCGCTATCGAGACAATCCGGCAGCAAGACACATCATCACACACGCTACACAGCGGCGGCAAGTAGAAGTTTATTTTCCTCTTTCTTCTTCCATCATTCTGTATAGCTTCTGTGCACGATTTACACCATTGTTTAAACTTTGTGTTTACCAAATCGGCAAGCGTTGGCATTAGGGGTGTCCATTTTGATACATCACCGTTGAACTATTATTGGAACTTTTTTCATTTTCAAATTACACATAATAACAAAAATTGAAATAAATAAAATTTTCAACAATAACTAATATAGAAATATAATTTGTTTTACTAATTTATATTTTCCGAATTATTATATTCTGTTCATATCGAACAGTTGTCTACTTCTTCGTTTTTATTAATATGGCAGAGGGCGGGGAGGATCCCCCACCCACGCCAAAGAATATCTCAGATAATGAACCTCCTCCTGAAGAGCAGGAGGATGAAACAGAAGATGAGGAGGAAAATTCTGTGTACGAAATAGAAAGCTCTGAAGATGAGGAAAAAGACGAGAAGCAGGATTTTCGTCTAAAAGAATACCCTGATGGCGCCAAGGGCCCATTTATCGTATACTTTAGATGAAAATCCAAACCTCTTAACGTCATTCGCATCTCAAAAGAGTTGACACAGAAATTTTCCGAAATTACCGAGATTACTCGGATGGGGCCAGACAAATTACGAGTTGTCATCTCCAGCAGGACCCAAGCGAATGCAATAACGCGCTGTGATCTCTTTGCGATTGAGTATCGCGTATACGTACCCTGTTGCAACGTTGAAATAGACAGTGTAATAAACGAAAAGGGTTTGACTCGAAAAGAGATACTCGATGGTGTCGGTCGCTTCAAGAACTCTTCACTTAAAAGTGTGAAGATTCTTGCATGCGATCGACTGAAATCTGTGTCACTTAAAAATGACAAAAGAGTCCTCAATCGGACAAACTCTTTTCGTGTGACATTTGAGGGTTCCGCCCTTCCTAACTACGTTGCAATAGGTGCACTTCGTTTACCTGTTCGGTTGTTTGTACCCCGAGTAATGAAATGCAACAAATGTATGCAACTCGGTCACACGGCCGCCTATTGTTGCAACAAAAAACGTTGCGCAGATTGTGGAGAGAGCCATGATGAGAATCCTTGCCCGAAAGAGCGCAAGTGTCTTCATTGCGGCGGGACTCCTCATGATCTCACTCAATGCCCGGTGTACATACAACGAGGGGAAAAAATCAAGCGTTCCTTAAAAGAACGTTCCAAGCGGACTTATGCAGAAATGCTTAAGAGTCCCGTTCCAACGACTCAGGACAATCCCTACTCCATTCTGCAGAACGACGAGCCTGTTGCTGACGCTCCCAATGCAGGAAGTTCCGGTACATCGCAGGGTGCCATCAGGAAAAGAAAAATTACTTCTTTTCCATCACTCCCCAGAAAGAAAACCGAAACTTCCCAAGTTGGAATGAAAACTCGAATCGAACGTGCTGAGAATAGACCGAAGCGAGTACCTCCTGGTTTAAGCGGTTCTTCTACGCACCAGGGGTCCTCAACACTTCCCGGAGCAGCACCCAACACGTCTGCTCCTTTTTCGCGGTCGAGGCAACAGCCACAATCTGGCTTGCTTGCGCTTTCTGACCTGGTGGACAACATTTTAAATGCTTCAAATATAAACGACCCACTTAAAAGCATAGTATTATGTTTGCTTCCGATTGTGAGAACATTTTTGAAAGAAAAATGTGGTTTTTTGGCAGCGTTCATTTCCCTCGATGCCTGATTCAGTGTAAGAGGTCAAGGATTTGACCACTGTAATACAGTGGAATTGCAGAAGCATTATTCCCAAACTAGATCAGTTTAAATTTTTAGTTCACAGCTCTAACTGTGATGTATTTTCTCTCTGTGAAACATGGCTTTCTTCAGCCGATGAGCTGAATTTCCACGATTTCAACATTATTCGCCTCGATCGAAATGACTCGTTTGGTGGCGTACTATTGGGGATCAAAAAACGTCACTCCTTCACTCTCCCATCGATGACAGGCATTGAAGTTGTTGCTTGCCAGACACAAATCAATGGCAAAGATCTCTGCATTGCTTCGATATATATCCCTCCCAGAACTACGGTAGTCCGCCATCAGTTCTTTGATACTATCGAGGCAATGCCGGAGCCGCGGGTAATCTTAGGTGATTTTAACTCTCATGGAACAGCATGGGGATCACTCTACGATGACAACCGTGCCACTTTGATTTATGATCTGTGCGACAACTTCAAATTGACAGTTCAAATACTGGGGAAGCAACCAGAATAGCCAACCCTCCTGCACGGGCAAGCATGCTAGACATATCTCTATGCTCTTCTTCATTATCCCTGGATTGCATGTGGAAGGTACTCCAAGATCCCCATGGTAGTGATCACCTACCAATAATTTTATCGATCGCTAATGAATCAAGCTCTCGTGAGTCAGTCAATATTTCGTATGACCTCACGAAGAATATTGACTGGAGAACATTTGCGGAAATAATATCTGAAGCAATTGTTTCAATGCATGAACTTCCTCCACTCGAAGAGTATAACTTTATATCGAGTTTGATTTACGAAAGCGCACTTCAAGCTCAAAAGAAACGTGTTCCTGCTACCACTTTCCGACGTCGTCCTCCATCACTTTGGTGGGACAAGGAGTGTTCAAAGGTCTACCTTGAAAAATCATCCGCTTTCAAAAAATTCAGGAAAACTGGATTAGTGGAATGGTTTCGAAAGTAACAAGCTCTAGAAGCCAAACTAAAAGGTCTGATTAAAGCAAAAAAGCGTGGATATTGGCGGAAATTCGTCAATGGTTTGTCAAGGGAGACAGCTATGAGCACTCTTTGGAATACGGCTAGGAGAATGCGTGGCTGGAACCATACAAATGAAAGTGAGGAATACTCTGACCGTTGGATTTTTAACTTTGCAAGGAAGGTTTGCCCCGACACCGTTCCTGCACAAAACGTCGTACGCGACATTCTACTTCAAAACGATTATGAGAATTTTTCGATGGTAGAATTCTCAATTGCACTTCTCTCATGTAACAATTCAGCTCCGGGGTCGGACAAGATTAAATTCAACTTGTTGAAGAATCTTCCCGACTTGGCAAAACAGCGTTTGCTGAACTTGTTCAACAAGTTTCTGGAGCTGAATATTGTCCCGCATGACTGGAGACAAGTGAGAGTGATAGCCATACGGAAACCCGGCTTGCGATCACAACTCGTATAGGCCGATTTCAATGTTATCCTGTATTCGTAAATTGTTAGAGAAAATGATTCTACTTCGTTTGGACAAGTGGGTCGAAACGAACAATTTGCTGTCAAATACGCAGTTTGGCTTCCGCCGAGGTAAAGGGACAAATGATTGTCTCGCGCTGCTATCTTCTGAAATCCAAATCGCATTTGCTCGCAAAGAACAAATGGCTTCCGTTTTTCTCGATATCAAAGGGGCATTTGATTCAGTTTCCATGGAAATTCTCTCAGAAAAGCTTCATAATCGTGGACTTTCACCAATTCTTAACAATTTCCTGTACAATTTACTGTCAGAAAAGCACATGATTTTCTCTCATGGCAGCTCGAAATCTTCTCGTTACAGTTTTATGGGCCTACCACAAGGCTCCTGCCTAAGCCCCCTCTTGTACAGTTTTTACGTCAATGATATGGATGATTGTCTAACTAGAGACTGCACGCTGAGACAACTTGCAGACGATGGAGTTATTTCCATCACGGGTACTAAACCCGTCGTTCTGCAAAAGTCGTTGCAAGATACCCTGAACAATCTGTTCACGTGGGTCCTCAAGCTGGGTATCGAATTCTCTACGGAGAAAACTGAAATGGTCGTTTTTTCTAGGAAGCACGAACCCGCCCAATTCCAGCTTCACCTATCCGGCAAAACGATCCAACACTCTATGTTTTTCAAATACCTGGGTGTATATTTTGATTCTAAGTGAACCTGGGGGAGACACATTGCGTATTTGAAACAGAAATGCCAGCAAAGAATCAATTTTCTCCAAACAATTACCGGAACATGGTGGGGTGCCCATCCAGGAGACCTCATTCAGTTGTACAAAACAACGATATTATCAGTGTTAGAATATGGCAGTTTTTGCTTCCGATCAGCTGCCAGGATTCATATTCTCAAGCTGGAGAGAATACAATATCGTTGCTTGCGTATAGCCATGGGGTGTTTGCATTCGACACATACGATGAGTCTCGAAGTTTTGGCAGGAGTACCCCCGCTTACTCTTCGGTTCACAGAATTATCCTACAGATTTCTCATCCGTTGCAAGATCATGAATCCATTGGTAATTGATAACTTCGAAAATCTACTCCAACTGACTCCTCAGTTAAGTTTTATGTCTTTATACCATGGGTACCTTACTCACGACGTGCACCCTTCACCAGGCATCTCCAACCAAGTTTGCTTCCCATACTTCTGCAATTCCTCTGTCATTTTTGATCTGTCCATGCGACAAAAATTCCATGGAATCCCAGATCACCTACGCTCCGATTCTATTCCGCCGATATTTTCGGCAGAATATGGGAAAGTTAGATCTGATAAAATGTTCTTTACTGACGGTTCATTCATAAACGGGTCCACTGGCTTCGGCATCTTCAATGAAAATTCCAGTGCCTCTTTCAAACTCAAAGATCCTTGTTCCGTGTATGTCGCTGAACTGGGTGCGACATACTACGCACTGGGGATCATTGAAACATTGCCCATCGACCACTATTTTATTTTTTCAGACAGTCTCAGCTCAATAGAGGCAATCCGCTCAATGAAAGTTGATAAACGCTCATCTTATTTCCTAACAAGAATAAGACAACTATTGAGTGTTTTGGTCGAAAAATTATTCAAGATTACCTTAGCATGGGTTCCCTCTCATTGCTCGATTCCGGGGAATGAGAAGGCGGACTCGCTAGCTAAGGTGGGCGCTTTAGAAAGCACACTTTTTGAAAGGCAAATTGCTTATAATGAATTTTTCCACATTCCTCGTCAGTATACGCTCGTAAGTTTGCAGCGCATGTGGAGTGGTGATGAGTTCGGTCGTTGGTTACACACGATTATCCCTAAGGTCTCGACGAGTGCATGGTTCAAGGGATTGAATGTAGGTCGTGATTTCATTCGCGTGATATCTCGGCTTATGTCCAATCACTACAACCTAAACGCGCATCTCTATCGCATTGGGCTCGCAGCAAACAATCTTTGTGATTGTGGCGATGGCTACCACGACATCGAGCATGTTGTCTGGTCGTGTATCCGGTTCCATGCCGCTCGCTCTCAGCTCTCTAGAGCACTGAGAGCACAAGGCAGACAATCGGAGATCCCCGTCCGGGATATCTTAGGTAGCCGTGATCCTGATCTTCTGCTTCATCTATACCTGTTCCTCAGAAACGCCGATGTCAACGTTTAATGATGTTTCCTTCGTTGTGTCCCTGTTTCATATCCCTCCTATCCGATCGATAAACTTTTACTTAGTCGCGGCAATACATACACACACTCTTTACAGATACACGGGCCGAAGGTTGTGCAGTCCACTGATTATTCAACAAGAGTCAAAGGTTGTACCGCTCATGACAACTCTACACGAGCTGATGATTGCGCCGGCTAGTGACCATTCTATCCTGGATTCCTCGAGTCGAGAAAGACGCACCACGCTAGATATGGGGTACAGACAAGGGGGGCGTTGCTGATTAATGGTCAGCTGCATCCCAATAGGAAGTATCCCGTGTCGGGCACACGTACAGAGCATCGAAGACTGCGACATACCAATTATGAGAACACTTGTAATACTAACCTCGAGTCAACCGCGAGTAATCGGTTACATATTACTAACATAGTCTAAGCAAACATTGTCAAAATATTGAACTCCCGGCCCCGTTAGGCTGACGCCATATGAGCCTTAATAAAATATATATTTTGGATAAAAAAAAGAGAATTGAATAAAATAACTTAGCAATTCTGCGTCAACAAATACGATTGTGTTTTGGATATAACCCCTGATAGATTTATATATAATTTGAAAGCAAATTATACTTAAAATTTTTCAAGCTGGCCACAGTTCTTCGAAGCAACGATGATACATCTCCGCTCCTACACAACACAAAACTGGTCTGGGCGGCATCTTTTAGCCGTAAGGAACCCATTCCAAACAATGAATCGGTAGTATCATCGTGATTAATGATTTCAACGATAATCTTTCTTCATAATTTTTGGAAAATGAAGGCATATTCCAGAAATGATACATTTAAATGAAAAAGAATTTCGCTGTGAAGAACACTTCTTCAGAGATACGATTCATTCATCTACGGAAGAAATTGTTGTTCGTCTTCCATTTCCGCAAAAGCTATCCAAAAAGCTATTGGGAGCTTTCGAAAGATAAAAACAATACGACTTTTGCATCAGGAGCGAAAGCTGAATTAAAACCAGCGCTAAGTACTAATAAAAATGAACCAAGTAAGCAAATAATACTACGTGAATATAGCAAAGTTCCTCAAGTAATGTAAACGTAATTGATTTTTTTTTTGTTCTTTTTTATTAAAATTATATTAAATCAACCTTACGTGTGAGTGGACCAATGTTAACAAACCTTAATTTTATAGCATTACCCAAAAGTTATAGCATTCCCACCCCTGAGATATATACACCTTGTCATCTATCATATTTGATTTTCCTTTGCTATAAAAAAAACGCTTCACACAAAACTTCACAGCACGCGAAAAGAAACCTATTCCGCTTTGTTCGTGTATTCGTGTCACATTGCGTAAAAACTTTTCTAGCGCGTTCCGCGGTAAAGTACGAGCTCTGTGGGTTTGTCTCTTGTAAACAAGACACGTAAAGTAGGCAGGCGGGCAGACAGCGTTTCCCATGGTGATTTTTTGTTGCACAGCACTCGGCGCTCGACCATTTTGTTCGCGATCGAAATAATCAGCAGAATCGCGCTTTTGGCCACCATCGAACTGTGTTGCTGTGCTGTGTTGGTTGTGTCATCGTTCCGTTTTTGTGTTAGTAGCGTTCAAGGCGAGAAAAATACATCGTTCACGCTAGTTTCTATTTTCCACTACGGTAAATATTGATACGTGGAAGATTCTGCAGTGCAGTGGTGCAGTTAGCATAGAAGTATCTCGAAGATGCAAAGTACCATCGAATAGTGCATTAATTTCGATTACGCAAGTTTTTAGGAACATTCGCGGGCATAGCATGCGGCGCCCATTCTTCTGGCCACCGCCTGCTATTTGTTTTATTTGGATTATTCATTCGTGGCGTGTCGTGTGTGTGCGTGTGAGAAGTTAGTCGAGTTTTCCTTGAAGCGCTGACAACAGCAGCTGCCAAACGTCAAAGGCGATCCGTCCATTCGTGAAATCGGAGTGGAATAAAAATGGCGCGAGTTTGCGGGCGGCACCTAATAGCGTAAATAGTTTCCCTGAAGGGATGAAAATTTTAGCAATAACTAGGAATCTGCGCGAATTACCACAGAAACATTCGAAAGACGGTGAGAAACAGTGAACTTCGATGCGCAAAGGTGGAAATTTTTGAGCTTTTCGTGCGTGGCTTCGCGTTTTTCTATCGGTATTTTCTTTCACTTTGCATTTGGCGGCGCACACACAAACACGTTCAATAATCGCACCACAGTGACGAATGACTATTTTGCAATATTATTGTTGTGAGTAGTAATGACCTCTTCCAAGTGATAAACAAAAAGCCCTGTGTGTTTGGTAAACACAGCATGTAGCTTGCAGCCGAAGCGGTTGTGGCTTTGTGAACTGGAAAATTGTGCAACCAAAGTACTGAGTATTTTGATGAATGTGTTTTTTTGGCGATGTTAATTGCTGTTATATGGTAGGAAAAGTTGAGCCAAAAATGGTGCACTACCCAATGATGTGATACGCGACGCCGTGACTCGCGTTACGAAGAAGAGGAAGAAGGGCCGCAATTGCAACTAAATGTCGAAGGCATGGTATCGCCCTCCAAAACCAAGTATTCGAGGGTCGCAGCTAATCAGCAGCAGAGAACGGCTTCATCGAGTGAGTCTTATGAATTGTTGATTTGTTTTTTTAGAATGTTCCCAATTAAAACTAGTCTGTATTCATTAGTCGAATAATTAAACTCATGCTAGAAGTAACAACAGAGCTGTTTCGAATGCAATGTAGAGCTTTCTCTACATTTCGCCTAGACATTTTCTCTATGTCAATGCCACCTCCAAAATAGGAGCAATCTCTTCAATAAAAGCTCAATGCAATGGAAGAGATATACATAACTTTTCTTTTGTGACTTCATTCTTAAATCTTGCGAATCACATTGGACAATGGACTCTAGGAACAGGAAAACAGAAAGTAAATTTGCAGCTGTCGTCATGGAAGCAATTCTTTGATCCATGTTTGGTTTTCTGCTTTCCTAACCGACGATAACAAAAAGGTATTTCGAACATTGTTGGCGAAATTTATTGGAGCATCTTAAAAAATAAGGGAAACGAGTCACCAAAGTAACGTATCCATGGACAGATTATACACTGCGTTTAACAACTATAGAAGCACTCATTTTTTCTGAGTCTCTAGAGATACGTAAGAAGTCGGTTGAATTGAAGTACAGTGAGGGGCAAAATAAAGTGTCCAAATATTTTTTGACGTAGGATTACGTCTTTCGGGAACATATTGGGGTACAAATTGAAAAATGAAAATCGATCGCATCGTGAAAAATGTCCAATTTCAAACGCTTGTTACTCATTCATTTCATGATGGATTGATGAGATTTTGGCATCAAACGATTACGGCACTCCATAACAATTTTTCACATTGAATAAAATAGTATATATCATATAACTAACTATCGAACAATTGAAAAAATTTAACCCCTATCCAAACAGAGATACCCAGTCCTGATTGGTCAAAATTGACGTCATTTCTTTTTCGCGCCCGATTCGTTCTCTCACCGGCAAGCTGCATGGCAATCGAGTAGGAGGCGCCTACTTCACACATACCAAATGATATAAAAGGAAGAAGCATTCGTGGATCTCATTCATTCTTACAACGGACGTGGAACGGACAACAACAAGTGGAGAGCAGCAGCAGTGAAAGCGGCTAATATATAGGCGAGTATAGAAGTTGAGCGGTCAAAATGCGAGCTGTGTCTCACATCGAGCTTCTATGGCAGCATAAGCAGCGGCAAACAGTAGCAACGGTTGTTGAAACCGGTCTACTACTAGTGGCAGCAGCAAGCATCACGAGCGGATCGTTTCAGGCACGCTCTCTCCGTCAGAAGTGCGAGAATGTTTCTTGGCATCGTGAAAGTGCAGCATCGAATCTGAGCGGCCAACAATTGAGCTGTGTCTCACATAAGTGGCAGCAGCAGCAGCAGCCGCGGTAAACATCGAGGCTGAACCTCAACAATCGAGCTGTGTCTCGCATCGGTCCACTACTGTTGGCAACAACAAATATCATGAGTAGAGAGTTTCAGGCATTCTCTCTTTCTCTACTGCTGCTACTCAGTCAGATTTCTCATTCTTGTTGGACTCTCAGATCGATAAACATATGTGTTTCTAGTGTGCATTGCTGGTACTCCTGTTCACATCAACCAATACAATTGGATGCGGTTATGGAGGTAAAGGAGACAAAGGACTCGGTTAAGGAATAGTGTATCGCAAGGTTCCACAGTGTATCAAACCCGCTATCCGTTGTTTAGCTCACCGTGATGGTGTCAACGAAACCCTTGCAAACCGACGCACAGAAGCCGAACATGCCAAAGCCAAGGAAAGCAGCAGCGACTCCGAAAAAACTACCGCTGCCAAAAAGTTAACAACTACTACATCCGACTGAAACCTCATTACATTAGCACGCAGCAGATTCCATACAACCCATTTAACCATTCCAGTTCTTTTCAGGACTTTCGATATTGCTTTGAAACGAAAGAGTTTAATTTATTGTTTTCCACTTATCATAAAAATGATATAAAACTACGATCAAAAATACTGTTTACTTTTACATTTTCTTTGATCATGTGCAACTAACAGGAAACTTATCCCGTCAGAAACATACTTTCCATCAACCAACCTGACTGGATGCGGTAAGGGAGGCGAATGACATATGTATGCATATATATATAGCGAAACGGCTCCGGTCATACACAGCACGTTTCAAACAAATGCCTCAAGGAATTTTCTAAAATAATATTTTGCCGATGCCTTTGCGCGAACTACACGGGCGAGTAGCACCATAACAGCAAATCAAATGTCGAAGTTCGTGATATGGGTGCGTTCATTGCTATTCGGTTCGGCGTCGGTTTAACCCTTTCATTACGGCAGTGTGCTCCGCCGAAGTGCTACCCCTGTACGGAGCACTGCGCCGAAAAGTATGCACATCGCGCTGGTGTGATCGAAGAGCAGTATGAATTTCATGTCGTCTAAAGACGACGCTCATACACACAGCTCGTCGCGTGGATGTCTTCTATAGACGACATTCGTACACACAGGACGTCGCGCGGATGTCGTCTATAGACGATGCTCGTAACGGATGGGTTAACCATCAATAACTACGCTTGGCAACATTGACATCTGGCAATTTTCATATAAGATTTTTTCCCCGCGTGTTAAAAGTGGTTTTTCATGTACATAAAAGCGCAGCGTAGTATGTCAACTGCTTCCCGGTTAGAAAATAAATGATCGTTAGAGCGACCCGTCCAATTTCAAACGCTTATTGCTCATTCATTTCATGATGGATTGATGAGATGTTTGCATCATACGTTGTCGGCACTCCATAATAATTTTTCACATTGAATAACATAATATATATCATGTAGCTAACAATCGAACAATTAAAAAATCTCAACTACTATCCAAACAGAAGATACCTAAGCCTGATTGATCGAAATTGACGTCATTTCTTTTTCGCGCCCGATTCGTTCGTTCACCGGCAAGCTGCATGACAATCGAGGAGGAGGCGCCTACTTCACACATACCAAATGATATAAAAGGATGGAGCGTTCGTGGATTTTATTCATTTTTACAACGGACGTGGAACGGACAACAGTGAAGAGCAGCAGCAGTGGACGCGGCTAATATATAGACGAGCATCGAAGCTGTGTGGTCAATAGGCTAGCTGTGCCTCACATCAAGCTTCTATGGCAGTATAAGCAGCGACAAACTACTACTACTCTACTAGTGGCAGCAGCAAGCATCGCGAGCGGAGCATTTCGGGCACGCTCTCTCCATCAGGAGTGCGAGCACACGCTTCTTGGAATCGTGAAAGTGCAGCAGTGAACTTCAAGACGAGCATCGAATCTGAGCGGTCAACAATTGAGCTGTGTCTCATATCGAACTTAAGTGGCAGTAGCAGCTGCAGCGGCGGTAAACATCGAAGCCTAACATCAACAATCGAGCTGTGTCCCGCATCGGTCCAGTACTGATGGCAACAGCAAACATCATGAGCAGAAAGTTTCAGGCATGTTCTCTCTTTCTGTTGATGCTGCTGCTCAGTCAGATTTCTCATTTTGTTCGACGCTCAGATCGGTAAACATATATGTTTTTAGTGTTTTAAGTGTGGTCACATCAGATCAACATCAACCAACATGACTTCATGCGGCAAGGAAGGCAAAGGAGGATCGAAGCGTATCGCAAGGTTCTACATGATAATATCCAGTGTATCAAATTCGCTATTCGCCGTTTAGCTCGACGTGATGGTGTCAACAAAAACCACCAAAATAAAAACAGAAATAAGCAGCAGCGGCTCCGAAAAAGCTACCGCTGCCAAAAAAACAACAGAAGTGAATTGTTGTTTTTGTTGCTCCATAAAGTTTTACGCGAGTAAATATGTCGGAATATATGTTCACGCAATATGAGCGCCAATCTCGTAAACGTGCATCGGAGCTGAAACAACTTTCTATCACTGATACCGAAAGCTCGATTGTAACACTGGTGAAATGAACAAAAAATACCCAACAACCAAATCAAACGGCCCTTTTCAGGGCTATCAGATCATTATCAAAGAGTTTAACAATATATTTTTTCAAACATCCAAAATCAGCATGCGACAGATAGCCTAACGTAATCCTACGTCAACTATGCGGTCGTGTCTCGGACACAACCTTCTGTGACTTTTTTCCATTTGTTTCATTTTTCTGGTTAAAATTCAACGAAAACACATCGTAATCATTTTTAAAATATTATTTATTATGTTCTTTTCAAGTTTTGTTAATGTTACGCTGGTAAAAAAGAAAGTTTTTCTGATAACAAAAAAAAAACCGTTAATATTCCAAAAAAACGGGCAAAATAAAGTGTCCAACTCGAAAATCGACATAATTTCGATAATTTTCCATCGTGAGGCCCCTCGAATTGGTTTGTTTTGTATATTTCGACGTTTCGTAAACAACTGGCTTGGCTATGGAGCATTCAAACAGGTGTCTACATTCGAATAAGTTATGGAGAACGCAAAAATTGCCGGTTCGATTCCGTTGTCCATCCGGAAACTGGTTGTTCGTGATGTCAATAACGGCCAAATGCACCGGGAAGTGGCCAAGCACTACGAAATCAGCAAGACAGCGGTATCAAAAATCATGAAGAAGATGAAAACGTTCGGGTCGGTGGTGGATCGCCCGGGAAGAGGACGGAAGCCCAAGATAGATGCCAGAACGGACAAGAAAATCATTCGTGAGGTGAAGAAAAACCCAAAAATTACGATCCGGCAGATACAGGAAGAGCTCCAACTTTCGGTATCGCGTCGTACTGTCCTTCGCCGCATCCAAGCGAAGAAGTACCATAGCAAGATCGCAATGAGAAGGCCTTTCATCAGCCAGGTAAATAAGCCTAAGTGGCTCAAGTTCGCCAAGGAACACGCCGATAAACCGCTCGAATACTGGAAAACAGTGTTGTGGACCGACGAATCCAAATTCGAGCTGTTCAACCGGAAGAAGCGGGATCGTGTGTGACGCAAGTCGGGTGAGGTGCTCCAAGACCGCCATATCCAAGGAACAGTCAAGCACGGAGGAGGTAACGTGATGGTGTGCGGGTGCTTTTCTTGGGGTGGGGTGGGCAGTTTGGTAAAAAATTACGGAATCATGACAGCTGAGTCATATTGCAATATCCTGCGGGAAAACCTCGAGGTATCCCTTTTCAAGACGGGCCTCGAAGAGCGCTTCGTTTTCCAGCAGGATAGCGATCCGAAGCATCCGGCCAAGCTGACGGAGTCATTTTTCCGTTCCTGCCGCATCAAACCCCTTGAATGGCCCCCACAAAGTCCTGATCTGAGCCCTATCGAAAATCTGTGGGCCATCCTCAATGCTCGGATTTAGAAGACTGGTGTGACAAATAAAAATACTTATTTTAATGCCCTGCAGCGCGTGGAAAGAACTCGACCCACAACACTTACACAACCTTGTTGAAAGTATGCTGAAGCGCTTGCAGGAGGTGTTGAGGGCTAAAGGAGGCCATACGTATTATTAAATAGTTCTTGTTTGCCTTCAGTTTGATTTATTTGAAGCTGTACTGATCTGGACACTTTATTTTGCCCCTGTTTTTTTTGGAATATTAACTGTTTTTTTTCTATCAGAAAAACTTTCTTTTTTACCAGCGCGACATTAACAAAACTTGAAAAGAACATAATAACTAATATTTTAAAAATGATTACGATGTATTTTCGTTGAATTTTAACTAGAAAAATGAAAGAAATGGAAAAAAAATTATAGGAGGTTGTGTCCAAGATACGACAGCATTGTTGACGTAGGACTACGCTGTTATATTATAAAAGTCGCTTGTTTAAACCTTCGGATATTATTCTATAATGCTGTGAAATTTTAGAAACAACTGCTTAGTAGAACAATCTCTGAATTGTTTTTTTTTCATTGTAGAATCAGTTCACGATAATTGACTGATGATTCATTCTTGCCTTCGTTGAACAATACACTAGCTGATCGTATGTCGCAATTTATTTCATGTCAATGCATTGAAAATTTACCTCGAACGTCATTCCGGTGGCCTTTTTCGCAATTGACATAGACTCGGTTACAGTCGATTATATCAATATATCTTTGGCACCACGAGGAAACAACAACAATAACAACACTTGCAAGTATCAAATATCATGCTACATGTTATTTAGTATTGCCTTAGAGGAATTGCACCTCCAGGCATCGTTCGTACAACGTAAACCAAGCGCCAAACAAGCGTTCGCCATAGCATGCATACAGAGCCATACATTGGTGGCTTGAAACTACTAGAAATATAAACACTTCTCATCATTTTGCGCTATTCTCAAAAGAAACGCTTCTGTTAATATTACTGACCTCGAAAAAAGTTGCATTACTTTCTCATACTTAGTGGAGGAAGTTTTGCTACTGGCAAGCGAAACCTAATCACATACAAAATTCCTGAACGACATTCTCTTTCTTGGTTCTTCTTCTTCGTCTTCAATGGCACTAACGTTTCTAGAGGAACTTCGCCGTCTCAACGTAGTATTACTTGCGTCATTTTTATTAGTACTTAGTTGAGATTTCTATGCCAAATAACACGCCTTGAATGCATTCTGAGTGGCAAGCTCTAGAATACGCGTCATCACAGTGCAAGTCGGAGGAAATTTCTTTGACGAAAAATTCCCCCGACCAGAACGGGAATCGAACCCGAACACCTGGCATGTTAGTTATGACGCTAACCACTCGGCAACGGAAGCACGATTGGTGATTAAACAAGCGAAATAAACTCTTTTAATATCAACAACCTCGAAAACAGTAGCATTGCTTCATTATGATCAAGACTAGTTCAAATGCAATCCTAGTTGAAGGCAGTTTTGCGACTGGCACGCTAACCCAAATAACTTATAACATTCCAGTACGACATTAGAGAGGTTGGTATTTCCCAAATGATTTTTTGGCGCACAAACTTAACGTCTGCTTCGCCATAACGTCAATTTAATACATTCATGCAATGTCAAAAGCACCATCGAAGCCCTTATGACGGAAAACAAACAATGTTCACTGCTTGGAAAAAGACTGAATTATGCCACACAGCTTGTACTCTGCTGTAACAACCATCGAGTCGAATTCGCTGATGAGTTTGTCAAGAGCAATCGCCTTCACCACCAGCGGAGGGAGCTGGTTGCTGCCTGGGTAACGGATTTACATTTTCGACCGATGCGTCGAAGTCGCCTACTTCGCTTGTTCGATGCGAAGACTCGGTTCAGTGTGAGCGCTTTTCACTGCACTAACATCGCGTGCATCATTAGATGACGCTTGCCTCGAAATTTTATTGCCCCCGGCAATGCGTTCGTTTTTTGCAGGGATCGAGCCAGCATTCCTCTTCTTGCTCATCACACACTATGCGAAGCGTCCAATTTATGACGCGGAAAGAAAAACACACGATACGAATAACGTGAAAAACGAACTGGAAAAACCACACGACGATATCCAAGTTGAATTACCACTGGTGGGGTCCAATCTTAGATCGAAGCGCAGCGAAAGCAAAGTGAACTGGATTGCTCAACAGTCCGATGCCGAATGAAAATTTTCCTCAGCGAGATCCAATGTTTATACTCTAGGCAAGTATTCCCCTTCATTCTTCTTCTTTTTCTTTGTTCTCGGTGACTATTTCCTACGATTTCCCCTTCGTTGCTCGTCGATAAGTTGCTCGTTATTGACAGCTCTGTTCGGGAAAGCACACAAATGGACTGAACAAATGTATGGGAAAATAGAAACGCTTTCATGTTTTCATGAATTTTAACCATTGACAAACCAAGGGATTCTAATGTATAGCATATTAAACATATCTTAGGCAATTTTCGATTCGTTTAGTATGTAAATCGCCAAAATCCGTTCGCGGCAAAAATAGTTATTAACGTTAACTTTATTTCATAAAAACGTGACCTGTTTTCTGATTTGGCACCCTTAATGAAAGACGTAGTTCTACGTCAAAAATAGTTTGGACACTTTATTTTGCCCCTCACTGTATATAGTGTAGGATACAATAGCTATCTTCACTTATAAGACTGGCCATTTGAACTTTATTGTAGTGTTCAGGCGCGAAACATTCAAAAAACTAAAATTCCAGTGCTTCATAACTATAGAACCAGATGGTAAAACTCTCACTCCTTTACAAAATTAACGCCAATTTCACATAAATTATAATAAGTTTCTAATTCAATTCGTAGGTCATATTTAGTTCTCAATCAGTACAAATAACCCATTCGGGGTGGCTCTGATTGGATTGGATTTGGATTAAAGAGACTTTAAACTCTGAGAGTTCATTCGTCTCTAAACGGCTCTGACCAAGCTGTGCCATGTTTTAGTGTGTATTTCGTTCTACGCAGAGGATACTGCTCGTTTAAGCTCTTCAAATCACTCATACTGCTTGTAAGCTGCTTCTACTATTCATACGATCACTCCTCATATGTTCTTGATAGGGTTTTTATCTGGTAAACAAGCTGACCAGTCCAGAATCTGAAGCCCTTGTTCATCAAACCGTGTCATGACTTTCGGGTTTTATGAATTGATGCCAAATAACTCAATTATCGCATTGTTTTTGATGTAAAAACAGCAGTAAATGATTCTGAAGTACTTCGTTGCACTTCTGAATGTTCATTCGTGTCGATGGTAAGCAACCTAAACCAGACCTTTTTGAAAAAATCCTCCCCAAACCATGAAAATCCCATCTCCAAAAACTAATGTGGAAGCTAATGCCATGGGTTTCACTATTTCAGGAGAACTTCTCTGATAAAAATAAATCCAAATTGAGTAGAATTTCTTCATAATGGAAGGACTTACGGAACGTGTCATGTTATTTTTCAACTCGTAACTTAGCAGGCGGCAGTTTGATGGTTTGAGGAAAATATTTTCAAAACGGCCTGATTCAGATAGCTTTTCATCAACACCAATGTACAGTAAGGAGTGCAATGAAGTACTTCAGAATCATTTACTGCTGTTTTTGCATCAAAAACATCGTGATAATTGAGTAATTTGGCATCAATTCATAACATCCGGAAAGGCAAGACGTGGTTTATTGAATAGCAAACAATAAACCAAGCCTTGCCACGTCTTGAAAACAAACAGTGTCTTCTGTGTAGAATGAAATACACACTAAAACATGGCACAGCTTGGTCAGAACCACCCCGAATGGGTTATTTGAACTGATTGTGAACTAAAGATGATCTACGAATTAGAAACATATTATAATTTATGTGAAATTGGCGTTAATTTTGTAAAGGAGTAAGAGTTTCTCCATCTGGTTCTATAGTTATGAAACACTGTAATTTTAGTTTTTTGAATGTTTCGCGTCTGAACACAACAATAAAGTTCAGATGGCCAGTCTTATAAATGAAGATTGCTATTATATCCTACACTATATACTTCAATTCAAACGACTTCTTACATACCACTGGAAACTCAGGAAAAATGAGTGGTTCTATAGTTGTGAAACGCAGTGTAGATGTGAAATACTTGTGTATGAACGAAGATAGTGTAAAACAAGCTTTATACATTATCAAATAAAGCAGCAATAATGAAAAGACATCCCATCCTTCAGGATTAGGATTGGGCGATCTTTTAAAACAGATCGATTGTGACAAATCGATTTCCCAAACGGCCTAGGGGGTCGATTCACTGATAAAATCGGTACCATAAACCGGGGCAAAAATGGTCGGTGTTAAATCAGAGCGGACCAAGTCGCAAAATTAAAAATTTCGAGTTATTGAATGCATTAGGTTAAACATTGTGTAAGCTACAGTATAGCAGGAATAACTAATCGAAATTATTTTGAACGCTCAATGGAAACCCTCGTTTTTCGTTTTTCTCGAAACCATCAAAATGTCACATGGTTTCCTAAAACTTTAGTTTGGAAATTCTTTCAAGAAAATTTCGAAGCATACATTTGAGGTAAAATTGATCAAATAATTGTTCTCATTATGCACGAAAACGTATAGCAATAATTAGAAACGTAAACGTATAGAAATTGATTTGACAAACCATGAAGCTTAACATGTCGCATGATATGATTTGGTTCTGGTCATAAAGTAATCACTTCCCTTGGAAACAAGATCAGGAAAAAATAAGTGATGAACAAGTTTTGAAAAATTCATTTTGGTACTCCAAATGGCGGGTTTTTGGTTGTTTTGGGTTCTGGAATCTATGGCCCCTGGACTTGTTCCGTCATTTTTCGGAACCCGTGGCCCGATTGCGGTAAAACTTTAAAGGTTCTCAAATGGGGTTCCAAATGAAACTTGTCGCGTCCAATTCGGTTCAATCGTTTCCTGAGCCGTTGCATTAGTTAAAAAAAATTGTCTTTCGTTATGTTTTTTTTTATAAAATTGTTTTTCCTCTTTGTTTAGCCCTTTGCGGTCGTTTGTCTGCTCTCAGCCACCACAGCAAGGAATCATACTAATCTTATACTTTATTAAACCATTTACCAGATTACACCTTTTCTTAACGATTTTTAATGTCTAGTGAACCTGTTTACGAGTTAACATGGAGCTTCTATGAGATAGATAACGGTACTCAGTATAAATAAAAAAAATATTAGCTTGAAAATAAAAGGGTAGTCATGAAGCTGAGTAACTACGACACATCGGGACACAACCACTATAGTATAAAAAATGAAATGATCACAAACCAAATTTTATTATAAATTACAATATGAATATGGGAGGGGTACGAAAATGGGTGGAACGAATTGTTGGTGATTCTCGTGTAATATACGCGATGGAGAATTATAAAATATCTTTTTGATATAAAAACACATTAAAACGCATTGTTCAGAAAATAAATATCTAAAGTTTACAAGAAATAAACAGATCTTATTTAGCTTCCATAATACATGCTCTTTCGAGTGAAATTAATTACGGCCAGTACGACACCCATATCAAACTTTAATACGACCGCAAAGGGTTAATAGTAATTGTAACTAATTACTTTTTCGAATTGTAAAGAATCAACTGAATGTGAATTAACGTATTTAGCGTCAATTAATATCGTTTTGATGTGCTGGAATTATGTTTTTTTGCCATTCTTAAAAATGGAAACAAAAATGCTGTTCAGAAAAGGAGGAATTTTTGTACAATTTTATAAGTGATTCGACGGGAAAAGATGATGAAAAGAACTTATCCACGATTATTGAACGTGTCATGATTAAAGTTTCAAAATAAACTGAATAATACAGGTCGGATTCGATTATATACATTTTTTTTCATTTAAAATATGACTTATTTCAAGCGAAAATGAAACACGAGGACTGTTCAAAAAGTATCGCGACCTCCGAATTTACACGGGTTACGTATATTCGATTCTAGGTTTTTTTTTGTGGCATTATGTTGGTACTTATGTTTCTCACTTATATAATATACTCTACAAGTAGGGTAACACCAAATGTCAGATGGGGTGATTTGGACCACCCCTTTATCTCAAAAATTACGGCTCAACTTGGATTTTCTATAATGTCATTTCCTTCTATTGTTGAACCGTATGTACCTTAAGTAAAAAAACTATGGATGGGTTATACCTATGATATAACCGCAAGGTTGACGTAGGACTATCGTTGGCTAAGAAATCAATTGTATTTCTTCAATTAGCAATAATTTCACCTCGGATGTTCCTCATTGGGTACGATATCGCCGCTGCGCAGGGCTATCTTCTGTGCGTATTGATTAAATTATTTATTAAACTAGTGAATGAATGAAACTATTTACGAATTCAATTACAAACAAATCTCAATTTAAGTCAAGTCATGCGTTATGCAAATAGTTGTCAACATTTTGCCAAATCATTAAACGGTATGCGTAGAAGTTCAGTGAGCTGGCGACATGGAGGAATCGAATGCAGTCTTGAAGAACCGAACCAAAGCGTTGTATTTGTACCTGCTTTTGTAGACCGTGATAGCAAAACGAATTACGGAGTGTAAAAATGCTTGGGGGTATGAAAGTATCGTCGACTTGAATGTATCTGCAATGCCTATTTTCCCAACTTCTTGGTTTCGGAATCTGTATTGGGAAAACACATTCCTGTTTGCAAAAATGCAAGCGAGTACAGAAGTACCCGCAGCTTGCATCTATTTTGCAATGCCGATTTCCCCTGGCTCCATGGTTTTGAAGTCTGTGTTAGGGAAACATCCATCCATTCCAGCGATCGTACCTCAATCGTTGTGCAATCATAACTGAGTGGATTTCCGAGCGGCACTCGCTTATATACCGATTGGTGTGGTTTCAATAGCCTGTTTTGAAAGCAATTTTAGGGCTATTGAAACAAATTTTTGGATCGAAAGGTAACAAACATATAACGCGTAGACATTTGATCTTTCGAATGAAGTGTTTATCATACCATTTCGTTCAGTTGTTTAGGAGCTATTAACGCTCAAAATCCCGTTCTTCGGCGTAACGCTTTCGTTTTCGAAACTTTGAACTTACACCCCAGTATAGAAATGAAAGACGTAGTCCTACGTCAAAACTTTGGTTTGGTTAAACTTCACAAGTAGAGGGAAACGGTAGCATGAATACATCAAGTACTTTGAGCGTCAAAAAATGTGAGTTTTCCGATCGTGGTTTTAAGGTTTTTCCCGCTGATTAAACAAACTTTTCGTGTATTGTGCAGTAAAGTTCTGTTCGCCTACAGAAGAGGAACAATTTGATGTAGCGAAACTGTAAGTTTGATAACAATAAATGAAATTAATTGCATTTTAATTTTTGCGTGTTGTGTGGGGTGACATGGACACGTTTCTGTGGTGTGAATTGGTCCTACAGGTTTGAGACTTTTCTTTGGTCTAATTGATTCCAGATGCCGCTGAATTACAAGAAGAGGATGGACAGACAACGCTGGAAGAAGGAGGAGCTTGAAAGAGCAACGCAGGCTATCGAGAACGGATTTTCTCTGACCAAGCATCAAAAGTGTTTGAAAATGCTCGACCAACAGTGAAATGATTCATGCAGAATTCGAGATGGTGTGAATCCATTTTTTTTGGTCTGGAATCTGGCCGAGACACCTGGTATCGATCCCAAAACACTGTTACTGATTGTAACATTATGCCAAAATACTTTACATAAACATAAGTATGTGTTTTTCGATGAAACACACACTGGACCAAATCACCCCGCATCAAATTTTAATGTCCAAAAATCATCTCTTTTATTTTATGATATATTTGGTAGATTGAAGCTTTATACAATGATTAAACACTATTTATTGAGAGAAAACAAGTGTAGCTCAGTATACAATGTGACATTTTTTATTTAGACCGTATTGGTTTGGAAATATTAGGCGATTTGCGTAGGTGGTCCAAATTCTTCCCTTTTCCCCTACGGCTATTTTGAATCTTCAGTAAATTTTTGAAAACTGCTTTTCTTACACATATTTTAGTTGTTGTCAAGTACTCTCATGCGCGATGCATAATGGCACATATAGGTGGAGGCGATCTGGCGTAGTGGTAACTTCCATACCTCTCACGCTAAAGGTCACGAGTTCAATTCTCACTCCCGACATTCTTCTAAAAGTGGAAGTAAAGTGACGAACCAGCCAAATATGTTGAAAGTCACTATAATACAGACAAAAAAATGGCACATATCGCCGGTACGAATATTTTTAAAGGAGTTCCTTCGGCTGCCTTCTCAGGTTTCTCAGTGTCAGGTTATCTTATTGATAATAATTATATTACGGTGTTTATATTTTATTATCAACTAACCAGTAAGCAAATTAAATTGAAAAGAAAACAAACTGGTTATCTCGCAGACATAGATTACTAATCAAAAAATTTAAGCCATTATCTGATCGTATTTATTCCATGAAATGTCGAGTGAATTTGAACTGGTCGCAGAATTTTTCACAGAATCTAGTGGATCGATCTGGCTCATCTATCATCATGGATATAAATGTTTCACAGAAAAAAGCGCAATATTTTCATTAACCTAACGGTTTTAAAAATAACTGAATGTCCAAACCAAGATACTTATAAGCAGTGATGACATTTTCACTGAAAGAAGGATACACCCGTGCGCGAGTTTCATGCCTGAACTGAGGATACAGTCATCACTCACCAAAGAGAAAGCATGCGCTATTCCCTTTCACCGGCAAATATATAAAAAGCCAGTGTGCGCTAGTTGGAAGAATTCTTGGGGCGAGTGAGTCACACTCTGTTACACTTTCTTTACTCTTGGGAGCTCCAGTGTGCGGAACCCTGTGTCCAGCACTAAAGCGCACTGATCCGCACTCTGTCACACTGAGGAGTACACTAAAAAGAACATTGGAGAGTACACTTAAGAGTGCCATCTCATTCGACATATAATCCACACGCAGGTTTCACCTCGGTTTACTTTTTTCAGCGCTAAGTTAATTGAAAGTCATTTCTGTTCTTTTACGTGTGCGCATTCACCAGAGCATCAGCCAGAGCGCACAGGTAAGAGCTCATCAAAATATACTCTGCAGTGAAATAATCCGCTGCACTGTGGAGAGTTTGTGCGCTCTCTATCCACACTCTAGCGCGGCCGAGTGTTGAGTGAAAATAAAAACATATCTTGCACCACCTTGTGCTCGCACTTATCTAGAACTATGGTGATTATAGACCAAAGAAGAGCGCTATCGTTGAGGATGACGGAGAAGGTGGGTGAATTTAAGTTCCTCTTCGCTACACAGAGCATATGGACATCAATGCGTGAGGAAATGTCTTCAGATCATGGTTCAACAGTTTTGAATAGCAATGAATGATATATTTCAGAACAAAAATTAACCGGGCAACCGACCCGCGGAAGTATCATCAGCATATATGATTCTGAGAGGCGAAATAGAAAAAGCCAACTAAAGCGCTGGCTTCTAACACGCTTGAATCCAAACGACAAAGCAACAAAGTAGGAGAAATGGGCTATGTTTTACCCAAAACGACGAATGGAAGAATGTGCCAAATCGAGGAGAAACGGCCTATTAGAAAAGCGGATTGGCGGAAAGCGGTTGTGCATCCGTGGCCGAGTGGTTAGCGTCTCACATTATCATGCCGGGTGTTCGGGTTCGAATCCCGTTCTGGCCGGGGGATTTTTCGTCAAAGAAATTTCCTTCGACTTGCACTGTGGTCACGCGTATTCAAGAGCTTGCCCCTCGGAATACATTCAAGGGGTGTTATTTGGCTTAAGAAATCTCAACCAAGTATTAATAAATGACGCTAGTTAATGCATACGTTGAGACGGCAAAAGTTCCACAAGGGAACGTTAACGCCATTCAAGAAGAAGAGAGGACGGACGGGTGTTTCTTGGACTGTTTACATGTCTCATAATACGCACGGTACACTGATTCGCTGATTCGTAGGAATGCACTACAGCAAATTTTTAGTGGCAATTGGATAATTTTTTATAGAGCTGTACCAGAACTAGTGAAAGAGATTCAGGATACCAACCGAGAGGTTGTAAGGTTCTTCACAATCCCCGATACTGAATAGCATATCAAAGCCACTATCCGCCATCCATAAAAACACTTTCTCATCAAGAACGATGAAAATCTTGTCACTATCCTCTTAGAGGCTGAATTGTTTGTTAACTCTCACCCTGTAACGATTGTGCTGTTGGAGCCGGCGGATTAGGAGGAGGTCTTTCCAAACAACTTTCATGCTTAGCTCGAGTGGGCAAACAGCCGAACGAAATTCCTATTCCTATTGATAGTATCCTACGAATCAACTGGAAACATAAAGGGTGTGTCACATCAAATTGCATCACGGAAAAAACGCTGTAGAAATCCCGTATGCTCGCACTTTCCTCTTTACCCCGTCCATAAGGTTCTGTACAACGTCAGGTTGTAGTTTTTTTTTTGAACAGAAATCCATTTTCTGTTGAAGTCCGCCTCCGATTTGACAACTTTTGGATTCTTCCGAAGGGCCTGCTTCATAATCGCCCAATATTTCTCTATTGGGCGAAGCTCCGGCGCGTGGGGCGGGTTCATTTCCTTTGGCACGAAGGTGACCCCGTTGGCTTCGTACCACTCCAACACGTCCTTTGAATAGTGGCACGAAGCGAGATCCGGCCAGAAGATGGTCGGGCCCTCGTTCTGCTTCAATACTGGTAGTAAGCACTTCTGTAGGCACTCCTTAAGGTAAACCTGCCCGTTTACCGTGCCGGTCATCACGCTTTCCGCAAGAGCAGATCGCTTGCCACACCATGTACTTTTTGGCAAACTCGGATAGTTTCTGCTTGCGAATCTCCTCCGGAACGCTGAATTTGTCCTCTGCGGAGAGGAACAACAGGCCCGGAAGCTGACGAAAGTCCGCTTTGACGTAAGTTTCGTCGTCCATTATCAGGCAATGTGGCTTCGTCAGCATTTCGGTGTACAGCTTCCGGGCTCGCGTCTTCCCCACCATGTTTTGCCTTCTGAACCTTGTATGTACGCAGGCCCTCCCGCTGCTTGGTCCGCTGGACGAATGAACTTGACAAATTCAGCTTATTGGCGACATCCCGGACCGAACTTCTCGGATCACGTCTAAACTGCTTAACTACGCGCTTGTGATCTTTTTCACTGACGGAGCATCCATTATTGCCGTTTTTTACCTTCCGGTCGATGGTTAGGTTCTCGAAGTATCGTTTTAGTACTCTGCTGACCGTGGATTGGACGATTCCCAGCATCTTACCGATGTCCCGATGTGACAACTCCGGATTCTCGAAATGAGTGCACAGGATTAATTCACGACGCTCTTTTTCGTTCGACGACATTTTTCCAAATTTACGAAAAATTGACAGTGAAGCATGGCCAACGTGATCTATACACTCTTATCTGATTATAAGCGAAAGCTGAAGATATAATTCCTAAAAATTAAATTTCTACAGCGTTATTTCCGTGATGCAATTTGATGTGACACACCCTTTATACAGTATTTATTGGATCAGTTCTGACGGGGCTGGATCAAACCCTTCTTCGATAGCCATAGCCAGAATAGACAGAATGGTGAAAGCAAATATAACATTTTGCCCTTTTACGGGTAGTGGCAACTGTATTGCAACCAACGATTTTATTTATTTCTTTTCTTTGATAATAAATTATCACTTCTAGCCTTATGTGGTAACTACTACTAATATCTAGCAACATGCATGATATTTTTGAGCGCCAATAAATCAAAAACCATTCATTTTGGAGCTATTTTCGTGCTAACAGCTCCCAATTTAAAGCAGAAAGAACAAATTTCCCGAGAAGTCGTTGAAAACCAGGCAATTTGTTGACGCTGTTTGATCATGAGTTTTATGAGTTGTTTTTTTAAACTAACTTCAAAAATTCAAATAAAAAAAAACATTTTTACCATAAAGTGTTTACCGCTAGACGGGCATTGGCAACTATATTAAGGTAAATGATTTTGGTTTGTCCAGTCGAAAATATGATCATGGTTTGTCCACTTTTTGAATGCTCTAATTCAGCACATTTATGTCAAATCAGGTATTCGAATGTTTCAAAACATATAAAAAACTTGTCTTTTTGATGATCTATAGTAGTTTTATAGTACAACTAGCTGACCCGGCAAACTTCATCCCGCCCAAAATTTTTCGTTATCACATCCACGTTTTCTTACTAAGCTTTTTCTACTATAAAATTTCAGTACTTCTACCAAAACTTTTCGATAGCGCAAATATCGAATGGACTAACAACGCTTATTATGATGTCATTTTCGAACATGTGGGAATTCAATTTTCCGAATTTTCCGACCTTCCTTCAGGATTTTCCGAAAATTTTCCGATTTTTCTCTCCACTATATTGATCTACGGGAAGAGACGAATACAACAAAACACAGGAGGCTAAAATCGGACCATCCCTTCTTCGGGTTTTCCGCTTACCAACAGATTTTGCCTTACATTTATATATATATACTAGCTGACCCGGCAAACGTTGTTCTACCATATAAATTACTTCTAGTGAATATTTTGACTGTTGAATAAAAAATAACTAATGTATTGCAATACATGTGTGTTCAAATGTTTCAACGATCTATAAAATTAATTGATTATGATCGATGAAGGATAGATTCCACGTGGATATCGAGCAGATACGAGAAGATTTGACCGTGTATTGCATTCGACCGCGGGAACTCCCCGAACCTGAGTGTGATGTGGAGATGGAGATGAGATCTATGATGTACAGAGAAATGGACCGGATCGATCGGATCTCAGGATTCGTCTTTTGCATTCAGAAATCTGGTCATCCGTGCTATGAAATGTAGCATCCTTGCCTCTGCGCAAAATAAACTTCCAAATAAGTAATCCGTATTCGTGGAGCAATTTAATCTGTATCAGATTAGCAGACACGAAAATAATTTTAAATTGCTTAAATTTGGATGAAAATCATTACTCGATGTTGTTGAAATACTTAGAAAACAGTCCGAACTTAACGATTCTTCTATAAATCTTGTATACATCCAGCAACATGTTGGACGAAATACGTGTAATTTTGTAATAGAGCCCATTAAAGACTGCATTTCTTTTGTTTGAACACAAGTGCTGTCGTTTGAACAAAGGCTGTATAGGTGTTACTCATGATAGCGTCTCGCTATCATTCCTCGAACCGCTTCTGTTGATTTTTTTTTTTATCCAAAATATATATTTTTATTAAGGCTCATATGGCGTCAACCTGACGGGGCCGGGAGTTCAATATTTCGACCATGTTTGCCTTATAACTATGTTAGTAATATGTAACCGATTACTCGCGGTTGGCTCGAGGTTAGTATTACAAGTGTTTTCGTAATTGTGATGTTGCTGTCTTCAATGCTCTGTACCTGTGCCCGACACGGGATACTTCCTATTGGGATGCAGCTGACCATTAATCAGCAACGCCCCCCTAGTGGACCAACCATGTACCCCATATCTAGCGTGGTACGTCTTCTCGACTCGAGGAATCCAGGATATAATGGTCACTAACCGGCGCAAACATTAGCTCGTGTAGAGTTGTCATGAGCGGTACAACCTTTGGCTCTTGTTGAATGATCAGTGGACTGCACAACCTTTGGCCCGTGTGTCTGTATGTATTGCCGCGACTAAGTAAAAGTTTATAGATCGGATAGGAGGGATATGAAACAGGGACACAACGAAGGAAACATCATTAAACGTTGACATCGGCGTTTCTGAGGAACAGGTATAGATGAAGCAGAAGATCAGGATCACGGCTACCTAAGATATCCCGGACGGGTGATATCCGATTGTCTGCCTTTTGCTCTCAGTGCTCTAGAGAGCTGAGAGCGAGCAGCATGGAACCGGATACACGACCAGACAATATGCTCGATGTCGTGGTAGCCATCGTGGTAGCCATGATCCCTAGAGCATAGTATATCGCACCCATTTCAGCGACAAACACGGAACAAGGATCTTTGAGTTTGAAAGAGGCACTGGAATTTTCATTGAAGATGTCGAAGCCAGTGGCATCTTCAGTAAAAATCCCAGTGCTTCTGTTGATTGTCTCATAGGAATCGCAGTCGTTCGCTCTCTACCTTTGCGAATATGTTGACCATGGATTATTGACACAGCTCAAGACATCCTAGAATGACGTTGTCCTGACTGCGCCAATTCATCAAACGACACACATAAGAATCCATCGAGGGCACTCTTTTGTTTGTTTCGTCTCCTCCAACCACATAATATTAAAATATTAATTCAAAATGAGTAATGATGTTCCTAATAATTATAGTAACTGTGGCGCATTGGATCTACACACGTGCTTTTCAATCGGTTTTTGACGTAAAACTACGTCTTTCATTAAGGGTGCCAAATCAGAAAACAGGTCACGTTTTTCTGAAATAAAGTTAACGTTACGGCGATTTACATACTAAACGATTCGGAAATACCGTAAGATTTGTTTAATATGCTATACATTAGAATTCCCTGGTTTGTAAATGGTTAAGTTTCATAAAAACTTTAAGCGTTTCCATTCTCTCATACATTTGTTCTGTCCATTTGTGTGCTTTCCCGAACAGAGCTGTCAATAACGAGCAACTTATCGACGACCAACGAAGGGGTCTCCGGATAAGGATAAGGATAAGTAGAAGAATGAAGGGGAATACTTGCCTAGAGTATAAACAGTGGATCTCGCTGAGGCAAACTTTCATTCGGCATCGGACTGTTGAGCAATCCAGTTCACTTTGCTTTCGCTGCGCTTCGATCTAAGATTGGACCCCACCAGTGGTAATCCAACTTGGATATCGTCGTTTGGTTTTTCTGTTCGTTTTTCGCGTTATTCGTATCGTGTGTTTTTCTTTCCGCGTCATAAATTGGACGCTTCGCGTAGTGTGTGATGAGCAAGAAGAAGAGGAAGGCAGGCTCGAGCCCTGCAAAAAACGAACGCATTGCCAGGGGCAATACAATTTCGAGGCAAGCGTCATCTAATGATGCACGCGATGTTGGTGCAGTGAAAAACGCTCGCACTGAACCGAGCCTTCGCGAGTGTGACACCGCATCGAATAACAGCGGAGTAGGCGATTTCGGCACGTCAAGCGTTAAGCGTTAAGGTTGTGCGCCAAAAAATATTTGGGGAATACCAAGCATCTTGAATGTCTTACTGGAATGTTATAAGTTATTTGGGTTCGCGAGCCAGTCGCAAAACTGCCTTCAACTAGGGTTGCATTTGCGCTAATATTCATCATAATGAAGCATTGCTACTGTTTTCGAGGTTGTTATTAACAAAAAAAGTTTATTTCGCTTGTTTAGTCACCAAGAAAGCAAATGTCGTTCTGGAATTTTGTATGTGATTAGGTTTCGCTTGCCAGTAGCAAAACTTCCTCCACTAAGGGTGACAACTGCACTTCTCTCGAGCATGAGAAAGTAATGCAACTTTTTTCGAGGCCAGAAAACAGAAGCGTTTCTTTTGAGAATAGCGCAAAATGATGAGAAGTGTTTATATTCCTAGTAGTTTGAATCTACCAATGTATGGCTTTGTATGCATGCTATGGCGAACGCTTGTTTGGCGCTTGGTTTACGTTGTACGAACGATGCCTAGAGGTGCGATTCCTTTGAGGCAATACTAAATAACATGTAGCATGTTATTTGATACTTGCAAGTTTCTGAAATTTCACAGCATTATAGAATAATATCCGAAGGTATAAACAAGCGACTTATATAAAATAACAGTGTAGTTCTACGTCAACAATGCGGTCGTATCTTGGACACAACCTTCTATAATTTTTTTATCAGGATTGACGACAATAGCGTGACTGTTATTTTGCATTCCGAGCATGGATATGATTAGAATAATTTCAATAATTCATTGTTCTCATCCAAAAAGGCTTCCAGCTCGCCGGCGATATTCCTAGTTTTAGTCGAATTGAGGTTACTTGCGTATGTGTAGGGTGAAATTCGATGAAGAGGACGAAGTGCCATCTGGCATTAGACAACGTAAATAAATTCGTCCTGTTTAAGAAACGAACGACGAATCAATTATTCGGTATCGTTTATATAAAAATACATATATCACGATAAAAAAAGGAGATGAGGGTGAAAATTGATTATATAGGGTTATAAGTTTTTTTTAAGCCAAATTTATGCAAAAAAATACGAAAACAAAGTTATTCAGATTTTATTTGCATGGGACCACCCTAATCGGTATCAAATATTAAGTAATAGGTATCCTAGCGGTATCATATATAGTTTACGACCTATTCTCATGCCTACCAAGTTTTTTGAGTATAATATCATTAAAATCGGTCGAGCCGTTTCGGAGGAGTTTGACCACGAACATCGTGACACGAGCAACATTGTCGAAATATTGAACTCCCGGCCCCGTCAGGTTGACGCCATATGAGCCTTAATAAAAATATATATTTTGGATAAAAAAAAATCGTGACACGAGAATTTTATATATAAGATATATTCACATGTTTTAAAGGATTACAAAATCCACCTTCTATTGGTGTCAATGCCCCTCATTTGAGCTAATTTTTAATCATTCACTTTTAATTATTTGGCACGTATTCAGTCCTTTTCAGGATTATAACACTTACAAAATTGTAAACATCATGTTGCACACTATTTGTATCAGATTTACATAGCTACATCATGTAATTAACGCATTTCGATGACCTCCATCCTGATCATAAGTTGTCCGATTCACTAATGTTGTTTTGTCCACATGATTTCTATGACAACCGCTTGGCGCGCTGCAGTTTGTTTATGGTGTCCTAAAACCGGCCAAACCATGATCATTCTTTGGACAAACCATGATCAGAGGTGGACAAACCATGATCATAATTTCTGTTTGAGGACAATCGTTAAAAAACATTTAAAAATTAATAATTTCAACGCCTTATTGTCATTCGCTATCCAACTCTTGACGAGTAAAGTTCAGTGTCGTTATTGTGCGTTGCCACTTTTACTATTGTGCGATTGGTATAGTGTACGAGTGAAGGTCATTGCTGTCCGCTTTCGAATTGACCTTTTGTGAAGTGGAACAAAGGAAGCAGCGCTCTTGCAGCTTGCAGCCCTTGGCAGCTGTTGAACATCGGCATAACGGGATCGCCATCGTGTGGCTGTCGTTAACGGGAATTATCATCACGTGACCGTGTGAGCTATTCTTGCGCTATTGTGTTGTCTCCATAGCGCGTAGCCTCTGTCTCTCCCTGGTTAGGGCAGTAGAGCGCAGTATCGGAACAACTTTTATATTAAGGTACACATATTTAATATTAATATTATTATTCAACTCATTTGTTCATTGTTTAATATTATTATCATAATTTATTTTTGTTTTGTTATTTTTTTTCGAGATTATTGTTAAAATCAATAATATATTAGAAATAAGACAGAAATTTTTGTAAAATGGAGGATAGTGGAGGATCTCCAGAGATGGAGATATCCGATAATGAATCCCATTTAAGATCTGGGAAAAAACATAAACGAGTCCCTCAAAAAGAAGATAATTCTTCTGGGGACGAATCTGCTCATCCTTCCAAGCCCCCCTCTAAGAAAATAGCAAGCCTCCCTTCTGAACCGACTGTTACTTCCACTCCCCCTCTCCCATCATCGATTGATGTTTCCGATCCAACCCAATCCTCGTCCTCGTCCTCGTCTTCTCCCTCTGTTGTTTCCGCTCCACGTGTCAGAGTTTATCCAGAAGATGCACCTGGAACTGGCCCGTGGGTTGTTTTCCTCCGGCCAAAACCAAAAGGAAAAAGCCTTAACGTGATTCAGATCATGAAAGATCTGGCCAGATACACTTCTGTATCTGAAATTCGCAGGGTTAGACCGAACAAATTGCGGGTTGTCGTGAATGAACGGAAACACGCAAACGAGATTGTTGCTGACCAACACTTCACTCTCGAATATAGAACATTTATACCCTCCCATAACGTAGAAATTGAGGAGGTGATAACTGAAACGGGTCTGACGAGCGAACAAATAAAAAAAGAAGGAAAAGGCAAGTTCAAGAAGCTTCCCTCAATGGAAGTAAAGATCTTGGACTGTCGCCAACTCGGGAAACTCTCCCATGATGGGGACCAAACTAAATTTACGCTGTCAGACTCGTTTCGAGTCACCTTTGCTGGTGCCGCCCTCCCTGACTACGTTATGGAGGACAAATTGAGACTACCTGTGCGACTCTTCGTGCCAAAGCCCATGACTTGCAACAAATGCAAGTCAGTTGGTCACACTTCAGATTATTGTGCCAACAAGGAGCGCTGTGCCACTTGCGGAGAGCAACATGAGGGGAAATCCTGCAGTGCGACTGAGCATAAGTGTCCATATTGCGGAGGATCCCCACACGCGCTCTCAGCTTGTGAAAATTACAAGAGTCGCTGGGAGAAACAGAAGCGCTCTTTAAAGGAACGCTCGAAGCGCACTTTTGCGGAAATTTTAAAGGGCGCTTCTCCACTGGCCCAACAACAACAACAACCAATCTCAACACACAATAGCTTTTCCACGTTGCCAGTTGATGAAATGGAAGCGGACACAGCTAGCGGGGGCACACCGTTTATTTTCAAAGGGAATCCCCGGCGCAAAAATGTGACCACTCCCAAAGTTCAAGAACAAGTCCCCCCGGTGATACCCCCAGTTAGCTTGCCTAAAAAATCGAGTGCAGCGGACAAGCAAAATCAGGTTCCTCCTGGCTTCCGTGGGAATAGTTCACCTTCGAACGACCCAGCACTCGAGGGGACATCAAAAACCCCAACTGTCCCTGTTTTTCCGTCCAGCTCAACTTCCCAATCGGGATTTATAAAGTTGTCTGACCTTTTGGATCAAATCTTCAAGTGTTTTAATGTTTCCGACTCCATCAGAACCCTTGTCATCTCAATGCTTCCAGTATTAAAGACAATTTTGCAACAATTGATGCAAACATGGCCCCTCCTTGCAATGATTATCTCTCTTGATGTCTAATTTAGATAGAGAGGTCGGAGATATCACTGTTTTTCAGTGGAATTGTCGTAGTCTTATCCCTAAATTGGATACATTCAAATTTTTAATTCATAACTTCAATTGTGATGTTTTTGCTCTGTCCGAAACTTGGCTTTCTTCGCGAGATGATATCTCTTTCCACGATTTTAATATTATACGCTTGGACCGCGATGACAGATACGGAGGGGTACTATTGGGGATCAATAAGTGCCACTCATTTTTTCGAATTAACCTTCCACCTATTGGAGGGATCGAAGCTGTTGCTTGTCATGCAAACATCAGAGGCAAAGACCTCTGTATTGTCAGCTTGTATTGGCCTCCGAGAGCTGCGGTTAGCCGCAAACAACTTGATGACATGTGCTCACTCCTTCCTGAGCCACGATTGATCTTGGGAGACTTCAACTCTCACGGAACTGCCTGGGGGGAACAGTACGACGACAATCGTTCATTGTTGATATATGACCTTTGTAACAGCTTCAATATGACCATTATGAACACTGGGGAAACAACACGTGTGCCTAAACCTCCTGCTAACCCAAGTGCTCTTGACCTCTCGCTTTGCTCGAATTCACTATCGTTAGATTGCAAGTGGAATGTAATCCAGGACCCCAACGGTAGTGATCACTTGCCAATCAAAATTTCCATCACCATTGGGTCGAATTCTTCTGAATCTATAAACATGGCATATGACCTCACAAGACACATTGACTGGAAAAAATATGCGGACGCGATTGCTCTAGCCATCAATTCCAGAGATGGTTTACCTCCATTGGAGGAGTATAACTTCCTTCCTCGTTTGATCTATGACAGCGCGGTTCGCGCTCAAACGAAACCCATCCCAGGTTCCACTATTCGTCGAAGGCCTCCCAATCTATGGTGGGATAGCATATGTTCCAAGCTTTATGTAGAAAAATCGAATGCATTTAAAGCTTTTCGGAAACGTGGAAAGGGGTTCCAAAATTTTCAGACGTATTTGGACCTTGAAAATCAATTTAAAAACTTGATCAAAGGGAAAAAACGTGCTTATTGGCGAAATTTCGTGGGAGGTTTGTAACGAGAAACGTCAATGAAAAAATTATGGAAAGTGGCTCGAAACATGAGAAATCGCTCTTCAACGAACGAAAGCGAAGAATATTCACATCGATGGATTTTTTATTTTGCACGGAAGGTTTGTCCTGATTCCGCTCCTGTGCAAAAAATTGTTCGAGATATACCACAAGATAGGTGCGATCTTGATTCCGAGTTTTCGATGGTAGAATTCTCTCTTGCTCTCCTTTCATGTAACAATTCTGCTCCGGGATCGGATAGAATTAAGTTCAACTTGCTGAAAATCTCCCTGATGTGATGAAACATCGCTTGTTGAACTTATTCAATCGGTTTCTGGAGCATAATATTGTTCCAGATGATTGGAGACAAGTACGAGTTATAGCTATTCAAAAACCCGGAAAACCCGCGTCCGACTTCAATTCGTACCGCCCAATAGCAATGCTGTCTTGTATACGGAAATTGTTGGAGAAAATGATCTTGTTTCGCCTTGATCGATGGGTTGAAACGAATGGCCTACTCTCAGATACACAATATGGGTTCCGCAGGGGCAAGGGGACGAATGATTGTCTTGCGTTGCTTTCTTCAGAAATTCAAATGGCTTACGCCGAAAAAAAACAAATGGCTTCAGTATTCTTGGACATAAAGGGGGCCTTTGATTCTGTTTCAATAGAGGTTTTTTCAGACAAATTACACTCTCGGGGTCTGCCGCCTCTATTGAATAATATGTTATATAACTTGCTTTGTGAGAAACATTTGAACTTTTCTCACGGAGATTCGGCAGTAAGTCGGTTCTCTTACATGGGCCTCCCCCAGGGCTCATGTTTAAGCCCCCTTTTGTACAACTTCTATGTAAGCGACATCGACAATTGCCTTACACAAAATTGCAGCCTAAGACAACTTGCAGATGATGGAGTGGTGTCTGTCGTAGGATCAAACGAATCCGACCTGCAAGGACCCTTACAAGATACTTTGAACAATTTTTCAACCTGGGCCATTGGGCTAGGGATCGAATTCTCCACGGAGAAAACAGAGATGGTGGTTTTTTCTAGGAAGCATAGACCAGCAAAACCAAAGCTTCAACTTTTGGGTAAACCGATCACTCATGCTATGTCATTCAAGTATCTTGGGGTCTGGTTCGACTCCAAATGTACTTGGGGGGCCCATATTAGGTATCTGAGTAAAAAATACCAACAAAGAATAAACTTTCTCCGTACAATTACCGGCACCTGGTGGGGAGCCCATCCAGAAGATCTTATAATGTTGTATCGAACAACTATTCTCTCAGTGATGGAGTATGGCAGTTTCTGTTTTCAATCAGCTGCCAAAACACACCTCATTAAACTCGAGCGAATTCAGTATCTTTGTCTCCGTATTGCGTTGGGATGTATGCCCTCAACGCATACCATGAGTCTCGAGGTTTTGGCAGGCGTACTCCCACTAAAAGATCGCTTCAATTTATTATCTCTTCGGTTCCTCATCCGGCGCAAGGTTATGAATCCATTGGTGATCAGAAATTTTGAGCAATTGATCGAGCTAAATTTTCATTCTGGATTCATGAGTTCATATCATGAATTCATCTCCATGCAGGTTGATCCTTCTTCGTATATTCCCAACCGTGTTTGTTTCCCTGACTACATCAATTCCTCTGTACATTTCGATCTGTTCATGAAGGAGAAAATCCATGAAAATCCAGATTATCTTAGATTGGGGTTCGTTCCTACGATCTTCAATGCAAAGTATGGACGTATCAATTGTGATAATATATACTTTACTGATGGGTCCTCTATGAATGAGTCCACAGGATTTGGAGTGTTCAACGTATTTTTTAGCACCTCACACAGTCTTCAGAATCCTTGCTCGGTATATATTGCTGAATTGGCAGCGATATACTGGGCGCTGGACAGCGTCGCCTCACGACCTGTTGAACACTATTACATTGTAACGGATAGTCTTAGCTCTGTCGAAGCTATCCGTTCAGTGAGGCCGGAAAAGCACTCGCCGTACTTCCTTGAGAGAATACGAAAAATTTTGAGTGCTTTATCCAGACGCTGTTATGTCATTACCTTTGTCTGGGTCCCTTCACATTGCTCAATTCCGGGTAATGAGAGGGCTGACTCATTGGCAAAGGTAGGTGCAATTGAAGGCGATATATATCAGCGTCAAATCGCCTTCAATGAATTTTATTCTTTAGTTCGCAAAAATACCATCGCTAACTGGCAACGCAAGTGGAATGAAGATGAATTGGGCCGGTGGTTTCACTCGATTATCCCAAAGGTTAGCCTCAAACCGTGGTTCAAAAGTCTGGATTTGAGTCGGGACTTTATTCGCACCTTCTCCCGACTCATGTCCAATCACTGTTCGTTAGATGCACTACTCTTCCGTTTCAATCTTGCCAGCAGCAATCTCTGCGTTTGTGGCCAAGGTTATCACGACATCGAGCACGTTGTTTGGTCGTGCGAGGTGTATCTGGTCGCCAGATCGAATTTAGAAAACTCCCTTCGGGCCCGAGGAAGACAGCCCAATGTGCCGGTGAGAGATGTGTTGGCTCGGTTAGACCTTGATTACATGTCCCATATATATGTTTTCCTTAAAGCTATAGATCTTCGTGTGTGATTGTCCCTACATCCTTATACCCTCCTTTCCTTCCTTTGCGGGTAATTCGTCCCCTTGCTATAAATAGTAGAATAAGTTGAAATGTAAATAAACTATAGATATACGAATAGATTTAAGAATTGAGTGCTCATCAACATTGTTACAATTTCCTTATATCCTAAAAATATGTCACCCTTCTAAACTCGAGTACACCGCGAGTAATCGGTTTTCCACCTTACTAACCATAGATGTAAGAAAATTGTTTATATATATATATATATAGTTTTAAAAATATATTTAAGAATTCGGCTCCTTTAAACTTAAGTAACTGAGCCTGTAAAAATAAACGAATTAATAAAAAAAAAAAACGCCTTATTGTATTATTAGCGCAACTAGAGACTTGGGTCTTTTCAATAATCTAAATCGGACAAACCAAGATCATTTACCCTACCACATTTTTTTCAATATTTCACATTGTTTTGCGTATTGGAAAAAAAATGTTTTGTTTATGTCAGCATGTAAACATGTCGTTGATTACATGGTTAGTTCTCACGGTCCGTTGAAGGGTTAAGGAAGGCGGTCGTCGTCGTTGATGAGCCGGTTCATAATGGATGACAACGAGGGCGCATTATCAGAAATGATGCTAGCACAATTGATAGGGTGAGAATGCTTTGACCAACTCCGGAACTGGAGAGTTTTACTAGTAGTCACTAGTAGTTCGTTTATTCAGCTATAAATTATAAATCTTTTGTGGTTGGTTCATCTGGTGTTACATTATGTTAAACAATTTTTTAATTTCGTGCTCATCGAGAAATATTGAGAGCAATCCGATTAAATAGATCCTACATAACGTGGTGTACAGCGGCCTGCAGGGAAAGAAAGGTTGAGTACCACTAGTTTACACCGAAGCTCATTCTTGTTAAATATCTCGATTTGTGCGTTATCAGTGGTGGGAGTTATGAAGGAGCATTATTGGGCTTTGAGATTGTAAGCCCCAGCGAATCACTTAATTGTAATATGCCAAATGTTACAAACAATATATGTAAGCCCGTGCGATTGTGGTCATGTCAAGCTACTCGTCACTCTCGAGTACCGTCCTTGAAGCGGGAAGCGCATGATTCTAGCGTTTTAACTGCACTGCACTCTATTTGTTATCAAAACCTTGTGGTTATATGTCACGCTCGACATAAACAACAAACATTAAGCAATCGTGCCCATTCCGCTTTGTTGTGTAAAGTCAGCCCAGGTGTAACACACATTCGCGTGATGTTGTTGCTGTTATCATTGCGGCATACAAACACATTCTCGTGGCGGTTGCACTTGTTATTCATAATATAGCCGTTCCACATCGAGGAAAAGCTTAATAACAAACAAATGTTGACCTACTTGGGGCCGAATCGTGTGGTTCTTAGCTTGCGGCTGTATTGGTGAGCCATGTTATATGTAGCTGTTAACACGTTATTTATCTTACTTTTGAACACTATTACTGCATTCGATTAGTTCTTTTCACTGAAATTTTCTTTCTTTCTGCCCCCAATAGATAAAGTGAAACTAGTGAAAGGCCCGAGACCCTTGATATATCACCGTTTCTATCTGGACATCCAGAAGCACCAACTTGCGAGCAAGGTCGAAAACACCATCAAGGAACTTGGCGGGGTAAGTGTACAATTATCTGAACAACTCTCAATCCAAACCAACGCACTGAAAATTCCATCATCGCCATTTCGCAGAAAAAAAATCTCGCGTTAGTGTTATTTTATGTTTTCTCCATTCGTTCAACGGTTCCGGTTTCAGTTGCGTTTTCTCTCCTCAATTTCGGCGGCCACCGGTTTCTTTCGTCATTCCGAAGACCAGCCAAACGGTGGAGTAGAATCGATTCTGTGAAAGGGGCAAGCAGAGAAATAAAACAAAAACTTGTAATGCAAAGAAGCGAAAACGAACGAAAGGCTAGTGGCCTCCTCCTCTGATGTGTGTGGACTCCGTTTCCATCGCCGTCGTGTGGTGAAGTGCGGGAGGTTTTCAAACTAATGAACGCCAGGCGGACGATATACGTACACAACTGCGAAAAAAAAACAAATTGAATAAACAGGGAACTCACGAGCTACTATTTGCTTGATTGTTGGATAGAGTGGAATAGAGCACACTGATGGAAAACAAAAATCTTTACTTGTGTGTGTATGGTGAATGAGAAAATCGATTTCTGCTGAGTGACCGCTCGAGCGTGAGTTGATTTCATTCATTGATGCCGCTGATATTGAGTCCAATAGACAGGCAATGAAATGGATTTAGTCAAATATATTCTATAACATTCAATGTGAGAAATGCTCTGGAACAATATTTGATTTCACTCTCGGGATGACACAAATTTCCAACAACATTTTTAGTTACGGCGGTATTTCAAGAGCTCATTGGTTTTGGAGTTAGAACATCAAAGTATTTTGAGTGATACATCACCTATTTTGTTTTGATAATTATTGTCAAAATTTCATGGTGCATGTAATTTGTATATTCACGACTTCTCGCGTAACTTTTGAAAAGGTCCTATGTAACATATGTAAACAAATCGAGTTAATAGATACACGCTATTAGTCTTCAATCATTGAATGCATTACAAAAACAATCGTTCACGTATCTATTTTCTTCATCTTTTTATCGCCGATACAAAAAATATCCAATGTACAGATTCGGATTTTAAGCACCCGACTGTTACTTCGGACGCCACTTTCCTCCGATGCCCGAAACGTCCGAAGTAACAAAGCAGTCAAAACAACACGAAGTCGTACTTCGGTCGTTTTGAGTTTTTGTTTCTTACAGTAGTTGTTATCGATTTCAGTTCAATTCAACGGGTGATAACAATAATAATCTGTCTCTAGAACGAAATGCTGATTTTTGGATTGTTGTTTAGTAGTTAGTTTCAAATTCTTATCGTGCAACGTAATATGTCCAATGTGCAAAAGCGGGCAGTCAAAACGTCCAATGTAACATTTTTCGCTCCTTGGTTTCAACTTTAAACTCAAATCACGGATTGGTTTTGGAGAGCTATTCTTGATCGCTAGTGGTGAGAGGAGCGATAAAGATCGATAACTTTTAAGATAATTCGCGGAATAATGTTCGGGTCTTCAACTTCGTTTTTCTCGAGTTGACGAAAATGTTACATTGGACCTTTTCAAAAGTTACGCGAGACTTCTCCGATGAAATAAATACTTTTTTTCAATTTTTTTTGCTAAACAGTAGCCCAAACTGGCAGCACTTCACTCCCAGTAGTTTCAGAATTGTCAATTTTTTCGATATCCATTGTTTACATTACACCAAGTGTGATATGTACCAGAACGAAGTATTAATATTTGGATGTTGCAATTATTTCCAAATTCATATAAAAAAAATAGAATACAGCTAACAATACTCTTGGTTCCATGGTATTCAAAATCAAAACACTAATAGAACAGTTTCATGTTCTTTTTTCTTTGGAAAATCATAGAGACGTCGTTTTTTAAGTACGCGGAAGTAGCATCTTTTTCTGTGAAATGTGACATATTGAGCCTTTTTTTCAAAAATATTAAATACTAGCTGACCTGGCAAACGTTGTCCCGCTCAAAATTTGTTCTTTGTTATCAATACTTTCAAACATTCACGTTTTCTTACTATGAGCAAGTTCATAGGTCCAATCGCAGAACTGTTGATTGATTGATCTTCTAATCGACCCCGTTGAATTTACCTTTTACTATAAAATTCCTAGTATTTCTAACAAAACTAATCATTATAATATCAGATTATTTTCAGACACAATTATCGTTCAAGATTTTTCAACCACTTGAAAATAACATTTTTCTCCGTTACATGGAATAAATGTTTTATACAGAAAATATGATAGAATAAAGACAGCCCTAAATCGGACAATTCCTTCCTCGAGGTCTGCTCTTATCAACAAATCCGGCGACACATCACTTGTCCCTTCTATAAAAAAAAATGACGGATAGTGGAAGATTGAAAAAAAAATTCAAGCCAAATAAACTTGATGGACACTCAATGATTTGTTGTTTTCGGTTCCACTTCAAAAAAATATGCCCTTCCTCTTCTCCATAACGTGTCTAGGCTTTCAAGCCGATATCCAGATATTAGATGCTCTTGGGTGGATCTATGACGTTGAGGTAATGAAAACGTCGATCATTCACTCGGGTTCAAGCGAACATAAGCGAACAAAATGAGAACGTGATCCCAAGGTCCCTGGAGAAATCGGCATTGTATGGGGAGCTTTTGTTGCCACCGAAGTGTGTTCTTTAACAGAAATTTCAAAATCAAATTGCCTGGGGGAAATCGGCATTAAAAATATATGCCATTCGTAGGCATTTTTATAATAGGTGTTTTCACGCAACTAGCAAATGCAGATCGCTTTTTCTTCACATATCACATATAATCAACACGAGTTTGGGTTTGTTGAAAAGTCCTAAGTCTCTAGTTTCAAATACATCCACAAGACGTTGAAATCCAAAGACTAATCACCACATTTCTGTCACCATCTCGGTTGTAAAAACTGGTGGAGTGAACAAAAAATAACCCACAACTAAACAAAATGGCCCTTTTCAGGGCCACCAAATCTTTATCAAAGAGTTTAACGATGTAATTCATCAAATAATATTCAAAATTAGCATGCAAGATAGCATAACGGAGTCCTACGTCAACTATGCGGTCGTGTCTCGGACTCAACCCTCCGGTGACTTATTTTTTGCTCACAGGAAACAAATCTAGGATTGAAATCAGCAGAACAATTTATGCAGACTAGTGAATGATACCAGAAATGATGCAATCGCAAAGTCGTAATGATATTAATTATTATAATGATTCAATGAAAATTAGAATGATTAATCATATAAGATTAGAAATAGGGGAACCGCGGGTAATAAGGACAGTGGGGGTAATATGGGTTGATTTGTATAGTTACATTTTGAATTTCCAATTTCTGTTAATGTGAACTCCTTCTACATGTTATTCCATAATATTTAAGCCACCCTATGGCATTGAATACTAATCAAAGGTGGAACAGGGAAAAAAACGAAAATCACACATGATTCCGCGTGTGAATGTAATTTTGGCTGCTTCGATATTAAGCATTTTGAGTGGTTTAATATCAAAATTCAATTCGCTGGTGGTTATATTTCGGTTTGTGAATTAACAGAGAAGCGATATTTGGTATGTACGGAAAAATAAATTCATTTTTTAATGGAAAAATTTAAATTATTGAAATAATTGTACTGGTGAGGTAAAATGGACAGTTGCCAGTGGGAGTGGGATGAACTGTGAAAAGTCTGTTTAATATATTCCTAAGGAATGCCCTGCGTCTATAAATGGAAATCAAATCGCCAAATGTGGACTGTTTAGAAGCAGACTGGAACCAAAAGCTAAATAGTTGAGGGTCTGCCCGTTTATACTGCTGAAAAGCACAATATCACTTCTAGGTGGATTAATTCAATTGTTTCATCATTTAACGGACATTCGTGATGAGTTCAGACCTTGGTCGAATAAAATCATTCCTCTCGGGATCGATAAATCTCTACGCTTCATAAAATACGAACCATATTACCCCCACTACATGTTCATTATACCCGCATCGAAAAAATGTTGTATTTTAGTAAAAAAAAACATTGAAAAACACTTTTTTTGTAAAATATTTGGCCAATTAGGTAGAAAAACAGTATATTGAATTACAAGAAACTGCATCGAAGTTTTGGGAAATATGAGTTTCCAAAGATATAATTGAAGTTATTTTTAACATGTCCGTTTTACCCCCACCTCCCCTATAAAGCGAAAACTCTGATTTTTTTTCTACTCAAATCTGCATTCCGATGTACCTAAACAGCCCACTGTCCAATGACATGTGTTTCTCCTGGACCGGCCTTTGTATACCTCTCGGGCTAGTCAATGCGCATGTAGGCGTGTACCACTCACCAAAAAAAAGTACCCAATTTAGCGAAAAAAAAACAAGCTAAACAAAAACTAAACGTTGCTTAGCTCTCTCACAATACAAACGCACCTCACGGAAGGCCTTCTGTGTTCTTTTCCGAGTGCCGTCTATACTTTCATACTGCAGCAGTCGAGTTTCATTCCGTGTGTGTGGTGGCAGCAAAGCAGCAGCAGTCAGCAGCGTATTTTATGAAGTGAAGTGAAAACATCAAAGAAAATTTTACCAGCGCTCGCTGAATTCGGTGCGACACAGACGGAAGCAGTTGGTGCAGTGAAAAAGTAGCCATTGTGGAAGCGTTACGGAGTGAAATTTGCGATTTTTCATACGATCAAAATTGTGATGGAGTACTGCTACTGAAAGGTGCGAATTGATTTTCTTTTTGTGTATTGTCTTATTTGACAGAAAGTGTGATTGCAAAGAGTGACTGCTGACATACAAGAGGAGTGGCGTAGTGTGTGCGCGCTGGTGTAGGGTGAGACCCCCCTTACTCGAGTGTGGAACGGACGTCACTGGTTTGAATTTGTTTTCTTTCAAGAATGTTTACTAAGTATACACCATTTTCCTAGTGGTTGGAATTCGTTGGTCGTTCACGATTGCGGAAGCAGCAATGAATGTCATGAATGGACAGTACATGAGGGAAAAGTATGGTCTCTAAATAGACTAGCAGCACACTGGTCGTCTCGTCTGGTCAAGTGCTGCCCCCGTTCGAAGCCCGATCCATTTCTTACCCAAGCGATGAACATGGGCGATGGCGAAGCACAAAAGTGCAGTGTATTTTGCCTGTGTGTCAGCCATCATCAGCCTTGCCTTGCTTTCCTTCAGCAACGGCAATATAAGCAACATCAGCAGCAGCGCGCACCAGCCTGGCAAAGCTTGTGGTTCTCGTCGTACCCTCGCTCACTCGCCGCTTGTGGCCGACCTCCTGGTCGCTTCCACCATTCACCATCATCGTCGTATTGTTCGACTACTCAGCGGCAGCAGCAGCAGAGTGTACATTGAGAGCGAGTTTCCACTTTGCATCGAGAAACGCGTACGGATGGGCATTCGGGAGTGGTTAGTCTGTGCAAATCGTCGAAATTTCATTGGAATCCTACTCGAATCGAAGCATCTTCCGCGTCGGATGTACGATCTTATTCGGTTAGTACCGACTTAATGCTGCACGGTAGTGAAATCCTCCAAGCTAGTCCCATTATAGGGTTAGCGCTAGTGCCATCTGTTATCATACTTTGTCAAAGCTGTATAATCCCAATATCGTGTGTACCAGTGTGTGAGTGTTTATAATGTATTTTTCTAGTCGAAGAAAGCGCAAAAATTGACGATTTTCAACCGCAATTACAAGCGCAGGAAGCTTCGTTGCGTAAATCAAATATGGCTGAAAATACGTCCATTTATCGGAAAAAGCCAGAGTCTCGCGATTGCTGTTAGCGCTGCTTGCTTGCTTGCCTGTTCAACGTCGCTCATATCGTGTTTTTTTTCTTCGCTTGCCTCTTTTGCCTCTGTTTCGAACGAACGTAGCGCACTCTGTGGCATCTACACACACGGTCATCCGGTTCGGTCCGTATCACTTATGCGTTACACAACCACAACGACAGCTAATGTTGTGTTGCTACGAGCAATGATAATAGTGGGATGTTGGTGTGCGTATATGTGCTTATGCGCAGGTTAAGAAGCTGTGTTATGTGAGAATGAGTGAGTGATGGATTGTGCGCGTGCGATGTTTCACCACTACATGTGCGCACCTGTGTGAAGAACCAGGTGAAAAAGGATAAGAACAAGCAAATGTGTACAACATGAACATTATCATTATAACTAACAACAGCAGCAGAGCAGCATTAACCTTCATAGGTGGAGGGGGAGGGAGAGAGTGCATTTCGTTATGGTTTGGTGCCATGGTGATGTGAGTGCTGGGAGTGGGTGTCAACTCCGAAGGGGTTGTATGAGAGTGAATGTGTTCTTCGCCGGTGTATTTTCTGTTTAGAAGTTTTGGTCTAATTAGAATGTTATATGGTGATATGAAAGAGACGTGGATTGTGTGATAAAGGGTTTTTCAAGAAAATCAACTTGTGCAAAAAACGTTAAAACTGTAATAAGCGAGACAACTTGACAGAGGGTTTGTGACATGCTTCAAAGATAAACATCCTGCGAAATTGAATATTGAATTGAATAAACTTGAACACGCTTCAAGGATAAACATCCTGTAAAATTGAATTTTAAGTATTATTAAGTAGCACCCGTTACCATATTACTAAAAATATTCCCGAAGTTCGTCATATTCTTAAGGATACATTCGCGAAACTACTCCGATCGCAATTGCGGAATTAGATGAATTTTTGCTCTCCCATTGGATCGATATTTTAGTCTCTGTTCAGCATTGCTTTAACACAGCCCGAAACGACAAACCAACAAAAGCCAGAAAAAACCGTCAGTTTTTAGTTTCCCGTCTCCCTGTTCTATCATGCAAACACACAGCAGGCCAACAGCTTAGTTCACATTCCTGTTGGGTTCCTTCGTTCGCTCCCATCATCGCTTGCTCTTCGAATAAAAACATTCCCATTTCTCCAACATAATCCTGTCTGACAGTTGTTACGTTCAGTGTTGCCGAATAGAAATTTTTATTTCCGTATCAAAAAAAAACCTGATAATCTTTATTAGATTTTCTCTTCGAAGTTGGAATATGTTCGTTGTTGCCATTTTTGAACTTTTTATGTTAATTCGAGATATTTTACGATGGAACTACGAGTTAAAGTCTCCGATATTTATTAATTTAATTATTTATCTATTAATTATCTATCAGATATTTATTTATTATTCATGAAAATCTTGAGGAAATATGGGTGCAAACCGATAATTACATTTCCGTATCGTTTGAAAAAATAGATTTCATTTAGGATTTGTCTTGCTGAAACAAACTGGTTTTACATGCAAATTTTTATCAATAGAATCCGTAGATTCTTTTGCAGAATGACTGTCGATTTTTAATGTCACAAACTCATCGATTTTCAAAAGAGTCCCCACTCTAAGCCACGAAAATCATTTGAAACTGACCAACAACATGTGATATGACACTTGTTCCCTAGTGTTGAGAGAGGTATACCGCGTGTGGCGCCAAATTCAAATATTGTTGCACCTGAATTTCGTTAAGCTAGGTCCAATGCATTCTTCTTGAAGGATTCCATTGCAGCAACTTAAATTTAGTGAGCCATGTTTTTACGTAGCAGCTGCTTATTTTGTAATCGCTTTGAACCGTGATGAAGAGAACAAAAACTCAAATGAAAAGACATGGGAACGAAAACTTTACTCAGATGAGTATGAATTATTCATGTGAAAGTACATTTGATGCCATAATGTATGGAACTCGATTTCTTTTGCATGGCCACCACGGGCACACTTGCAGAAGTCTGGACGCTGTACCCAATTTTCGACAACTTTCAAGGATAAATCGGTCGATACTGCTGCAATTTCACATTCGATATTCGTACGAAGATAATCAATCGTCGCTGGCTTGTTGGCATAGACCATAGACTTGACGTAGTCCCACAGGAAATAGTCTAACGGCATCAAATCGCACGACCGAGATGGCCAATTGACTGGGCAATTTCGGGAGATAACACGCTCACCAAACTAGCGCTAGCGGCAGCAATACTCTTGACACTACGAACACTTGTTTGTCTCACTAGCACGGGAATTATGACGACCATAAATTAGACGTAGCGCTCTTAAAGTTGAGGCCATTCACTCCGAATCTTGGTAGTAAATTTTAATAATCTCGACTCGTTGGATCGTACATCTTTCCATTATGGAATGACAAACCTTCCTGAAGAGAAATGTCAAGACAGCGAAAAAAATATGGCGTCATTTGCTGTCCCTAATGGTCCACTTTTGTAGCGTCCCTATTGAAACACCCGTTAAACGCAAATCGATTTTTCTTAAAGAAAGTCACATATAATCGAGACGAGTTTGAGTTTGTTGAAAAGCCCCATGTCTTTAGTTGCTAATAATACCGTAAGGCGTTCAAATTATCCAAATTTTTATGTTTTTTAACGTTTTTCTTCAAAGCGAAATTATGATCATGGTTTGTCCACCTCTGATCATGGTTTGCCCGGACGCACGAAGGACAACATAAACAAACTGCAGCGTGCTAAGCGACTGCCAACAATGTGGACAAACCAACATCAGCGCATTGGGCAAACCATGATCAGAATTGAGGACATCGGGATGTTTTAATTACAGGATTTAGATGTATGAATCTGATTCAAATGGTGTGCAAGCATAATAATAACATAATAACAGTATTTGTAAGTGTTATAATCCAGAAAAGGTCTGGATTAATTGAAAGTTAGCTCAAATGAGGGGCGATTGACACCAATAGAAGGTAGATTTTATAAACTTTCAAAATATGTGACTTATATGTTTAGAAACATTTGAATATCTGATTTGACACAGGTGCGCTGAACTAGATCATTAAAAAAAGAGGATCATATTTCCGACTGGACAAACCAAAATCATTTACCTTACACAGCTTTAAGCTGAAATTATCCGTCCATATCAATCTTATATTTGGATTTCTCCTGTTTCATAAATTCGTGTCTCGAAATTTCTCTATTATTTTTCAATTGCTTCTGAATTTCTGTCAATCCACATCAATTTTCTATCTATCGTTTATGAGTATCGTATCTCTTTTCCATTATCATTCGAGAGACATCGCTCCCATAAAACATTTAATCTATCTGTAAAGGATAGAGGCGAATGAACTGCAAAATTTAAAGCCTCTTAAAAACAAAGGGTACTTTCGTATTAGCGTCACCGGAGCCGAAATACAATAGATCGAATTTTTGCACTGAAATATAAAAAATTTAACCGGGCAAACGTATGCCGTCCGACGCTCGGTCGGACCTAACTTATGGATCGTCTCCTATGTTTCAAACTAACCGGGCAATCGATGGAACACAGGTTTGTTTACGAAAGGCCGCCGCTTCCGACGGCGGGTCGGCGGCCGACTCGGATTGCGTTCCTGATCCTCGATTGATGGGGACTACGTCCCCATTACGTTGACCTCAGAATAAATTTAACTAAGAAAAAACCAATTCATAATGAAAATTGGGCTCCGGTGGCGTTTATACTTAAATACCCCAAATCCGAAATACGCATTTTCGTAGCACTAAGAAATGAAAAAAACACTCAATACAACAAGGCAACAATAATACAAATAATATTTGAATGCCAGTGCAAACAATAAAAATGCTATCTATTGTATCTCGGCTCCAGTGACGTCTGTAAAGGCCGTAACCTTTCTTCCGGAATTGTTATGACAAATGGCTTAGATTTGTGGTTTGTGTCCAAAGTTTTTGTAACAGGACAACTTTGGATTTTTATTTGACTTGCATTGTATTGTGAAAATTGCGTCAATCATCGATGTCAATAATCCATTCCCCTTGATATTCAAGGGGAATGCGAAAAATTCGTATATGGGGCAACACTGGTTCCTACCGTTGTGTTTGTCTTCATTTTTCTCTTATAACAACTTTTCGCGATTATGCGCGCGCATTCTCCGCTCTCTTGGTGTAGGTGAGTTCCTCCCAGCAACCACTCTCACATGCTCATCGTTCGCTCTTCATGTCTCTGTTTTGTATACATGAGAACTCCTTCCTTTGTATACATACAGTTATTTTGATACAAATGGTCCATCCACGCATCCACCTCCTTGTTCTTCGCCTCGTTTGAATTTTCTTACTTGGCCCAAGCCACATACAGAATGTGGAGTTTCTTATACTTTCAACGCTTCGTTGTCTTTAATGGCGTGTCGTTTCTCGAACGCCCCAATCTTAAAATGGCCGAAAATCGCTCCGCTCTGCTTGTCCGTGTGGTGTGTTGCACTCGAGAAAAGATTCTCCACACCACTGCTGATGCTGCTATCCCCATTGATCCACCTTCATGGGCTATGTCCGTTCGCTGATTCACGCAACTGGTTGACCACCAATATCGTTCACTTTTTGCCGCAGTATTCCCCCCACTAATTTACACAAATCAAACTAATATCCATTATTTTTCTTTGTCTTCGTTCCATTCGCAGCGGATAGAATTCTTTCTTGTCAAGGAGATTACCCATTTCATCACCGACAAGGACTATCACCACCAAAACCAGCATCAGCAGCAAGGTCAGAACGCTGCGGCAGACTTTAACGGAGGACCCTCGTACAATTCGCTCCAGTCGCCGGCGACTCCAACGACACCGCTCACGCCCAAGACATCATTCGCTTCGCACTACCTGTCGCAGCAGTATGTAAACGAAGCCTCGCCATCGTCACCATGCATCGGCACACCATCGGCTTCGGCGGGGACCGGTACTGGCACCACCACCGTGAGTACAGTGCACGGCGTTTCCGGCAGTGAGTACAAGGTGGGTTATTGATTATTTGTACTATAAAAATTGAAGATAATTTCCGAAGAAAATAGTTTGCAGGCTGTATAAGATATGATTCCACTATCAAGAAACAATCGTTTACAATCGCATGCAAAATAGAAAACAAATCTAATTCATGTATTTTCTGTCTCCATCCCCCCACAGAGTAAACCACGCAGCCGCGCGGATGCTATGCTCCAGCGTGTCCGCCAACAGCAACAACAACAACAGCAGCATCAACAGAACTATCATTCATCAAACTTTTCAGCTTCACGTCCGGGCAGTCCGTGCAGTCCAGCACCACCATCACTACTAGCCACACCGAAAGCGGCGGCGATCGGTAACCAATTTCGCATCGATCGAGACAGCCAGAGTCCGGTTCAGCTAGCGAAATCCTGGGGTAAACCGATCTGGTCAACCGAATACGCGGTGCGATACTTCAACAAGGTATTTGAATCGTGCAAAGCGGATGTAGAAGCTCTGACGAAGGAATCTTCGGCGGCAAATCGGAAGGCGACCAATCTCCAACATCTGCGGGGAGATTTCGTTAAGATCGAATCTTTCAAGCGGCAGCACCGACCAGCCTTTCATCTTTTTAAAAAGTGGCCCGTGTTGAATTTGAACGCGAAATCTACCGGCTCACCGTTCGATAGCATTCAGGAGAAGTCAACGGCTGTGACAGCGGGAGCGGGAACTGCGGCGGCTCCAGCGGCCAGCAATAAAACAGTGAAAGACCCGACCGTCACGCCGGTTCCGGAAAGTGTGAAAACAACGACTACCAATGCTACCGCGAAACAGCAAACCCAACAGCAGCAGCAGCAGTGTGGTTATTGTGAGATTTGTCGAATCGATTACGATGTGCTGGCGAATCATTTGGTTGGGCAGGAGCACAGTGCGTTTGTGAACAACGCAAACAATTTTGTGGCATTGGATAAACTAATTGGTGAAGGTGGTGTGAGTTTGGAGACGTTTCTGAGCGAAGCCCAAAAGACCGCAGTGGTCGAAGAAGAGAACGTTCGGAGTGAGCTTTGTGAGAACGATAATATTGTGCAGGTGAAGGAATGTGAGGTTGAAGAAACTATCGAGGATTGTAGCAAACCAGAGGAGTCCAAGGGGACAGAAGTACAGAAAGTTATTAGAACATATACCAGGAAATCAAAAGGTAGGATCATTGAGACTTCCATCGCATGCATGAGTCCTTTGTGTAGTTTCTAAGTACCACTTCCGTAACACGGATTTAACTCCAATTATCTCAAATTATGATAAATTTAAAAAAAGAGAATAATTTACTATCATGGCGATTTACTATCGCTACACCAAACTATTATTCTTAACCTATTAAGATTGTATTGTAGCAAACCCATCTTTCAATCAAAAAATAAAATAATCTTGTTATTTGCGTGTATTTCCTGCTATTGTTCCTGATAGCTGTTAATACTAAGAACCATGCGGAAAGACAGTGCCGAGGGAATGTTGTGAAAAAACACTTAACAATACATATAACGATACCAAAAGGAGCGAAGAACGCAACTCCTTAGGGAAAAATCGGGAAACGGATAAAGGAGTCGATATGCGAATCTTCATAATGCAATATCGAAGATTTGTTTTAACACGTACACTGCCGTTCTACGCATAGTTGTCCCATGTTACTTTTTGTCGATTTTTAGTTTTCTTCATAAAACGTTGTTTTTATGCATAATCTTACGGAGAAAACACAAAAAAAAGTTTATTCCCAACTTTTAAAAAAACAACATCAAGTTCAATTTATCCATGTTGATATTCTATTCATAACTGTCCCACCATGTATTTTTTGTAGATCCATATCGAATAAGTCAGTTCAAGTACAAGAATTTCATGTCAAACTTTCAGTAGGCCTAATGCACTCTTTTCTGGTTTGGAAGAACGAACTAATTCTCAAACAAATAAGAAAAAGTTTAACAGAAGACGTGTACACCTTGTTTTTTTTATCCCATTTATTTTTATTTAAGGCTCATTAGCATTTTAGCTGTAACAGAGCCGAATTTTAATCGTGTACATGTCACATGGTTATCATATCTATAATTAGCATATTACACAGTTGCCATTCGCCAGTATTCCTTCTATACCATTACATATGGTACATTCACACAGTAGCCATTTAGGCATAAGGGTATTCTTTCTGTTCTTCCTTTATCCAGTTGGACCACCGGACAGCGGAGACAGTTGTTTGATCATTGTTGAGTTATTTATAGAACAGTAGCCCGATGTGTCTGACAGAGCAGAGCAGTTGTATGGATGAATCGATCTTATTTCGACCGTGGATCGATCTCCATCGCTGATGATTGTTGCGTGGACGTAGCTATTCTGTAACAACACAAAGATGGTCAATGAGGGCCCTGAGTTTTGAACTCACGATCGATCGCTTATTAAGCGAACGCGCAACCAATGTGGCTACGGAGACCCCCTGTACACCTTGTTAGCGAATGCCTAATAACAATGAGATTTATATACTGCGAAGGTGTTGCAGATCATTCATTTCTTCATAAAACGAGGTTTCTATGTATAATATTTCGGAAGACACAAAAAAAATCATTGTTTGTTCCCAGTATATCAAAAAACAACATCAAGTTCAATTGTACCATGTGGATATTCTAGGCATAACAGTCCCACCATGAATTTTTAAACCCGTAATCAAGCTTAATTGATTTATCACATTTCATTAAACAATAGTATAATGCTTATAAAAAACCCGGTGTATTGCTAAGTTGAAATGCTTAAAGCTTTTGGTAGACAAATATGCGAGAAAACTTTGATTGCGTTTTTCTCAATTGCTGATTTTGGAACATGGGACAACTATGCGTAGTTTTTTAGTTTTAGTTTTTTCAACCGCAAACCAACTTGTTGCCCTTTTTGTAGATCAGAGACATAGGGCCCTATTCCAGGAAACGAGACGAGCAATTCATCCCGTCTCGACTCGGCTTCAGTCACTGTCGAGACGAGCAAATATCCCATTCCAGTACACGAGTTTCATTGAAATGTTTTATTTGGTAGACTGGAGAGACAGTCAGTTTTTCTCGGTATGATCAGTGATATCAGATGAGAAGACATGTTTTTGTTTTGAGAAAAACAACAAACAGTTTTAAAATTAATCAATCGATACTCTTTTCTCAGTGCCAAAATATTAAAAAAACATAACAAAAAGAAATAAGTTTCATATATCTTTTGGTTTCATTGATATTTTTCCTCGAGCATATGGTTTCATCGCTCAGACGTTTTGTTATAATGGATTTATTGGGGACAGTTTGTTCACCTAATCAACGATTTACCAAGAAAAGTTTTAAATCTATATATATGTATTTCCAATAAAGTAGTTGTTTTGAATTGATCATTCTCGTTCAATATGTGAATACCCTTTTCGTGCCGTGTTAATATATTCAAAACAGTCATCTAGCATCCCTGGATATGAGTTCAATGTTTACAATTGGTTGTGTTGTTTGGAAGAGGCCCATTTGAAAATCTGTAAAATCTTGCAATTACTGAATTGAATTTGATGGTTGCAGTTGAAAACATACATTGCTTATGCAATACTAGTTAAGCCGTGAAACAATTTTTGAAGATAAAGGCGGAGCAGAAGAATACCGATGCTTTCAATCAACAAGGTGAACAAACACATCAAACACAAAACGGCGCATATTTGACTTAAATTGGATAACTTTGAGTATGTTAAATAAAGCGTCAAATTTCGAACAGAAATACGACATTTCTTTTTCCCCAACCCTATATATTCAAAACAGTCATCTGGCATCCCTGGATATGAGTTCAATGTTTACATTTGGTTGTGTTGTTTGGAACTAAGACAAGAAGTGACAACTGGCTTCTTACTCTTCTTTCTGCATTTTCGTCGACCAAGTGCTAGATAACAGGAAAGCGAGATGTGAAGGTTGCCAAATGTTATAAAATTTCGGAAGATTATTTTCCCATGAAAAACATGTGTTTTTCGTATCATGTATTTTCTGAGCTGCACATTTTTTTCGTATTAATTGTTCAACCGAATGTCACATATTTCAAACAATAAGTACTTTCCTGTTATTTTGGTATGCAAAAAAATTAAATGTGAAAAATTAAATAGAAAACGTAGATTTGATAGTTGGAGTATGATATTTTATTTATCAAGAGATTATGGGCCTTACCGTTTACACTTCACGATGAAATCAAAATGAACGACACGCCATCAAATTTCGTTTCACGAGTTAAAGAAAATGATGAGTTTTCAGGTGGAATTGAACCTTTTCAAATAGAAATTATTAACTTTTTCGTATCAAATTAGTGTTCAATGTGAATGAAAAACTTCGCTTTCTTCATTTGGTAAAATAATCTCGTACAAAAATTGTATCTGAAGATAATTTTATATTATAATGATAAGTTTTAGTGAGAATTTCGGAAAGTGTATAGAAAATAGCTCAAGTTAGGGTAAGAAAGACGTGCTTCAAGTAAATAAATAACGCCAAGTAAAAATTTTCATTCAGATTTTAACAATTTAAAAGTGCCTTCGGGCCGAGTAGTTAGACTTGTTAAAAACCAATTTCGTATCCATATGTCGATACCGTATTGTTGTCATCGCGGATACAATTCATTTCGTTTTCACCGTGAAGTGTATACAGGAATAAGGCTTTATAATTGAACTTTAATATCGTTCAAACACTAACAGTACTGAAATATTGATAAAATAATACATTTCCAAAATATAACATAGCGTTTATTCAGATTTTTATTTGTTGGTATGTATGCTTTATTCAGGTTCCAACATGATTTATGCTTTACGGTTGGAAAATAATTGAATGTTCGTCTCTGCTAGGCCGCTGCTATTATACTATGCTAGAATGCAAGAAAATCACAAAAAGATGAAGGGTGGAAATTCCGATGCAATGCTTCCCTCTTCAGGGACTGAACACCGGACGTAATAGAAACGAAAACTTACAAAGAATCCATAATAGAAATTTTCGCTAAAATGAAATGTGAATGCAACTATTATTCAATTTTGAATATATTTGGCAACACTGTGAAAATGTTGGAAATCCCATTTTTGTATATTTATCTTTGTCAATTATTTTCCTCATCAACCAATCAAAAGCCGAGTTGCAAGTGGTCCGAGTTTGACAGAAGTGGTGGTCCGGAATCGGCCCCCTATTGTCATGTCTCGTCTCAGGTTTGGAATAGGCCCATTTGAAAATATTCAAAATTTTGCAATTACTGAATTGAAATAGATGATTGCAGTTGAAAACATACATTGCTTATGCAATACTAGTTTAGCCGTGAAACAATTTTTGAAGATAAAGGCGGAACAGAAAAATACCGATGCTTTAAATCAACAAGGTGAACAAACACATCAAAACAAACTAGACGAGTCGACTGATTCATCTACGAGCGCGGCCAAACGATCGTCGAGCTAGACGAGTTACTCGTCTGTTTATAGTCGAGCTCGGCTTATGGAATATGAAAACAAACGAGACGAACGCTCGTCTGCTCGTCTCGTCTTCTGGGATATGGCCTATAATAAGCTTTATTCTTGTTTACGGCCGTATCTCACTTTCGATCAAACAAACATTTTCGGAAAAGACATTCTCGTTTTTGTTCGAATCCGTGAGATCGTAACGTGAAAACATTGATGCAATCGGATGCACTTCAATCTTCCTAAACAATCCAAAACATAGAGCAGTACATGGATATGAGATTATTAGGCCCCGAATTCTTGTTGCTACGTTTTCCATTCAGCTTGCATCAAGAACATTTGCACAATATGAGTGTCGGTTCCCTCTCCCAGAGATATTTATTGCATAAAAAAATAGTCCGAAATTCTACTAGAAAGTAGTCACACATCGTTAAACATCCGGAAACAAAGTTTTTTTTTTCTAACAAAAAGCTAAACGTCAATCTGTAGAGACCGACTCGGCGTTCGAAAACAACAAGAGCTTGTTAGTCCTCTTCGGAAAACGTCCATGCTTCGTGCCCAAAGAGAACAACCGGTTTAATCAGGGTTTCGTACATAGTACACTTCGTACGGGGTCGGAGTTTGTTGGACCTTAAGAATTTGCGGAGTCCATAGTAGGCGCGACTTCCGTTGACTAGGCGTCTTCGAATTTCACGGCTGTTGTTGTTGTCAGTTGTCAGTTATTATCGATCACAACACTATTACCAAGAAGAATTCTGTTACGATCAATCCCTCCTATTTAGTCTAAGACGCATTGATCCCGTAACGTAATCCCCTATCTCTAATACACAGAAAGTAACGCAACCTCGACCCCCCTACCTCCCCCCCACCCTTATCGCGTTACGTAATTTGTGCACAGCGCCTAAGAGACATGTGACTAATGTCAATTTTGAAAGAGAGTAATAGGGAACTGTATTTTCTGCTGGACAAGCCAAGGGTAAAAACATCCTTGAGAAACAGGAACAGGCATTCTGGATTTGTACGGGTATAGAATCAACGTTGCCGCTAACTGCACGGCTGCGTTTCCACAAAACAGGGCAGTGTAAGATTCTCGATCGTTGTTAACTACCTTTGCCTAGACGTTTTTTTGGCCGGAACCAGCTATAACCAGTTTCTGTGTAGGTATTGTACGTACTGCTGTTTCATCCAAGTTGAACATCCGTTCCGAAAATTTCAACACATTGGCCAGCGCTTCTTCTTCGAAATACTCATGAAATTCGTGAAACAGGCTCCTGATTTGTTGCTTGGAAATAGCTGCACGATGCTTTGACAATACGCTTGGCACCCGTTTCAATATTCCTGGATGCCATTTAATGAACCCATTGATCGAATTACGAGCCGGTATCCCGTTCTTAAATGGATTGGAACGGGCTGATTTTCTCACTTAATGTGCTACGCTTAACAGTAATCTCTTTGTGTTCACGGGGAATCCAGCTTTTGTTTCGGCTAACAGCCATTCAACGTCGCCTTCTGTGACATCGAGAACGGTTGCTTTTCCAGGACGTGGTCTGGAATACTTTTCCAAGACCTTCTCGCGCAGTGTTGAATAAGGAATTCCGTGCTTTCGAAAATGAAATCCGGTTCTCGCCATTTTCACAGCGTCTGTTATTTTCGACCTATCCTATTGCATGGTGTCCTTGTTCCAGCCATGTTTATTTTGGTGATAACCGATCGAATTTGCAATGAAAAGATTTAAAAAAAACTATTACTTTCCTGAGATTTTCAATCGTTTACACTTTGTAAATTGATAACTGTGGACAATGCTCTTAGCCACTTTGCTAAGGAAAACAACAAAAATGGCGGATGACAGGTCGACGAACGATATTAGCTGAAATTTATATCGTTAAGCTTAACTAATAGTACTTTGTTGCCAATTTTTCATATAATTATAGTTTTACAAGTATACACAAACATAATTTATCAGGAGAAATAAGATAGCTAGTGTGAAAGACAGTATTTTATGTCAAGTGGTTGGAATTATGCACTGGCGATATAAGGGAGCTTCACGGTACTTACTCTAACTCGACTAGCATTAAAATTATTTCAATATATTCGCAAAAATTTTATTGTAGAAAATCCCTCGCAGAAAAAGAATATGTTCAATATTCTTTGCAGAAAACTTGATACATAGGGATGTTCATTCTATACGGAAAATTTAATCATAGTTCATTATTTTTATGTAAAGATGTGTTTGTTACTCCCTAAAATTAATCTTTTATTAGCTTCAAGCACACATGCAGTTTCTCCCAGTTTCATATTCGCAAATAAAGAGCCGAATATCCGGCCAAACTACTATCCGTTTCATTACTACTCTTTAGTACAAACATTTGGAAGTACCAAGGGACGGGCCAATAGATGAATGCTTGAACTGAGTGAGGGACGCGGACTTTCGTCAATATTTATAGATTTTTGTGTATGAGTCCCAAACATCATACACACATGATGGGTCAACTATAAGAGCCCGCCGGGCCACACGCGGGCCGCAGGTTGAGTATCGCTGGATCAGACGATCCTCCCATATGAGGAAGAAGGTGAACAGCTAAACAGTTAATTTCATTAGTCAGGCAAACATTTGCTTCGATTTCTAACTGAACAACCTTTCGAGCGTAGAAACTCATTCCCTTGATATTGCTGAAAAACAATTCTAACGCTATTTTTACCCATTCCAGATAAAAACCCATCGGGTTCAGCACCGGCAGCATCTTCTCCCAGCAGGGCAGCGCCTGGGTTACGTAATTACGCTGGCCGGAAGGGGCCAGCATCGGCAGCAACAAAACTAAACCCTACATCGTCAACCCCGACATCATCATCATCATTCACTGTCGCGGCCGGAGCGCAAATGTTTGGACGACGCTCAGCGATCCATCATCATCCCCATAACACACTGAATCATCACAACCATCAGAAAGCGAAGGCGGCCAAACTCGTGCAACAGGCAATCATCAACAGTGCGATCAGTGCTTCCGAATTAGCGACAGCGGCAGCAATAGCGAAGCAGCAGGAAAAGCACCATCAGCAGCAGCAGCAGCAACAGAAAAAGGAGGAAGAGTTGGCAGCCGAGGACAAGCATTCGGCGCCTGCAGTAGTGGCAGCCGAGGAGATGAAAGTGCTCAGCAACAGCAGTAGTACCAACGAGAAGGAGAAAGAGCGCCAGTCGAAGCGTAGTGCAGCGGACAGAATGGGATTGAAGGGGTCTACCATCAAGCCGGAGCATCACTCGGTCGAGTTGATGGAGTGCGAGGGTTTGGATCCGAAGAACACCAAACGCATCAGCTTGGGGCTAAGGCAGAATCCGAAGCGGGCTAATTTGAACGAAGATTTCACCAGTCTGCTAGATGAGACGCTGGAACCGATGCGTAAGCCACGCATTCGGAGAGAATCGGCAAAGCGAATCAACTACTCAGAACCACGAGAGGATGAAATCGCGTCCCAGGAAGAGATCATGCAAAGTATTATTGATAGTACGGCAATCGAAGCGGGTGAGACGGCCAGCGGTAGAAAAAAAGGACGCGCAAAATCAGTGGATGTAAAAATACGTGGTATTCAGTGGCGTGCACCGTCTCCGCAGTCCCGACCTCCGGTCAAATCTCCCCTGCTCTATAAAGTAATTGAAGATCCAAAGTCGAAGAGTAAAAAGAACACTTCCCCCACTAAGGAATCCACTGCCAGTGGCAGTCCTAGTAAAACAAATAAAAATGGAATAATCGTAAAGATTCGGAGGGTTCGGCAGTCGGAGCTTAGTTTGCTAAATGACGAAGCGGAGAATTTCATGTTTCCCAAGAAGGATGAGAGTTCCGACGAAGAGACGGATGAAGATCGACAAACCACCTCGGAGCTGGCTTCCGGGGAGTACTCCCAGGAAATCTTGAGCAGTGATATTGAACAGCGAAATTCCAGCATGCGAAAGTCTGCTGGAACACCTGGTCCAAACAGCAGAAAACGAACACCTGCTCCCAGTAAACTTCCGACAGATTCTCCTAGTAAAAAGAGTGCGAAAATTGTCGATCGGAGCTCTGCAACCACTCCGGTGCCAGGAGGAAGGGGAGGACGTCGTGGCAGCCGTGGACCGGCAGCGCTTCTCCAAGACAACGCTGAGTATTACAAATTTCCTGATCCGGGATCCAGGTTGCGATTTCCGGAAGCCCCCATCCAGCCAGACCCCGCAGTAGAAGACAATGAATCAAACACAGCATCGTCGTCAGTAGCGACAGCAAGCGACAACAACAATCGCAGCAAAAAGCGCAGTGGTGGCGGTAGTAGAAGAAGCACTCGTGCGGTTACACCAGCTCCGGCTACGGTGACCAGCAAGGAGAAACAGCGGCGACGGCAACAGCAGCAGCAAGAAAAAGACGTCCCGTTGACTACCAGGTCAGCACCTGGTTCTCCCTGCCACAATCACCACCAGCAGGAGGACGGAGAGGAAGAGGAGGACGAGCTGAAGCAAGAGCTGTCACTACCTACGAGCTGTGGTCAAATCATTGCCAACAAGGGGAAGGAGGATGGGATGGGGGTGTTCAAATGGAGCAATTTCAATAGGAACTGTAAGCAAATTGAACCATATCGGTTCGCGTTCGAGCGGGTTCCCTCGCTGGAACCGTGGTACGAGACGTTCCAGCGCCAGGACGAGAGCTGCGAGAAGATGTACGAGTACTTTGGGAATACTGGTGAGTTTTGCACTATTGTATTATGTTCGAATTGGAGACAGTATAATGTAATTCGTTCCTTTTGATGCGATGTTTGAGAGAAGAATATCTCTAAAATTTCTCTTCCGAATGCCGAGATCGTTATTGCTCTTCGATCTTAAAATTTAAAATTCGTAGCATTCCTCCTTCCCAGCCACTATTGAGAGGTTATTTGACAGACTGGCATTATCAATCTTTCCCAAAAGGCTGGTGTCATACTTTCCGTTCTTTTAGACCACCGTCTGCTTTAGGAGCTCATAAGTTCGTTTGTTTTCGGTGGATTCCGGTAACTAGCATCGAGCATGAGCCGTTGACAAATCAGTCCATTCAATTTTGTATCCGCTTTGCATTCATACGAGGACACATTTAGGAATCCTTTCACATACGCGATCACAACTCTTGACCCGTAGACTGCTCATCCAGAAAGTCACTTCAAGGGGGTCGCCAGGTTGACCCTTGCGACACTCTCTTTTCTCAGTCTCCCCACAACTAATGGCAAAGCTTATATACGACTAAACTGGTACATTCGTAGGTGTTCCAAACGTGTAAGTTACTTCCTCCACAGACAGGCTCTGTTCGGGAGGCTTTGATACATCCGCTGTATGACCGACTTCCAGTGTGTACCGATTTCGCAGGTCACGTTAACCCGCTCTAAAGAATATTCGTAAAGGACAACTGTTGCAACTGTTGCACAGTTCGCAAACCAATGTTTTTTATGAATAAATCTCACAGTTTCCCACCCTGTGGCCATCCTCACTGCATATTGGTCAAGGCTTCAAGAGCGAAGTAACCTCACTCGCGTTCCCGATCCAGGTTCTTCGTGAACCTAACGAACTTCTGCGCTGGTTCAACGAGCTTTCGTTTGTACTGGACCTAATCCAGCCTTATGAATGCGGGTAGTTGCTCTATGACCTCCTCAAACAATGTAGGATTGTGTTCAAAGAAATTATGGATCCCATAATTGTTGGACCGTCAACCTAAAATTCTTCAACGTGGTCTAAATGCTTTGGCTTGGGTAATTCCTTAAGTTCTTAATCAGAACTTCTGATTCTTCCCAGAGGCGACGCGACGTTTCCATGATTTGGGATTTGATCGTTCGAGCATGCCTTCAGTCACTTGATCGCCATGATATTTTTGAATAAAATTGGGCTCTTTTGACACTAGTCGTGCTGCGACTTTTCTCATATATCGTCGTTCGGTGCACTTGCCAAAAATACCAACAACGATATATCGTTGCGCCTCCGTTGGGGCCTTATTGTACTCATCACAAGAGGTCTGTGTTCCAAATTAACTTTATAAAATGCTAAAATGGTTCATATTCGATGCAACAAAAGTGAAAAAATGGTTATTAGATTTAACTTCGTGTTATATTTTATGCTGATTTGTGTCGGGGGTCTGTATATGTTAAGACGCGTTCACATTGCGCCAATCGGAATCAGTTATCAACCTTATGTGCCCGGTGAAGCCGAATAAGTGTAGACGTGCCGTCCGGGCTTGCCGACGTGCCGAAAACCGATTCGAATCATGCCGAACCCAACCCGAAATCACTTTTGTACGATTTTTGTATGTCTTATGTTCATGTTATTCTTATGATTTTCAACAAATCAAGACAAAAACAAAATTTCAATGTTTCATTAATTCGAATAGTTTTATTCTTCCTTTGTTTCCAAATATGCTGCTTTTTATATTTTGTAAATATCACTTCTACTTTCGTTTTTACGAGCATTTTCGCAAACCTCTGCTAATTCACCGATTCGGTCCGGTATTCTTCGCCTAGGCATGTTTTTTTTCGCCGGTACTTTGCACATTCTCTTGGTTCCCAGCCTAATATGTTGCTTTGGTTGATCCGAATAAGTCTTGACTCGCCTTCGTCGCCTTTAGTCTCTCAAAATTTCTCCATAATGTGTTGATCATAAACTAATATCAATCAACTTTCATGGATCAACTATTTAGTCGACGATTTCTCGCCGCTACGTATGCAATACCGAGTTTGTATAATCACATGACTTACAAATACATAACTTTGAAAATTCGTGGTCATTTGATGAAATCTTCAGCCACCGCGCATCCAAATATACTTTTTCGCAATTACGTACCGTCTATTGGTTGAGAGTCCCCGTTCACACAATCACATCGCTTATCGCAGTGAATCCTGATTATTATCTCCCCCCACTAACAACTATCCCTCCCATGATAATCGCCAGGGAACTACGCTATAGAGGCGACCCTTCTGGCTTTCGGGCTGCGAATATCTTCCCTTCCCCTGGTGACTGCAATAGCATGGCCGGCGTCGTTATTGACAATTTAATGTTCGAATCGCCGAAACTTGTACAATGAGAATGCATAGCTACTCCTAAGCGCCATTCAGTGTATTCTTTGTCCAATATCGCTGGTTCAGGTCAATTTTTCACCTAACACTGGAAAATCGTTGAGGTGCTCCAGAGATGCATACGCGTTTTGCATCCGCAAAGGAAAACATTCTCTGGGTTCATTCTTTGCTGATTTCGCCATTACCATTTTAATGTTCTTAGGCCAGTGGATAGGAAGTCATGCCGTTAAAGATGCCAACATATTTTTATTCTCCTTCATCGTGGAGAATCTTCATGGCTGATCCATTGTCATCGACATCTTTTATTTAGCATTTTTTTAGCGCTGCTACTCTCAACTGAATCATCGCTCAAGATGTTCGTACACTCCCGCTAATTTCATAGAGGTTTCGCAGATCATTGTATTTCAGGAAACCGCACAGGAAATGTTCGACGGAGTTGTTAATTTGGCAGTGGTCGCAGAGTAGACAAAAACAAGGAGAAAGGTCCTCGGTTGAACCCGTGTGAGGCCGAACAGTGACCGGTTCTCAGTCTGGACAGGATTCATTTTATTTTTTTTTACATCATCGAACCAGGCAATCGAGCCCTTGGCTTATCTGAGGAATTGCCCTCTGTCTGTGGCACCTCCTGAGTGAAAAATGGTCCGATGTGATCGATTCCGGCAAATCGGTTGGCCACTTCATTTCCTGCGATGCCGCTGTTTCTACGTGGGCACGGTGTCGGCCAATAGGTACCTCCTGATGATCAGTACCCATGGATGTTTGGACCTGGTCACACTGATGGCGTGCAGCGATGTGTTGATAAATTCAGCGGGGTGCGTTTGCTGATGCACTGAAATAAAATTATTCGCGGCGAACGGCTCGAACATCTTGAATAAGAATACCGAGTCGTCGAGTTTAAGCGCAGACAGAGTCTGTCGGCTGTGTTGATTGTAAAAGGCAGAAGACAATCCGTATTCCCTTGTTATAGATCGGTGCCAGAACTATTGGAGGCTTGTCTCCGACCAAACACGTTAGCTCGAGGCCATAGGTGAGGCGGCTGCTGATGATAGCTTTGGTTATCCGTAGCCGGATCTTTCTGTTGTTGCTCCGGTGCGGGTTCGGTCCGGTCCTGTCCGGTGCATGGCCGCCTACCGGTCGATGGCGTTGGTAGTTGTCTGTATCCTGATGCGTAATATCCTGTGGGTGTCAACCAATGCCAACAGAAGAAGGCTATTCATGGTGACGAGAAGGTGGGTAACGGCAGGAACAGAACCTTGAGGTACTCCTGCCAAAGGTTAGGCGTGTGGCGAAGTTCTTGGTGAAGTGAAGTAGTTTACCATCAACACCTGCCAGAGTTTCCGGCACTAACGGGATCCATGTTCTGTCGAACGCCTTTTCCAGGTCCAGTGTTACCATCTCCATGTGCTGACGGTTCCTGTTGGCTTCAGCTATCACGTTTCCAAGATTCGCGAAGTGGTGGTAGGTGCCTATACCCGGCCGGAAGTGCGAACTGCTGATAGTCCAACTTTCTGTTTTCGGACAGAAACTGCACCAAAAGTACGCATTGGTTTTTGTTGATATACTCCAGAAAACCACTCCAATTGTTTAAATTCGCATTCTGGATTGACCGCTGACCCTGATGTGTTGCAATCGATACCTATCCATTGCAGCTTCCTTCATCGTGTCTCCGACTAGTAGTCGTTTGGCCGTACGCCGAAACTTCCTTCGTTTCTTAACCTCCCAGTGCTTTTCGTTTTTAGGATGGAGGATACGGCCGCCTCCATGATGGTTTTGTTGAAAGTGTCAATGGTGATTGGATTGTTCTCTAGATAGCAAGAAGTCGGGGAATGTTTGATAGGCTATCTGGTCAACTTTTTCCAAGATCCATCTGGGTCTGTGCATCGTGGGCGACGGTGGGTCGTTAAAGCTAATGGTTATCGGGCGATCGTCGCTGCCATGAAGGTCATCGGCTTTGTCCCATCCTAGCCTACCCGCCTGGTCGAGACTGGCTGTTGAAATATCAATGTACGTAGCTCACGGAAATTCTAGAGTCTCGATACTTTTCGAACAGGCCTCGTATCACTACTTTTATAACACCCCTTAGCTGCTGTTCTACGTATAGTTGTCCCATGTTCCAAAATTAGCAACTGAGAAAAACGCAATCACAGTTTTACCGCATATTTGTCTACCAAAAGCTTTAAGCATTTCAATTTAGCAATACACCGGTTTTTTTTATAAGCACTATACTATTGTTTAATGAAATGTGATGAGATCCCCTCACTGAATCAATCAAGCTTGATTACGGGTTTAAAAATTCATGGTGGGACTGTTATGCCTAGAATGTCAACATGGGACAATTGAACTTGATGTTGTTTTTTGATATACTGGGAACAAACAATAATTTTTTTTTGTGTTTTTCCGAAAGATTATGCATAGAAACATCGTTTTATGAAGAAATGAGTGATCTGAAACACCTTCGCAGAATATAAATCTCATTGTTATTAGGCATTCGCTAACAAGTTGTACACGTGTTCTGTTAAACTTTTTCTTATTTGTTTGAGAATTAGTTCGTTCTTCAAAAAAAAAAGAGTGCATTAGGCCTGTTCAAAGTTTGACATGAAATTCTTGTACTTGAACCGATATGGATCTAAAAAAAAAGAAATGGTGGGACAGTTATGAATAGAATACCAACATTGGACAATTGAGCTTGATGTTGTTCTTTTAAAAGTTGGGAATAAACTATATGTTGTTTTGTGTTTTTCCGTAAGATTATGCATAAAAACAACGTTTTATGAAGAAAAATGAAAATCGTCAAAAAGTAACATGGGAAAACTATGCGTAGAACGGCAGTTAGATTGATGCAATATAGGCGACTAGGATCGTACCTTTTGAGTCAGACGGTTGTAGTAACGTTCTTCCAAGCCAAATGGCGTTGGCTGCTTAAGTGGTGGCTAATTGGCCTTTTTCAAGGCTAGAAGCGACTAAGTTTTGTAGGAACATAAGTATAATTATATAATAGTAACATTCATCGTTTGAGCAATACTCTGACGTCGAGTATTGATATCGGGAACATGCAAAGCGAACATAAAAATTTAGAATAATGTGTTACATATTTTAACGTTCTCTCTTACACCTCAATTCCCTTTTTCAAATACTATGAACAATCATTTCAATGCCTTGGAACGATATATCATACATTTCAACCATCCATTTGCAACGATAGGACACACGTATTTTCTGAGCAGCGCTTCCATTCATACGAAAATGTGGGAAAATTGATCGATGAATGGCGTATAGAAGCCTCAGAAAAAAATCAGAAAATTGAATTTCAGTGATACTGAATTTATCATTATCCGTTGAGTTATATAGAATGTTTTCATCGAGAAACATACTTAATTGACGATTTTCCTATGAATATGAACCAGATTGGCTTTTTACGCTCGGGAAACTGATTAATGTCTGAACCCAATGAGTATACTGCCGTGATCTCGCAAAGTGACGCAAGCGACAAAATTGACATTTTACTTTTTATGTTATAAATCGATAAAGAATACCAAATCCTTTCAAACGACTGCGAAGTTTTATAGAAATGTGGAAAAATGACCCTGTAAAAGCTTCAAAACGGAATGGCTTAAGCGCCATTTCCACTGTGATGTGGCGCAAGCACCATTTCCCTTATAATGTGACGTAATTTGGAATCTGATGCGATATGATTTTTAATCCGTTCTGATGGCATAGAATGAATGAGAAGGGACAAAACATTTCAAATAACAACATCAATCAAGGGAAAAAGCATCTTAACGATGTTCACTTACTTCACTTGCTCAATGTCTTTTTCGGATGAATTGAAGCTGAGAGTTGGGTAATGTCTAAAATCTCCATCGAAACGTATCTTATAACAAAACTCAGAACATCCTCGCGTAAACTGTATTTGCTTTACATCGGATAATTTCGGACGGCATTATCTTATTCAACACGGATGTTTTCAATTGCATTTGGATTGGAATAGAAGATGCTGTCAATAGTTATTACAATCGGTTTCTCAACTACGTTGGCCCGCTCGACACACGCTACAAAGACGGAAAATGTGCAGAACTCTTCTCTCTGATGCCTCTTGCTCCACTCAACGGTGGCATGTTGTAGAAAATATTTGGAAACAGATTCTCCCATACTTTGATGGATGAACGCCAATCGGTTTGGAAACAGCGATTAAAATTTGCTGTTTCCACAACAAACTGGCGTTGGTAACATAGCTTAAATAATACTGCATTTTTTCAAAAATCGAGCCGATGGCAAGGTTTTCCATCAATTGTACACAATTTGTACAGATCAGATTTTCGTAATGTACGCGTATGCTGATTATACATGCAATTTTGCGAAAAGTCTCGTACTGAAAATTTCTCCCTCTGGCGCTTGCGTCACTTTGTGAGATTACGGCAGTATAGGACATACCGAAACAATATTGTTAGAGAAACGGAGCAAATATATTTTATTGGTGGCAATATAGTTTCCATTGCCTTATAATAGGTTGAAGAATAATACGTTACCGACACGCGAAATAGCGAGAACAATAATGATTACCAGACCGCGTGTTTAGCACCTGTCCAGCAATACAGAGACGAAATGCGAGCTTTACCTTCAAAAATACTTCATTGCAAATATCACCAGAAGCTAATGTAACTTACGGTTTTCTTTTCTCCCTTAGCATACCGGAAACTGCCATACGAGATGGGGCCGCTGCCTGCGCTGCAGCAAAACTGTTGCATTCTCAACTATCGCATTAAGTCGAAAGCACCAGAGTCAAGTATACCAACCACCACAACAAACAACAGTAGTAATAGTAGCACCGGCAGTAGTAGTAATGGCGGTAGTTGTGGTGTTACTGCAACCACTGCCACTCCTGCGACCGAAGGCACCACAACGACAGCGAGATCACCGCCGACGACTGCTCCAATCTCCGGCGCAGCAGCACCTAACACCACTGACATCGTAATAGATCAGTCGCTATCGTTGCCACTGAAGAAGCGAAAACTACTTATAGAATCGGAACGCCCTCGGAAGAGTCCCCGGGAGCACGCCTCCACGCTAGCCATTCTCGGTCTTCTGCAGCAGCAACAGCAGCATAATCGACGGAGAACGATCAGCGCATGTTCGAGCATTCCATTCATCACTCAAACCAGCCTTCTTCGACCACCGAGTCCATTGTATAGTCCCAAGAAACAGGAACAGCAGCAGCCGCAGCAGGAGGCGGATTCGGCGCTTGGGGATGAAATTCGTTCTTCCTGTGGGAGCGACCCAGTCACTGAGAAAGAGGTCGTGGAACCCCCGGAAAGTGGGGGTAGTGGTGGTGCCAGCAGAATAAAATTCGATCCACCGGTGATCCAGGATTCTTACATAGACTACAAGATGATGTGCCAACAGCTGGAGGAATTTTTAAGTGAGAAGGGCACATGCGATCCGATGGAGGAAGATGATGTGTTCTTTGGGCTTGAAGTTCCGCCAGTCGCTAAGACTGTATCGATTGGGGAAGTGGGAGCGGAGGCACCCATCAAGCGTGATCTTCTCGATATCGTGCAAGCCTGTGATAAAGAACCACCCCTTAGCTTGAAGTTGGTCAGCCGCCATGAAAGCATCGTGCGGAAGATTGTTCAGTACGACCGGAGGCCTCGGGCTCTTAGCTCTATTTCGATCAAGTCATTCGATGGGGGAGGATCCGGTTTCGGGATATTCAGGAAACGTATCAACAGGACAGGGTGGCCAAATGCGAAGAAGCGTATTGTCACTAGGAAGCAGCAACTTTTGCTGAAGGTGAAACGTGAGGAGGGAGGCGAGAATGTTAAGATGGAGGAAGGCGGGGATGAGTTACGAAACTCGCCGACGGAGGAATCTCAGAATAGTGGATCTGTGGAGCAGATTAAGGTGGAACATGAGGATGAGAACGAAGAGGAGGAAGATGACGAGTTTGAAGATACAATGACCATGATCGATGATGAGGACCCCCAAGGGGACAAGATTGATCAGCTAATGACGGAGGACGAAGAAGATCTAGTGACGCCAAAGAAGGCAGTTGATGGTGAGTATGTTGGAACGGTTACACATATCAAAACTAATACTTTTGATCCTGTTGAGTGTGAATCACTGCGCCCATTATTTTGAACTATTGTGGTATGCCTCATTTTTTCTACTATGCCTCAGTTTATCTATTGTTAGTGATGAAGGACTAGACTGAAAGCTATAGCGAGATAGGTGCCAATCAGGAATAATCCGTTTGATGAAATTTATAATCCTGATCGGCGACGCAAATCAGACTTTCCCGGGTTCCGGAATAGTCTTATCAAGGTGATGAAGTCTGCGTCTTGTTAGAGCAATCGCAGAGCAAATGTTTCGAGGTTTCGCTTTCGGCATTATGAAAACGACAAATATCATCTTGTAATAAACATATGTTTCTAAGATGGCATTTGCTCGGACAGTGTCCTGTTATAAGACCAGTGAATGTGCTGAAGGCTTTCTTGTTAAGACTCAGCAATTGTTGAGTAATTTTAATACACGGCGTGAAATTTTTTTTGACTGGTTAAGTTGTACAGTTGGCCGTCGCTTCCCGATCTTCCCATTTCTTCAGCTCACTTTTCAACACACATTCAGAAATTCCACAGAATGGTTCTAAATCAGTGAAGGGTGAGCTTGAGCCGCGTCTTGCGAGTTCATCTACTTGTTTATTTCTCTGTACATCGCAATGGCCAGGAATCCAGAACAGTTGTACCAAATATATCTGATTTAGTTACCACTCTCCATAACTCGATACCTCCCTAACACGAAGGTCTCTTGTATATCGAGTTAGGGAGAGTTCATTGTATAGTTAAAATTCTGGTCAAAGGATGAAATGTAGAAAATTGTTTATATTTTCATTAAAAATACAAATTTTTTTGAACAAAAATTACGCTGAAATAAAAAATATTTTTAAAATGTATATTATTTCATTAAAAACGTAATTTTTATCTCAAAAAAAAAATTAGAATAGCACTTACAATTTCCAATAAGTTACCCTTACATCAGAAGATGGACCCTTTTACAGGGAAAAGATTTTTCTAACAGCAATGTTTTCATGATTTTTTTGAAAAAATTACTACTAATTCTAATATAGAGATATAGTGTTTTCGACAAAGTTTTAGATCTTATTGGAGCGGTGGAGTTGCATAACTCAACTCTTCGGACGAATTGGCATGAAATTCGCATAAGGTAAATGATTTTGGTTTGTTCAGTCGAAAATATGATCATGGTTTGTGTTTGTCCACTTTTTTGAATGCTCTAATTCAGCACACCTTTGTCAAATCAGGTATTCGAATGTCGAGCTAACTTTCAATCGATCACAAGATGATTATGTGGCACGTATTCAGACCTTTTCTGGATTATAACGCTTACAAATATTGTAAACATCAAGCTTGCACACCATTAGTATCAGATTTACATAGCTAAACCAATAAATTAACACATTTCGATGACCTCAATTCTGATCATGAGTTGTCCAATTCACTAATGTTGTTTTGTCCACATAATTTCTATGGCAACCGCTTGGCGCGCTGCAGTTTGTTTATTGTGTTCTTCGTGCATAGCAGAAATAAAGTTTCTCTGTGTTAAGTGTGTTGAGGTGAACACTTTCAAAATGCCCAAGAAATATTCTGAATATTCTGAAGAAAGCCTAAATAATGAATGGATCAACATAAAGACAGTAAACTCAAACAATGATAAATGAAACATCTACTTGAAAATTCGAATGTTTTCATTCAAAAATGGTGATTTCTAAAACCGTACAAACCATTATCATTTTTTGGACAAACCATGATCATAATTTCTCTTTGAGGAAAATCGTTAAAAAACATAAAAATTAGAATAATTTCAACGCCTTATGGTAGTATCAGCAACTAGAGACTTGGGGCTTTTCAAAAAACCCAAACTCGTATCGATTATATAATATGTGATTTTCATTAAGAAAAATCGATTGCATTTACTAGTTGCATAAAAACACCCTAAATCAGACAAACCAAGATCACCATATATATATATATATATATATATATATATATATATATATATATATATATTTATTTATTTATTTATTTATTATTTATTTTATATTTGGCAGACTTATCTCACGCCTAGTTAAGGCGAACCTAGCCAGATTTTTCACCTGCCCCCGGGCTTCTGAATGCCAAAGGGGGACTAGGCTCTGCGGAATGCACGTATCTGCATGCTCGTGCTGTTTCAGTCCTGACCGAGAAATTGTCGGACAATCGCGCAGGTGCTAAGGATGACCGACTTTTGGATGCCGGCCAATTCCTTCTCCATGTTCAACACCTTTAGCGCTTCCAGAAGTGTCTTCGGGACAATTCTAGTTCTAGAGAGAACGACTGGAACAATTCTTGGGACCTCCCTTAGCCCCCACAGTTCCTTGAGCTCCACGGCCAATGGTCGGTACTTGCAGATTTTGCGACCGTGGGTCTCCTCCAGATTCTGGTTCAGTGGAATAGCGACATCGATGATGGTGACTTTGCGGTCGCTCTTGTCGTAAACCATTATATCTGGACGGTTGTGGTGGATCGAGAGGTCGGTCAGAACAGTGCGATCCCAGTACAGCTTGAAACGGTCATTTTCCAGGACAGGTGCAGGCAGGTACCGGTAGTTTGGTACGTTGTCTTCCAGTAGAGCACATTGGAGCGCCAGTTGTCGATGAACAATACGGGCCACGTTGTTGTGGCGCTCGGTGTAGGCTGCGTTGGCCAAAACGGGACAGCCTCCCAAAATGTGCTCTATGTTTTCACTTGGTTGATGGCACATCCGGCAAATGTCATCAACGTCTTGATGCCAGACGTACCGCCTGCAGTTTCTCGTCGGCATTATCCTGTCCTGGATGGCTATCATGTCGGCTTCTACTACTGAAGAGAGTTCACCACGCGTTAGCCACAGATTAGATGCGGCCGTGTCGACGTGTGGCCGGTCCAGTTGATGGGGGTGGGCACCATGCACTGCCTTCTGCTTCCAAGCTGCAATCTTCTCCTCCACTGTCTGCAGATTGCAGTTGAGTTGGTACTCCGCTTGCGCCAAGTGCAGAGCGCTGTATCTTCTGTCGGCGGCGCAGACAGCCCGGTATAGCGCGTTTTGGTTGGCGCGTTCTGCGAAGTACTCGCGCAGTTGTCGTACCTGGGCAACACACAGTGCAGAAATGTCGACGATTCCAAGTCCCCCTTCTTTGCGTGGTAGTGAAACTCTCTCCAGTGCCGATTGAGGATGGTGCATTCCGGCCTCTTTGAATGCTTTCCTCATCCTCCTCTCAAGGTCCTCTAGGTTAGTTTTGCTCCATTTGACTACACCAAAACTGAAGGTCAGCAGGGGAACCGCGAATGTGTTGATCGCGCGTACCTTGTTCCCCGCGTTGAGGAAAGTCCTCAGGACACAGTTCACTCGACTCAAGAACTTGTCTCGCAGCTCCGTCTTGATGTCGGAGTGGCGAATCCCGGTGAGCTGTCGGAATCCAAGATATTTATAGGATTCGCCACGAACCATGTCTCTTATAAACTCGCCGTCATAGACCTCGTAGCCTCCGGATTCGGTAAGTTGTCCTTTCAGCAGGTGGACACAGCGACACTTGTCGACTAAGGTGCAGAGACGTGCTCCACTGCCTCATCGCATGCTGCAGGAACCTAACGTCGACGGGATCAATTTTGTAGAGCTCCAATACCCGGACGAGAAACGAGTGAGGTATGGAGTCATAAGCCTTCTTGTAATCGATATAGGCCATGCTTAGGTTCCGCTAGTTATAAACCGCCTGGCCGACTATGGCTGCGTCGATGATGGCCTGGTCTTTGCAGCCATGCGTATTTTTTCTGCATCCTTTCTGCTCTTCTGCAATGATATGGTGTTGTTCGCAGTGGGCAGAAACTTTGGCGGTTATGATGCTGCTTAATATCTTGTACAGACTCGATAGGCACGTTATCGGCCTGTACTTTGATGGGTTCAATGTGTTGCTGTCTTTCGGGAGGAGGAATGTGACGCCACGGGTGGCGAATTCAGGGAGGTTGTGTGGGTCACGTAGCACCTTGTTGAAGCACTCAGCTATCTTTTGATGTGCGACGGTCAGCTTCTTGTGCCAGAAGTTCTGAACACCATCGGGGCCCGGTGCTGCCCAGTTCCTCAGGTACCGCGAGGCTTCGCGGACATCGTTCTCTTCGACGATGATAGCTGGCATCTCTCCAATTTCACCACAACTCTCCTTCTCCCGTCTTAACCACATTTTCCCGTCGCGATGTTGTACTGGGGTCTCCCAAATACCAGCCCAGAAGTTCGTCACATCGCTAATATCTGGCAAACCTCCGCGGTAGTCGGGCTTCTCGTCGCTAATGTGGTCGTAGAACGCTTTTTCGTTATCTCTGAACATCCGATTTTGTTCCTGGCGCTTTGCAGAGTCCGAGTAACGTTTCAGCCGTTTGGTTAGGACGCTCAATTGCTGTACCAGTGTGTCGAGTTTTTCCGTCAGCTGGTGAGCTCCCAGCTGGCGAAGTTCAGTAGGCCGCACGATCACAGCAACTTGGCGACATAATTTCACCGATCTGCTGCCTCTTTTGTACGCCATCAGTCTTCCAATTGCGGCGCGCTTGTTTAGGATCCGTTGCTCCAATCTCCTTCGCCATGGAGGCTCACGCCTTTCACGGAGATGTTGGAGCAGTCCGCCTCTTGGCCTAATACGGTATCCTAAACTTTTGGCGGTCGCCACAGCAGCACAGTAAACTTTCAGTTGCAGCTCCTCCATGTTCTCAGCATCAACCAAGTGCAGCGGAAGAACGTGCTCGTTCATGAGCTTTACTGCACTTGTCAGCCTGCGGGAATGCTGCAACTTCGGGATCCTGGGGCGCGACAATGGGTCTGTGTCGCGGAACTGTGAGATCGCCTCGTCGTAGTGGAAGACCAGATCGCGTAGTAGTTGTTGATCTGGCTGTGGGTCTTCCGGCTCAGGGGGTTGTAGTACTGTGGCCTCCACTGGTGCTGATTCGCGTGCCCCACTCGCGAATGAATTGCTCAGCCGTACTGAACTTCGTCTCGACACATCGCTTGCTCTGTTGTTCCTGGAGCTTATTGCTCTCTGCACCTGCTGCTTGATCTCGTCGATTTGCGTTTGGAAGAGCATGTTGTTGCGTACTATCGCTCTACGCCTCGCGTTCATCGCGTTCTGATCAAGCCTCCCGACGAACTCTGGATACGCTTCCTCGAACATTGTTAGTATTCGAGGGCGACCGCTCATGTCCGTCTCCAAAGCAGTGCAGATGTAATAGGCGCGGATCACGAATTCGTTCATTTCGTGTGTCCACATGATCCGGCGCCTAATGGTACCCACAAGTGTGGACGACTGTCGTCTGGCAGTCGCAACACGTCTCGTAGGCGCAGCGTTTCTTGGGTGATGTCGATGGCTGCTGTTTCCGTGTGGCGGTAGCTCTTCGGGTTGAACCCGGCTGGTGGCCCGCTCTTGCACATCGCCCTCCAGCCGCTGGCCGCTCGCTCTTACGCCCGTTCCAGGACCAGCTCCAGTTCGGGTGATCGCATTCTAATTACTCTTCGTGATCGTAGCTCCATTTTATTGGGTGTATCTCCTTTGCCCGGGAGACAGCGGGTTGGCAAGGCCTCCATGACCCGGGAGGCCTTCCCCGGGAGAGATATAGCGCTCTGACTCGCTCGCACCCCCTCACTTAGCCACTTTCGACACCCGTTCTCGGAGCCAAGACCAGGTGTGTGTTTCCATTTCACGCCCGATCTAAAAATGTCGTCATATGATCTTCGTGGAGGCGTGAGATAGGAACATTTGAGACCAACAGGCAGGCTCCTACCCTATGTTGATCCCCATTTGAGAACCAAATATATATATATATTTTTTTTTTTCTTTTTTTTTCTCTATTATATTGACATTCAACACTTTTGCTGGCTCGTCACTTTACTTCCATTTTTGGAAGAATGTCGGGAGTGACGTCAGATCGCCTCCACAAATCTGTTTATTTTCGTTTATACATTCTATTACTTCAACTATTTCTGCCTAAAAATCTGCTGGTCATTCTCCCCATAGCTACAGCGATCCCAGCCCCCCACCCCCCTTTAAAAGAGGGGGGTAGAGTGTCTAACCACCATAGAAACATGTATTGCACCCTAAAACCTCCATATGTCTAATTTGGTTTCATTTGCTTGGTTAATTTTCGAGTAATGCAGACATTTGAGGGGCTTAGAATGCAAGGGGTGTAAGTGACTTGATCGATTCCTCTTCATCAGCTTTCTCTTTTGATCATAACTTAACTGCAAACACATTCCTAGCTTATTTGACAATGTGGACGATATGTCAGAACCTCAATTATCGGTTTCTATAGCTAAATCGAATTGGAACGTTTTTGTGAGCCGAGTTATTCGCGAAAGAAAAAGTTGATGAAGAGAAATCGATCAAGTCACTTACACCCCTTTCCTTCTGAGCCCCTCATTTGTGTTTCAGCTGCTGCTGCTGAATCGACGTTACTTTTTTGTTGCGTGTTTTTGACTCGAATTCAAGAAAATACCGATCCCTGTTTTTTTTTAGATCTCGATATTATCTCTGAACTATGATCTATGATCAGACAGAACCGACTCTTAAGAAACGTGTCAGTTATGATTTTTTTCTGAAATAACCGGGCTGCACAGTGTTAGTTTCTCAAGACTTCTTGTCTGAAAGCGTTTGTGAGCGTTGGTTCATTACCTTTATTAGCGATATCTATATTGCTTGACAAGAAACATTCAAAAATTCCCTCCTCGGTTGTCAATGTCGTTACTTAACCACATAGTGTGATCAGACGATGATGAAGTTTTTATTAATACTACCCCTTTTCCCGATATTGCAGATCGTCCTTCAACTCCTGTGCCAAGTAGAATGGAGGAAGTGAACCTTCTGAATAGATCTCGCATTTTACCCAGCAGTAAGTATGTGACTAAAACTACGACCACTATGACACGGGTCGATTACAACGTTCCTTTGCCGTCACCTGGTGCCATCACGAATTTAAACCCGTCAAGTGGAGTCAGCGAAAAACAGCATGCTTCTTCTGCTAACCATCACCACCACCACCACCCCCATCCACAACAACCCTCCACTCCGGCACGTACCAAATCCGAAGTCAACTGTACGAATTCGTCAATAGCTGCCATTATCCCCGATGACGACGACAAAGAGTGCGATTCGATCAGTTCCCGGAGTATCTTCGTGAGCGATGACTGTGATACAACTTCATCCACGCTTATCAACTTGTGCACCGAAGATTTGCCATCGAACCATCCCCCAGTGTCATCGGGTGTCACCCCTATCTCTCTTCGAAGCTGCGCAACACCCTTACCTACTGGTGCCCTTCAATCGGACGAACCTCTGGATCGACCTGGTTCACGGGTTTCACGCATCAGCAACAACTCCCGTCATCCGGCAGCGAATGCCGGCAGCAGGAGGAGGCGAACTTCTTCGGCGTGTAGCAAATCATCCACCCTTCAGCCGATCGTTTGCTTGGAGAAACTCAACTGTTCCTCGATGCGAACCCGATCATCCTCCCGAACTCCCGTCAAAACGTACAAACGGTCGGTGTTCACTAGTGCGCTCATCAGTTCTTCCGGGAAACCGTTGAAAAAGAAGAGGAAGAAAAAACACAAACTCAACGGGAACAGTTCATCGGCATCCGGCGACACGTCTTCTCCGATTTGTCTCCTAGAGGATGATCATAATCCCCCCGTCACCGCGGCAACCACAGACACAGCCAGGACCACCACATCGGCAGGATGCGAAGGAGAGCCAGACCTGTTGGATGTGGATCCGAGCCATATCAGTGATAACCCCCAGCGGCGGTCCACAAAAAATCGGCCTCCAACGCCGAGTCCGATTAAATTCTCTCCCCGGAAGCTGCGGAAACCACGGGGGAGGTGGTACAGGGAAAGATAGGTAAGTTCCGCTTTCGCGCAATGAGTCAAACGTCTTGTTTTTGTGGTGCGCACACATTTTGTGGATGTGTAGGCGTTATTCAATCTATGAGTCACTTCGCTCTGTGAGTCCAAAAAAAAAAAAGAAATCGTGAGAACCAAGGCTAACAGTATACCGATATTTATTGGAATGTGTATTAGGAGGAAACTGCCGCGCAGAGAGAACTGCGGCGAAAGCAGAAAGGAAGCAAATCGTAGCGCGCGCTTAATAACGACAATGTTACGTTTTGTTTTTTTAGCTTCGCTTCCGTTTGTTTGTTTTAAATACGGATGGAAACCGAAGCTGCTTATGAATGTTTTTTAAGTTGTACTATTTCTCGTTCAGACTATTATTAATAAGTCTAGCTGTGTAGCGCAAGTTAGGTAACTATTGAACACATACAGACAGGAAGAGTTTTTAGACGGGAGATAGGAATCCATTTATTCATTAGTTGTATACATTATTTTCCAAATGCCGTAGCTAATTCAACAAGCCAAGCAAGTAAATTATAATGAAATGAAGAAGGAGAACGATGAACGTAAGGGTAACGTAAACAGAGAAAAAAAGTCTAGAAAGCTTACGAACTATTAGTACGTGGATACATAAAAAACAAAAAAAAACCTTCGAGAAAATCATTTTAAATTATAGTGTCGGAAAAAAATTAAAACCCATGATGATAAACCATCCTGTAATAAAGAAAACGATGTTCAAAAGATTAAGATGGACTTCGGATCGTCAGGTGAAATAGAATGAAAGAAAGCATGTTCTGTCTGTTGCAGTTTTTTTTTCGATGAGGCGATGTTCTTTTTAAACGTTGAGGCAATTTTTATCTTTTCTGCATTCGATTTTTGCGTGTTCTTCATTAATATTTTCAATCATTATTATGATGTCCTTGTTTATACTTATTATGCTTATTTCATATGTTACTAAAATAGTAATTAGGGTTTTATAGGTTGAGTTCAGAAGAAGTAGAATGAATAGTAAACGGATAAGCTCTTGCAAGGTAAGCCTCCAGAGCTGCAAGTTCTACATTCCACACTTTATGATAAATATTATCATATATTGGAATACTATATTTTAAAAACAACTGGTGCCGTTCGAAGAAATCCTGAAATTGTGAAATGTAGAACTGGTAGCTCTGGAGGCTTACTTTGCTAGAGCTTATCCGTTTTATTCATTAGTTTTAAAATAATGACCGATAAATCGAATAGAGCTGATGAAATTTATCGTGATGCCACTTTGGCCTACTTTACGTAATCTATATTTCTCACGAACCTAAACGTAATTCATACGACATCATATCTACCAAGGACTCTCTGAGCAACTGCTATTTTATTGCTACGGAATGTTTTTGATTTGATTCAAGAAAAGGCTTCGTGCAATTATTGGTACACCCATTCCTCGCTTTACGGTCTAGATACGTTCCTGGGCCGCTGAGAAAAAAAAGCCGTATAAAGAATTCATTATTCCAATACAAATTCATACAAACTCTATCGGATCGGTTCCAAGCTTGTTCAACGAAATACCGTAAAAAGAGCGGTCGCATAGCGAGTTATGGGTGTATCTATTTTAGTATGATATAATTTATTTCGTCTTTGAATTTGTTCGAACAGATACCATGCAAGTCGATAGCATCGACAGAGTGAGAGCATGTGATGCAAGTGTCATAGTTTTTCGAGTTGTTTGGTTTGCTTGTTGCATATTTTCAAATAATTATTTTGTTTTGGTTTGCGTCCCTGATATTTTCTTTTGGGAAACATTTCAAAAATGCAATTGCAACACATGAAATTCGAGTTCGGTAAAGGTAGGTTTAGAGTTCCCGTGAACGTGAACGCGGACAAACACGTTTTTGTTAATAAAGTCTGCTTCATTTAATATTGGAACACAAACAATTGCGTGTAGTTCAGTCATTTATTAACGAATTCATAATTTATTTTTCATACAAATGTAGCATTTTTTTACTCTTTCATAAAAAAAATTATTCATTGCTGTTTCGAAGAAATTCTCGTACTTTTCCCGTAATACCGCACATTAGGCGGCGCACACCCTTTTCGTCCACCGTTTTGGCGATTTGATTCCACCAGTTCTTCATTTGAGTCATGTTCCTAACAAGTTTTCCCTTTGCCTTAAGCCTCCGCTTCGTGATTGCCCAGTATTTCTCTATCGGCCGGAACTGGGGGCAGTTTGGGGGGTTGAGGTCCTTCGGTATTACGCTGACCCCGTTCGTTGCGTACCATTCCATAACCGTTTTGCTGTAATGGCAGCTTGCGAGGTCCGGCCAAAACATTACTGGACGGTCGTGGGCACGAATAAACGGCAGAATCCGTTTCTGTAGGCACTCTTTTTTGTAGACTTCTGATGTCATTGTCTTGTCAGTGAGAAAGACTTTGGTTTTCTGTCCACAACTGCATATCCCCTGCCAAATCATGTACTTGCGGGCGAATTTATCCGCAAACACGAACTTAAATTTTGCAGGTACATCCCCCCGAGCCGTCGCCAAATAAAATTTTTGACCTGGGATTTGCCCAAAGTCCGCCTTCACGTAGGTCTCATCGTCCATCAGAATACATCCGTCGAACTTGGTCAGCACTTGGTCGTACAGCTTTCGAGCACGGATTGTGGCCACATTGTTCTGCTTCAGCGTCCGATTTGGCTGTTTGCTGGCTCGGAATGACCTTATTCCTTCCCGGAGACGAATTCGTCGCACCGTACTGTGAGCGGCCTGGAACTTATTGGCCAAATCGCGGTCTGAAAGATTGGGATTCCTCTTGACGGCCTTGATGACTTTCCCACGCAGTTTCCGGTCGACAGTTCCACTCCGACGCTTCGAATGCGGCTTCCGAGCCGTCGTCAATGTTTCCTTGTACTGCTTGATAACACGCCATACGGTATTTCTGGGCATTTTAAGCTGTTTAGCTAGCTTAGATGCCGACAACAATGGATTTTCAAGAAAACTGTGCACAATTTTATCTCTCCGTTCGGCTTCCATGGCGGTTGTTTACAAAATGCTATCGTTTGGTGTTATGACATAAATACATGGTTGAAGGTCATGAATTTCCTGACACGTGGGTGAAAAAAGTTTCCAAATCCGTCCACTAGGAGCGCCACAATGAGCAAAAGAATTTGTTCCAATATTAAATGAAGCAGACTTTAATTCATCAGTCCATATATAAAACGCGGGGAAAACATCTTGAAACAATAGGAAGAAACATTTTCTAGTCGAAAAACATGTTTAAACACAATTCATATTGATAAAAGTGGAGTAATTCAATATTTCATAACGATTCTGAATTTTCACCGTGGAATCGAGATGTTGGTGAACTCACCATAGTTCACCGACTTCGACGAACGTGAACGTGAAAACAGTGGTGAATATAGATGTCAAAATATTCCCCTTTATTCCGCGCGGCGAATGAGGTGAGATGGCTCAAGTCACTGCATTCCTGCAGGCGAATGGCGTGACTATAGTTTACCACTAGGTGAGATTTGAAGTCGTGTCCTCATATGTTATCGACTCGGGCATCAAAAAGAAGTTGAAAAGTACCCCCTTATTCCACGCGGCGAGTGACGTGAGATAGCAAAGTTTCTCGCTTCATTGTGGAAGCTACCTTACTTCTCAACTTCTTTTTGATACCAGAGTCGATAACATATGAGGACACGACTTCAAATCTCACCTAGTGACAAACTATAGTCACGCCATTCGCCTGCAGGGATGCAGTGACTTGAGCCATCTCACCTCATTCGCCGCACGGAATAAAGGGGGTAATGTAGCTTCCACAATGAAGAGATGCACTTTGCTATCTCACGTCACTCGCCGCGTAGAATAAGGGCGATTTCCTTGTTCATGTTCACGTTCGAATGTCCCAAGGCATTCTGAAAATTATTTCACCGTGAACTGTAAAAGGATATGTTTAGCAATTTTCAAGTTTTCAATGAACATTTTGATATGGATGCAATTTCATTCAAACGGATCTCTGCGCGGGTTAAAAAACTTCGTTGCTTCGGGTTGATTCGTGAACAACTGTATATATTATCCGAATTACTTTATTGAAGATCGATGTTTATTCACTTCACGTTTACTGCCGAACTTTTAGTATGAACGTGAACGTGAACAAAATCATTCTATTCACCACGATTTTTTGAGTTGTTTGTTGGTAATGTAGTTCACCGTGAAATGATCGTACTATTCCACCACCTGTTCAAGTTCACGTTCACGGGAACTCTAAACCAGGCTTAAGAGGCTGGACCTGATCACGAACATCACTGCCTAAGCGTAAAGGCGCGTCCACATCATGCCGAATGATGCCGATCGGTCTGTACAAGGCGGCATATTCGATTCGTTATGTAATGTGAACGCCCCATCGGGTGCACGAAGCCGAAGTCCCGTTGGATGCACGAAGTCGTCACGAACACACAAAGCACAATGTCGTCAACGCTAATTTACTTCGTTTTGTTTTGGTTCGACTTTCTCGAACCGGACCCACTTGTTTCGGGTTGGGTTCGGTTTGATTCTAGTCGGTTTTCGGCAGGTCGGAAAGCCCGGGCGGTACGTCCACATTTAGTCGTCCAAGGCCGATTGGCGTAATGTGAACGCGTCTTAAGAACACACTGGACGGCTTTCCCGCGCGGATTTTGGTATGACAAACCGCCGCGGGGCCTCGATAATGGAATGTGAATGAGACGAAATACACAAGGCGGGGGCGGGTGTGTACGGTTCCAAAATCACTGTTGTACGGTTCCTTATTCGCTGCGGTGGCTCGATGGAGATGATACGCGTAACGGTTTTGTGAGAGTATTAGTGTTTATGCGCTTTTGAAAGGTGTAAATAAAGCAAGGCAATAATAAATGTACTCTCAGGTGAGCCAATACGTGAAAACCACTATGCGGTCATGTAGGTGCGGATACTCGAGTTCCATCTAAATTGTCGAGAAATGCAATATTTCAGACGTTTGTGATCATCTTCTCTCTCTCTCTCTTTCGCTTAGGTAAACATCCCCTCTTCCGTTTTCCACCGTTCTGTCTTTATATACTACCCTTCTGATCCGCTTAATGTCCAAACAATTGTACCTTGTACCGTAGACTCGTCTTCCATCCGTCTATAAAAATATTATAATGGCAGATAGTGAAACCGTCGAAAGCCGCTGAATGTGTTTTATATCAAGCTCCTGCTACGACTTGTCATTGCGAAAATCGCGCGATAGAGCCGTCTAGTGTGTTTCCACACTAATACGCTTCACGTCACTTCACAGTGAAAACGAGGCGAATTGTATACAACGTTATTACGGCTGCCACCGTGTGTGTAGAATCCGGAAGAGTTCATCCGTCGTGACCAACTGTGATGAACTCGGTGTTATTATGAATACCACGATACTGCCATGTCACGGAGAAAAATAAGTTTATTTGTCACTTGCGTTTTAGATGGCGAAAGCTAGTCACGCAGAATGGAGTAAGTTTTATTTTTTTATTTGTTTAGATTTTTTGCTAACTTTTTGAATCTTGTCTTGCTTTTTAAGGAAGAAAAGATAAAAACAGCAATTTGCCCGCTTGGTGGCATTTTTAGAACGAAATCCTGACGTATCCAGAGGACGTAAATTTGTTTATTGGGATTTGATAAATGTACTATGGGATGTAATTGGGGACTAAAAATGTAGTTCCCGTAGACCGATTGAAACATGGCGAAAGGTCTAATTTCGATTGTCCTAATTGAATAGAATTTTTTTGTTTCTATTTTATGGATTAGACTAACAGAGAGTTGCAACCCCATAAAATGGCAAAGGAGGCCTCTGGCCCAAAACGATCATTATAATTGATTATGTATAATATTGATTTGTTGATATTTTGAATATAAAATAATAACTGTAATGTTTTTCCAACATTGCAGAGCTGGTTTTTGTAATTCAAACATTCGCATTTGGTGGACAAGACCCGAATCAGGACGATAGTTCCATCGAATAAGGCTATTGATCTTTTATTTTACGTAAAAGATATTTTCAACGATATTGTTTACAAGACATTCTTTGAATGAAAGAATATTTAAGTTTCAAATAAGGAAAAAATAAATCTATCATTGCAAAGCTTTTAAATTAATCATTTTTAAATTATTGTCTAGTTCTTTTTCCATAATTTTGATATCCGTCTAAAGAAAATCTGAATGATTTTCTGCTTTTGGCAAATTCCTTGAAACTCATCAGATGTTTCATAAGAAAATTATGCTTCTGACCGACGCTACTGACCAGTTTCTGTTTAAATAATTATATCAAACCTCATGTCCCGTATATCAAATTACACGAGAATGGGAAGGATAAGAGGATTAAACTTCAGAATCCCATATGGCAGTAGCTCAGATTATACTGATCATGAGATGGATAAATTCGGGTTTATTCTGAGATGTAGAAGATATTATAAACGGTTCTTAAAAAATGGTTTTAACGTTGACCTATACTAAAAACTTCTCACTATTCAAACGAGTAAGACAGAGCTGTGTACAAGAGTATGCGAGATATCGATTATTAAACTCATTATAGCCATGCTTTATTTCTATAGTAATTTATAGAAAGAGGAAATAAAATTACATTCCCATATGTTCAGCAACTACATTATTCAAGAGCAACCTAGTATTTCTCCTCATCTTTGAACCAGCGTTTGATTCAGCAACTAACGCACCAAACAAATGATTCACGGAATAAGTCCGAATAACGTTGTAATCATCGAGGTATAATCGCAAACTTGTCATTCTAAAACATACGTTCAATTAAATGGAATATTATCTCATACACTTATTTATTTTACTTACATAACGTTCAAACGCCCAAAATTATGCAACCAACATGTCTCTTATAAACGGGAATGAACTCTTTCACTTCACGGAGTTTATTTTTACACGCAACTGTCCGTGACAATGATGATAGACACAACAAGATTAAGTGAAATGTAAGTGACGTGAAAGCGTTTGTGACCAGCATTGCCAATGTTCCAGTTCAAACTGGATTGTTCTGTATCATTCGACCTTGATTCGATCTGTCTTTTCTGCGACAGGCGAGGTTGTAATTCGGTTCTTTCCATTTTGTTCAATCGGTCGGTGTTTTGTCGAAAATTCCAAAACGAAGAGCTTTCTCGAATGGTGGAAACTTATCAAACTACTTTAAAAACAGGGTATCACTCAATTGTTAATTTTATTTAACAGCCTACCCAAGAATCAATGTGCTACACTGTGTTTCAATTTATATAAATATCGGATGTTCCAAACCATTCTGAAGTTCAGACCAATTGATCAACCATTTCATTCGCGACTGGTACAATGTCCATAGAAAGAAAACTTACCCGAAATAGTTCTGAGTTCTGAGTTTTATATAAACATCAGATGTTATAGATCCTCTAAAACATTCTGAAGTTCAGAAGGCCATAGAGTAAATGGTTTCCATTGACCTTAATTGATATGAATAAAAAACCCAAGTAACCTTGCTTCCGTTTGGATATTAGTTTCCCATTGTCACTCGAAGGAATTTTAGTTCTAAATATAATTGATTTAATTAATGCAAACAAACTCCCCTAAATAGCTAATAGATAACATGCATAAAATGCATGTGAACCATAGTGTATATTTTGCAAGAAAGCATACTATGCATATTTTTTCAAAAGTACTTTAGTAAGGGTCTCTCATCTTGATCTTGATACCGAAATTTGGTTTGTACCACCCTAATATAAGATGTAAATTAGCAATGAATAATATAAAAAAATGAGAAAAATAGCTTCTCAATACCAAAATTTTATAATTTCAATACCAAAGTAATACTTGAGCAACGTTGTTTGTGATTATTTGAGCAATGAATGAACGAATTTTGATAATGAGATTGCTGTTGACATATATCACCTTCATTGATAGCAGCAATGGTAGAATTGACATAGATGAACTAAAATTTAGTTTCGAAATCGAGGTTGAATCAATTATGTAAATAATTTTTACCAAACAAAAACGACAAATAAACGTATTTATAAAAAAAAAAAAAGTATTGAAATAACATTATGAGAAGTTGTTTATGGTATTTTACCTCGTATCTCATACTGATCCGTGCCTTTTTGAGGTATCGAGCTATACGCTACGCCCTTCTATCAGCGATTTTATGGATTCTATGAAGCAATAAATACGAAACTCTTCAAGTTTTGCCGAAATAGAACCATTCCTAAAATATTGTTTCACAGTAATTACAGTTACAGTTTTATGAACTACATATAAACACTACACGAAGCATAAAAAAACCTATTTCTCAAGCATTGAAATGGGTAAAAAAACAATTTAGATAAATCATAGCCGATCTTCTTAAAATAAAAAGGTTTTACCGGATCCAGTTTTCTTCCAGTTTTTTAAGAGCAATCTTCTAGTTTTTTCAAAAATATTATTGGCAACCCTGTTTGTGACAGTGATGTTCGTGATCAGGCCCACTGTATTATTTTTACCTACATAACGTTCAAACGACCGAAATTATGCAACCAACATGTCTCTTATAAACGGGAATGAACTCTTTCACTTCACGGAGTTTATTTTTACACGCAACTGTCCGTGACAATGATGATAGATACAAAAAGATGAGGTGAAGTGTAAGTGACGTGAAAGCGTATGTGGCAGTGATGTTCGTGATCAGGCTCTATATCGACTTCTCGATTCGATTTACAAGATAGGGCTAAAATTTACATTAAAAAAATATAAAATATAAAAAAATTCGGATGACGATAAGAAAATCTACAAAAGGCAATTGATTGTGGCAAATTTCCCATTAAAACAAGTTTTAATTGACCTTACAAAAATATTTCGACTTCGGAACAACATCTATCTTCAAACGGTTCATCTCTTCCAGCGACTTTTTCGTGTAATGAGCGAAGGCCAGGTCCAGCCGGAACCACCACAACCTCGTCCGGATGATATTTTTGGATGAAGGAGGCAACTTCCGGTAGGCACTTTATGCTGTAAATCTCTCGGTTCATCGCAAGACCGGAACGGAAGAAAAGCTACTTTGACATTTCTTTTTCGCTTATGTTCAGCTACTGAAGCATCTTCTTTGGGAACTTGGTTTGGGAGAAGTACTCCACGTCGGACGGTGGGGGACGTGAAGAAGCTTGTTCTCTGCCAGTCGTTGCTACCCAGCGTTAAATACGTCTCGTCGTCCATGACGACCGCGACGACTGAAAAATTTCATTCTTCATCACTTTCAATCTTTGGGCCCTATTATAGAAATCGATTCGAGGATTCGATACAATCACTATCACTATCACACCGAGTAAAATCTGGATTTATAGAAATCGAGGAAAACAGCTCGATTCATTACTCTGCTCGAATGTCAGTGGCCGTGCTGAAATATTTTGAAACGAATTTGAAATGTTTCACAAAGCACTATAGAAAGGATGCCAAATCTTTTTTGAGACATCTGCTATGAAAATATAAATATCCATATTTCCAAAAGTGTTAATATGGTTATATTTTGGAGAAAACTGGTATTCTCTCAACGAAAGAAGCTTAATAGGTGTAATGCTGTCATTGATGTGGAATAAAAACGACATCATGGAACAACTTGCTTTACAAAAAATATAATTATTAGAAAATGAACTTTTTCATGTATTTTCACAACTGCAATCTATATTATTCCGTAAGGAGTCACGCATCCCACTTTTCTTTACAAAATATTTTTTTTGCATGTGATTCTCTTTTAGCGTCCATTTCTTGTTGTAGCGGCGTCAATAGCTTCATTGTATTGGGCCACCACCTGTGACCCTAAATTCTCGCTTGTTGTGTGCTAGTGTTTTCTTTACCTTTCACCTCATGTCAATCCAAATCTGATATTAAAAAAAAAACATTATTGTTTTGCAAGATATTCAGCTTTAGCATATGGTATAGAAAGTTCGGTATAGTATAGCAATAAAAAAGAAAATTGCTAACAAAACACGTACTAATGTACGCTAGCGGGAATAAGCAATTTTTAGGTAGGAAATTCGGTTGATGATAATTCAAAGAATATGATAAAATTTACTTATGAAGTTCTATGGATCGTAGAAGAAACACTTACTTTCTGCCATTCTGAACCAAGACACATTGATGGTCTCAGTGCATTGGGCTCCTCAATGAATTCCTTACACTTTTCCTTAACCGGGATTCTATTTGAACTGCCTCCAAAAATACCTCGAGCAATGTTTACATTCGCTTTCATTGGTTCAACGAGTCGTTCAAACAGGCGGTGATTTGTCTGTCCACTCATTTTCAGTCACTGAAATATGCTCTGCATTGTAAATTATAACATGATTAATATAAACAATGTTGGATTGAACACTTACCTTGTATAGACTATTCTGGCAGCACCGTAAAACAAATACTGATCAAAACAAACGAACATGTGTTGCATATATTTAAGTGAAATGTTTCCCAAAGGAAAATATCAAGGACGCAAACCAAAACAAAATAATTCTCTGAAGATATGCAACAAGCGAACCAAACAACTTGAAAAGTTCTGACACTTGCATCGATAGCTATCACTCGCTCGGTGCTATCGAATTGCTCGATAGTAAAGTAATATAGAGCTAACGAGCAAAATTCTTATCGCCTCGATTTCTATAATAAGGCCCTTTGTTTCTCGGTCACAGCTTGCTGATCCAACATGGCCAGTCTTGACAGACGTTTCTGCATGATGATGTCCATCTCTGCTAGGTATTTTTTCACTATCTGGCCCGTTGCTCCGACTTTATGGAACCTGGCTTCCAATTATGCTCTCATTCTTCTCCAGAATTGATACCGGAACGGGCGTATCCGGTGATCACAAAGTACTTGACGATGTCCATTTTCTTCGCAACGGGATGGAGCTCCCAGTACGCACGAACCATGAAGCGCAGATGCTTTACTCTTTTGGCCATAATTTCCGCAGTTCAACTGATAGTGCTGGCAAATTTTGTTCAAAAACTCATGGGTTACTATGATTGATGATACACAAGTGCTTAAAAAAATTGGTAAAATTTGTCAGTTTTGTTTAATGCAAGCATTGCCAAAGAGGGAAGGCTTTCGAAGTATTGATGATCAAAATATTTTTGAACCGCCTAATTTTTTTCTTCAATTAAAGAATGTATAAACAAACGACAGCTAAAATACATTTTTTTAAACTACATTTTGTGTTACCTTCCAGTTGCCCTTCAATCCCAGGACGGTTCTATGAGATCAGTGACCAATCCAAAGTTTGGTTTCTGAAAGAAAATCGCCATTAGAAGCTCGTGGTCAAAAATAGGATCACATTACATTGTGTACCATTGCCGAAGGATTTCTTTCCAACAATTTGTTAATAACACCGTAAAACCATGCACATTTAGCCAGAGATTTAATCTCCGGGATATTGTTCGAGTTGTGTATATTTCATATTTATTCTTCGCTGCTGGGCTGCTGACTCACAAAAACTATGTTTAAACACCTATTATAATGGTCGTGCCTCGTTTAGCGTTCTCTTTCTCGTTTTTCTTCTTTTCTTCTTCTACTAGATAGACATTCGTTCGCTTCGTGCCGTTTAGTGTTGTATACAAAAAGTTGGAATCGATATAATACAGCTATATATCAAAACGTTCACCACAGTGATTTCTATTGTTTCTCTTAGTTTGCTTTCGCTATTCTCTCAGTACATCGTGTAGATTATACGGCTAAGATTAAGTCTCTTGTAGAGTAGGTCTATCGCTAACTAGTAAAATGCAACATGAAAAGTGATAAAAATTTGAAAAACCAACTAATAAGATGCTGATGCCAAGAGCGCGAGTCTCATATTCAAATGCATTTCAACATAATCACATTCGAAAGTGGTTTGCTCTTTCTCTCTCTCTCTCTCCCTCTTTTATTGTTTACTTACGCACATTGAACAAAGATGGAGGAACAGACACATGCGTTTGTTGTTGTTGTGTTGTTGCTGTCAGTCGGAGGGGTGGGAGAGTGGGGAAATGCTTCTGGTCATGGCCAGCTACGATGAAACATATTCCTTGAGGAGAATGGAGTGGAGTTCAATGGGTAGTTCAATCTAGTGTCGTCTCCTCGTGTTTTTGGGTGACAAACTTGGTATCCAACGAACCGGGTACCTGTGAAATTGGAACATTAGTATACACAGGATGTTTGTTAACTTGGTTGAATGAATCGGGCTAATTACGGAACTAATTTATTAACACGTGAAAAAACTTTATTTGTCTAAAAACCAATTATGCAATTCTAAAATTCTAAAATATTTGTTGCTGCTGAACTCGTCCTAAGGAAGACTCTTTAAAAAATATTTGTGCCATATATTCTACATCCACCATAATATTAACATAACGTACAACCCATATCCTTTTTCTCGCTGCCGCTAACACATTAAATGAATGGAATATTTTTTTTGTCTCATTTTCCTGTATCCTGTTGCCAATTGTGATTTTCGCGGTTTGATGAGCACTATCTTATCGCGAGCAAATGTCATTCTGAGACGATGCCGATTGCTCGTCTTCTTGGGTGCTGCCGGATGAGTCGTCCGACATCTGTAAGAACAGATAATAACAATACAACGGAAAGACCAGTGGGAATTTTGCCAATTATGATGAGATTTAGTTTTTGCCTAATCAATCGAAACAAGAAGCCATTGTGTTAAAGCCGCGCGCGGTTCACACCAGGTGTGATGGATGTTAATGAAGGATAGCAGCACAGCATGAATTCGGCAACCGATAATACAACACAAAAAGTAGCGTTTTGTTGTGAGCATAGGTGCGGAAGTGGATTTCAAATTTCAGAACACTTGAATCAACATTGTTATTGCTTATACAGGGTGGGCCATTTAAAGTGGAAGGATTTGTTTTTGCAATAGCAAAGTAAAGAAGTGGAATTTTAAATTTTTTTTTTGAAATTCATTTATTTTGGTCCAAGGAGATTTGTTCTAACTACTTTTTGATTATGATATCTCGTAAATGACCGCCTCTGGCCTTGACCGCAAAATGTGCCCTTTTTTCGGCATTTTCCATCACTTTGCCCAATGTTTCGGCCGATATGGCAGCAATTTCTTGTCGGATATTGTCTTTCAGCGCAGCCAGGGTCCTTGGTTTACCAGTGTATACCTTGGTATCCCCAGTGTATACCTTAAATATCCCCATAAAAAAAAGTCAGGAGGCGTCATATCAGGTGATCTCGGTGGCCAGTCATAATCGCCGTTTTTCGATATTAATCTTCCGGGGACCATTTCGCGCAATAATTTGGTCGTGGCAGCCGCAGTATGGCATGTAGCGCCGTCCTGTTGGAACCAGTAATTGTCCAATTCATTTTCACAAACAAATGGCAATAAAAAATCGGTGCCTAACTCTTGCGAACGATGGAGTCTCTGCAACACTGGCTCGAACGGCATCAATATTCTCGTCGAAACATCTTGGTCGTTGTCTGGACAGATGACTGGCATTACCAACACTACCAGACGATATAAATTTGGCATATAATCGACGTATAGTGTTGTCTCCAGGCGATGTTTTAACTTTATTTTTATTTTTCCACGCACGTTTAGTTAACACAATTGAGAAGTTATTTTGAATGCACGTTGTTTATGTGTGTATTGTTCCATGGTTAAAATTGTACTGAAATGAAGCTTCCAACGCGGTATGACATTTGTTAATCTGACATCTCTGTCAAAAGTTATGGGGTTGCCAGATGCTTCCACTTTAAATGGCCCACCCTGTATTATGATCATCGTTTGACTAATCGTTAATAATATAATTTCGATTAGAAATAAACATTTCATGGAATGTTTAATAAATACTTTTCTCTCTTTATACGGTTAATTTTCAAACTGGTTTCCTATCAAAATATTGAGCGCTTTGAGACACCCATAAATCATGTCCGATCGAGCTGGAACTGTGCGCAGATCATTTTTTAGGCCAGTAAACAAAATGTACATGGTCGGTTTTTGAAATTCGATGATGAAATTTTTCCCATATATCCATTGCCACCCTAATATATATGTATTAACTTAACAATGTATTCTAAGGTGATGTTTTTGGCGTAGAACTACGTCTTTCAGGAAGGGTGCCAAATCAGAAAACAGGTCACGTTTTTATGAAATAAAGTTAACGTTAATAACTATCTTTTGGACCCCACCAGTGGTAATCCACTTGGATATCGTCGTTTGGTTTTTATGTTCGTTTTTCGCGTTATTCGTATCGTGTGCTTTTCTTTCCACGTCATAAATTGGACGCTTCGCGTAGTGTGCGATGAGCAAGAAGAAGAGGAAGGCAGGGTCGAGCCCTGCAAAAAACGAACGCATTGCCAGGGGCAATAAAAATTCGAGGCAAGTGTCATCTAATGATGCACGCGGTGTTGGTGCAGTGAAAAGCGCTCGCACTGAAGCGAGCCTTCGCGAGTGTGACACCGCATCGAACAACAGCGAAGTAGGCGATTTCGGCGCGTCGGTTGAAAATTTAAACCCTCTGTACCCAGGCAGTAACTAAAATCAAGCTCCCCCGCTGGTGGGGAAGGCGGTCGCTCTTGACAAACTCATCAGCGAATTCGCATCGATGGGTGTTACAGCAGAGAACAAACTGTGTGGCATAATTCAGTCTTTTTCCAAGCAGTTAACATTGTTTATTTTCCGTCTTCATAAGGGCTTCGTTGGTGCCTTTGAGAATGCATCAATGCATTAAACTGACGTTATGGCGAAGCAAGCGTTAAGGTTCTGCGCCAAAAAATTATTTGGGGAATACCAAGCATTTTGAATGTCTTACTGGAATGTTATAAGTTATTTGGGTTCGCGTGCCAATTGCAAAACTGCCTTCAACTAGGATTGCATTTGCGTTAATATTGATCATCATGAAGCATTGCTACTGTTTTCGAGGTTGTTATTAACAAAAAGAGTTTATTTCGCTTGTTTAAGTCACCAAGAAAGTAAATGTCGTTCTGGAATTTTGTATATGATTAGGTTTCGCTTGCCAGTAGCAAAACCTCCTCTACTAAGAGTGACAGCTGCGCCTCCCTCCAGCATGAGAAAGTAATGCAACTTTTTTCGAGGCCAGTAATATTAACATAAGCGTTTCTTTTGAGAATAGCGCAAAATGATGAGAAGTGTTTATATTACTAGTAGTTTCAACCCACCAATATATGGCGACTTATAGAAAAAAAAACAGTGTAGTTCTACGTCAACAATGCGGTCAAATCTTGGACACAACCTCTTATAACTTTTTTTTTCACTCCGGATAATCGAGTCAAAACAATTTTTTTTCTTTATTTGTTTTTTGCATGCATTTTTCGTTTTTTGAAAATAAAAGAGGATTTGATTCATGATTCATCCCCTTAAAGTCAGAAAACACCTATCTCACATGAAAAAAAAATAAATTCGAGGGGTTGTATCCGAGACTCGACCGCTTAGGACGTAGGACTACCCATTTTTTTTAAAAATTTGTTGGTTTATCATTTCGGATATTATTTGCAAATACGTCGAAATTTCATAAATAATTCTTGAGTAAAAAGTTCCGGGGACCCTGAAAAGGTTTGATGACTTGCGTGGTTTTGTACAATAATTTCGAGAAGCAACGATTCATTCTTGCCTTTGTGAGAACAATGCGCATTGCACAGAGTATTTAACGAGACGCATCTTCCGTGTATCGCCATTCAACAAGCATCAAACACGCGTCCAGCAGATGTACACAGTTGCAGCGATAAAAATGAAACATCGTTTCTCGACTCTCGGTCAAAACCGTCAACACTGGTGGCTTGAAGCGACCTATAATCATTTGCACTCTTCTCTTTTCTCGCCTGCTTTGCCATGGTTCGGATGGTTGTGTTAATTGCAATACCAGTGCAATTCAAGTGAAATATTTGCTAACGTTCACAGCTCGAGGGGAAACATATAACAAAAAACGAGCAGAATAAACGATCTTTGTTGTTTCGGGCACTGAAAAATTCTGGGAATTTTCTGCAGAGGAAATGCAATACTTATACACTAGCGACAGCTTACTTACTATGCAAGGGTGGAGTTTACTTCGCAAATATTCTCTTTTCGCTATCCCCCTTCGTTGTTTCTATTTTCCTTCTTCTTCTTTTCCTTTGTTTACGGAGACTTTAAATCCAACGATTCATTCGTCTCCGATATTCTTTTGATTCCTATTTTATTATTTTTTTTCTTAAATTTCTTTATAAAGTTCTGTTTCTTTTAAAATTTAAATTCGATTATTTTCTTGTGTTTCATCATTACTCAAAATGTCCCTTATGTTCTGTTCAATATTGTTCCTAATTCTGGCTTATTTTGTGTGCTGACAATCCAAAAAAGAGTGACTTACAGAAATGGGGGCCTCGTTGCAAGAGCATTGAGGTTTTCTTTGTTCTTTGAAAAAGATATGTATGAGTGACCTTTGTGTTCTCTATCCCAGCGGCTGCATAAGTTGCTAGTTATTGAACGCTCTATTCGGGGATGCACACAAATGGACAGAACAAATATAGGGGGAAATGGGAATGCTCCTAATTTTCATCAATTTAAACCATATACAGACGATGGGATTGTAGTGTATAGCATATCAAACAAATCTTAGAAAATTTCCGATTCGATTGGTATGCAAATCATTAAAATCCGTTCGCAGCAAAAATAGTTATTAACGTTAACTTTATTTCATAAAAACGTGACCTGTTTTCTGATTTGGCACCCTTAATGAAAGACGTAGTCCTACGTCAAAAAAAATTATCCAGATTCTCTCAGGAGGTGATAGACGATCATATTTGATGAAAACATGTTTTGTTTTCCTACGCACATGTTTGAATTTCAACAATGACATCTGTAACTCTAACTTTTTTTTGCTTCGGACTCTGTTGCTTCAAACTGGCTCTACATTAAAAAGTACGCTACGGAAGACGATTCTGATGCTTTCATTTGAAAGATGAGAAAATTTAGTACAGGATAAAATAGTGGAACATACAAATTAGTGGATCAAGATAACATTTTGGAAATGAATAATTTAAAAGCTAAAAATTTTGAATGTGTAGCTATTAATTTTATCCCAAAAATTCATATTGAACTAGATTGTTTCTATCAATTAAAATGAATTTCTTTAACCGCTCCACAATTTGTGCTTTGACGCACAACTTCTATCTTTCTTAATTTGGCTGCAATATCGATGTAAACAATTCCTGGTGAAAATTTCACGTATAATCTTCAAAAACCACGATTTTTACCCCACTGTACATGTAATAGCCACTTAAACTTCACTTTAACGTTGAAAGGTTACATTTCTTCGTTAAAACTATGGATGGGTTATACCTTATATAACCGCAAGGTTGACGTAGGACTGCCGTTGGCTAAGTAAGTAATCATTTGTATTTTTTCAATTGGCAATAATCGCACTTCGAATGTTCCTCATTGGGTACGATATCGCCGCTACGACAACGAGTACAAAAGTACTCGCTGCTTGTATCTATTTTGCAATGCCGATTTCCCTTGGCTCTATAGTTTTGAGGTCTGTGTTAGGGATACATTCAAATTTGCAAAAGCGCAAACGAGTACAAAAGTACCAGCAGCTTGCATCTATTTTGCAAAGCCGATTTCCCCAGGATCCATTGTTTTGAAGTTTGTGTTAGGGAAACGTTCCGTTTCGCAAAAGCGCAAACGAGTACGAAAGTATCCGCTGATTGCATCTATTTTGCAATGCCGATTTCCTCAGGCTTCATGGTTTTGAAGTCTGTGTTAGGGAAACATCCATTCATTCCTGCGATGGTACCTCAATCGCCGTTCAATTATAACTGAGTGGATTTCCGAGCGGCACTCGCTTCTATACCGATTGGTGATTTTAATAGCAAGTTTTTGGATCAAAAAGTAATAAGTATATAACGCGTAGACATTTTATCTTTCGAATGGAGAGTTTATCATACCATTTCGTTCATTTGTGTAGGAACTATTAACGCTCAAAATCTCGGTCTCCGGCCTAACGCTTTCGTTTTCGAAACTTTGATTTTACACCTCGGTATAGAAATGAAAGACGTAGTCCTACGTCAATAAGCCATATTTGAAATATAAAAAAAATATTTTTTTCCAAACTGAATATATAATCGAGTCCAAAATTGTATATAATCGAGTCCGACCTGTACTGTCGAGGGTCACTATTTATATTTCGGGAATAGGAACAAAAACAAATAGTTAAGCTGCGAATATATTTTTATTGTTTTTCAAAGTACTCGCCACGATGATCGATACACTTTTGCATGCGCTTAAACCAATTTTCAAAGCATTTATTCCAATCGATACGAGCCTTTTTTTTTTTGAGCGATTGTCAAATTATGTGGGATCCAACGTGAACATAATTTTCGCACAACTAAGTGTTCATGTAAAATCGCATATATGCTGGTGGAACTAATGCTTAGGGAGGCCTCAATCTCACAATAGGTTACATGACGATCTTGCTTAATCATTTCGTGCACAGCATCGATGTTTTCTGGCACTACAGTCGATTTTGGACGACCTTCACGAAACTCGTCGGACAGTGAACTACGACCACGATTGAATTCACTATACCAGCACATACACAGTGGTTTTTGATGGAGCTTCATCGCCAAAAGTCAAATTAAGTTAATTGACGCACTCTTGTTGTGATAATCCACGTCGAAAGTCGTAAAAAATCATCGCACGAAAATGTTCACGATTCAGTTCCATTTTTTTGCCGAGACCAAACTTTCAACTAAATATAAAATAAACAAATAGCGTCCGTATGACAAAATGTTCTGAGTACGTATATCGTCAAAAATGTCAAACTTTACGATTGAACCGTCAGATGGACTCACATGACATCAGTGTTGCTGATTCCCGAAACATAAATAGTGACCCTCGTATTCTATTAGTCAAATCATTTTATTTGATACCAATATTGAGGGGATTGCAAAAAATACATAGTTGACCATTTTATGGCGGCGACCTTTTCAAATTTATGTTGTTCATAGTGTAGTGTATTCTCCAAATCAAGCCATTCAACATTTTTTTTGCGGCGGCCAAATTGGATTTTTCAATATCATGGAATACGTAGTAGAGTTAAATGTATGTTCTAAATTTCAGATCAATCATTCAACAGGAACGGGGTCAATTTTCTATTAATGTGGGTCAACCCAACAAACATTCAAACATACATAGAAACAGGTCAAGCTGAATGAAACCATTCAAAAAGAAATTAGCCTTTTCATTTGATACCCATATTGATGGGGTTCTGAGAAAATAGGTAATCCGCCATTTTGTAGTGGCCGCCATCTTGGATTTGCATTTTTCATAAATAACTGCATTCTACTAATCAAGCCCTTTCTTTTGATACCCATATTAGCTATTCAATATAGAATTATTATACACTTTATTCAAAATTTCCGAAAATCAAAACTAAAATACTCCGGATAATCGAGTCTAAAATTCCGGATAATCGAAACCCGGATAATCGAGTCCGACCTGTACTATACAGTACAATCCACTTATGCCTATACAGTTTCAATCAATGAAAACTGGAAGCATTCTCATTTTCCCATACATTTGTTTTGTCGATTTGTGTGCATTCCCGAACAGAGCTGTAAATGACGAGCAACTGACACATTCCAAGGGCCTTTCTCAAGGCTAGAGATGAATGAACTGAAAAAGTTTAAAGTCTCTATAATACAAAACCTAATCTAACCTGAAGCCACACCACTTCTCGTTTGGTGGTAATCGAAGAAACATGGTTGCCGCAGAGCGTCGAGCGGGAGAGGATTGTTTTCTTGTCGGGTGAAGGAGGAGTATGGAATAGAGTTTCTTTCCACAAGGGCCCTTCTCAGGGGCAGAGGCGGAAATCAAAAATAGAATAGAATGAAAACACAGATGCGAGTGCGCTAGCATAGCACAACGAGCGGATATCATTCATGTCCAGGGTTGCCAATAATAATTTTCAAAAAAACTGGAAGATCGCTCTTTAAAAAACTGGAAGAAAACTGGATCCTTTAAAACCGTTTTATTTTAAAAAGATCGGTTTCAAAATTATTTTTTTACCCATTCCAATGATTGAGAAATAGAATCTCCTTTGAAGCTGCATATCGTATTTATGTGCAGTTCATAAAATGTCGAAATAAACAATTAATTAATCATATCAGTCGAGGAGATCAAAATGACGTTTTCCACTATACGAACATTACTTGAGGATCTTTTTTTTTCTAGAACCTCTAGAAAATATAAAACCGTATTGGCTAAAACTTAAAAAATCTCGTATTTTTTACTTCATGTCAATCATGTCCTTCATGACATGTCATGTTCAGATTATTTGAGTTGCATTTAATGGTTATTTGAGGTGAATTTAACTCCAATCCTCTGTTCTTTTTCTACTAACGCGAATTTTAATTTCTGTAATGTTCCGTTTGACCATATTCGTTGCTATCTTTTTCTCACTCACGAAGAACGTAGAATAAGAGAAATCAATCTTCAGTTCGATGTTTTTGCGTGGTTTGTTTCAGCTCCCATTTACTAACATTTGAGTATGGACATTGAAAATTGCAACGAATGGGAACTCAGACAAAATATGCAAAACTGGTAAACTTACGTCTCCGTGCACTAATTTATGCAGTCATCCATGTATCAAAATTCTGGAACAATTTTTCATCGTTTCTCATAATATTATTCCATTATTAGAAAGAGCGCATTCAATACCAAAGCAACACTGCTCAAGTGTGACTGTGGTATTGAAATTATAAAACATTGGTATTGAATAGCTATGCCTTTAAATAAACACTATAGTGCTTATGTATTTTTTGCAAAGTATGCATTTTTTTTCGAAATATGCATCAAATAGGACAGTTTAGATCATGCGTAATATTAATGCTATTTAGATCAAAAAATCCTTTGAGAGACCATGAGAAACTGATATCCCATTGATGTGAAGGGAACAAAATTACTTGGAATTTATGTTCATATCAATCAAAGTCAATGAAACTCATTGACTCTAAGATCTTCTGAAATTTAAAATGATTTGGAGGACCTATAAAAATTGATGATTACATGAACTCAAAGCCAACATAGCACACGGGCTCATAGGAACCTATTTGGGTAAGATTTCTTGCTATGTACTTTGCTAGTCATGGTTGAAATGGTAGTTCAATTAGTCTCAACTTCAGAATGTTTTGGAGGAACTAAAGTATCTTATATTTATATAAATTCAAAAACACTGCGCGCATACCGTATCAAACTCAGAAGCGTGAGCAAGAGAAAAACAGGAAGTGGGTTATATCTATGGTATAACCGCAAGGGTGACGTAGGACTTTCGTTGATTTAGAGATCATTTGTTTGAAGTTGAATCTGAATTCATTCTGAATGAATGAATATTTGGAGAACTTCGAAAACGAGAGCGTTACGTTGGAGACACAAGGTTTTATGCATCCAATATTGGATACGGAAATATCCTACTGATGGGGAAGAATAATCTTCAGAAGCTATCCTGTTAATTGTGATTGATTGAAAAATCACAAAACCAAATGTATTTGGTCACAGTGTTACATGGATAGAAACATTAAAATAAACTCTTTCACATGAATGTATTTTTAAATTCCCAGAGGAACTGGCAGATTATTTTCAGTAACGATTGGATATTTCCACATTTTCGTCGATACTGGAAGCCCACTAGTGGTTTATGCTAACTCGATAACCATCTGTTAATAGCACTTGATTGAAAAATATTTGGTCACAGTGTTACATGGATAGAAAACATCAAAATAAACTCTTTCACATGAATGTAATTTTAAATTCCCAGAGGAACTGGCAGATTATTTTCCGGATCTTTCTCGATGCTGAACGGCATCCAAACGGAAAGAATTCCGTGCGTGTATGTATGTGTGCAGCGGCTGGTTCGATGGTCACCTTCTCTTCTCCTGAAGGATCGGCTTCTCTGTGCTCCCTCACAGTTTCAAACAAACTGCTTGCGTTTCAGGGCAGATCTCGATCCTTCGCCGTCCAGCACCCTCAGCAACGATGTTGTCTTGTCGATGTCCTCACGAAAAATGAATGCGTCTCACCACCAGAATATCGCTTAAGTATGCTTTTTGTGCGTGATTGAATCGAGAGAAGGCGCGGTTTACGATGGCAATTTGGAAGGCAAACTAGAGGGGAATGAACTCTCTGAGCTCGGAACTTTCGGCGACTGAGCAATAATCGATTGCGGGCGCATACAATATTGGATACGGAAATATCCTACTGATGGGGAAGAATAATCTTCAGAAGCTATCCTGTTAATTGCGATTGATTGAAAAATCACAAAACCAAATGTATTTGGTCACAGTGTTACATGGATAGAAACATTAAAATAAACTCTTTCACATGAATGTATTTTTAAATTCCCAGAGGAACTGGCAGATTATTTTCAGTAACGATTGGATATTTCCACATTTTCCTCGATACTGGAAGCCCACTAGTGGTTTATGCTAACTCGATAACCATCTGTTAATAGCACTTGATTGAAACATATTTGGTCACAGTGTTACATGGATAGAAAACATTCAAATAAACTCTTTCACATGAATGTAGTTTTAAATTCCCAGAGAAACTGGCAGTTTATTTTTCGGATCTTTCTCGATGCTTATTGGCATCCAAACGGAAAGAATTCCGCGCGTGTATGTGTGTGTGTGTAGCGGCTGCTTCGAGATCTTCCCGGGGAACCGTTTGTGGCATCACTCTCCTCCTGATGGATTCCCTTCTGGCCTAAGGTGCACAAACAGGCTCTTGGTGACACCGCTTTCATGATAAATGAAGAGCTTCACCACAACAGCGACAACATGCTCCAATCGCTGTTCAATTAGATTTGAGTGGATTTCCGAGCGGCGCTCGCTTATATACCGATTGGTGATTTCAATAGCCTGTTTTGAAAGCAAATTTAAGACTATTGAAACAAGTTTTTGGATCAGAAAGTAACAAGTATAGAACGCGTAGACATTTTATCTTTCGAATGAAGTGTTCATCATACCATTTCGTTCAGTTGATTAGGAGCTATTAACACTCAAAATCTCGGTCTCCGGCGTAACGCTTTTGTTTTCGAAACTTTGATTTTACACCCCGGTATAGAAATGAAAGACGTAGTCCTACGTCGAAATAACACTGAGTTGAGTGTGAAATAAAAAATATCGATCCAAGGTAAATGCAAACTGGATTGATCGAACGATAAATGTCAAAAAAAATTATAGGAGGTTATGTCCAAGATACGACCGCATTGTTGACCTAGAACTACACTGTTTTTTTCTCTATAAGTCGCCATATATTGGTGGGTTGAAACTACTAGGAATATAACACTTCTCATCATTTTGCGCTATTCTCAAAAGAAACGCTTATGTTAATATTACTGGCCTCGAAAAAAGTTGCATTACTTTCTCATGCTCGAGGGAAGCGCAGCTGTAACTCTTAGTAGAGAAGGTTTTGCTACTGGCAAGCGAAACCTAATCACACACAAAATTCCAGAACGACATTTACTTTCTTGGTGACTTAAACAAGCGAAATAAACTCTTTTTGTTAATAACAACCTCGAAAACAGTAGCAATGCTTCATGATGATCAATATTAACGCAAATGCAATACTAGTTGAAGGCAGTTTTGCAATTGGCACGCGAACCCAAATAACTTATAACATTGCAGTGAGACATTCAAGATGCTTGGTATGATGCCCAAATGCTTGGTATAGATGCCCAAATTTTTTGGCGCTCAACCTTACCGCCTGCTTCGTCATAACGTCAGTTTAATGCATTGATGCATTCTCAAAGGCACCAACGAAGCCCTTATGATGACGGAAAACAAACAATTTTAACAGCTTGGAAAAAGACTGGATTATGCCACACAGCTTGTTCTCTGCTGTAACACCCATCGATGCGAATTCGCTGATGAGTTTGTCAAGAGCCACCGCCTTCACCACCAGCGGGGGAGCTTGATTTAAGTTACTGCCTGGGTACAGAGGGTTTAAATTTTCAACCGACGCGCCGAAATCGCCTACTTCGCTGTTGTTCGATGCGGTGTCACACTCGCGAAGGCTCGCTTCAGTGCGAGCGCTTTTCACTGCACCAACACCGCGTGCATCATTAGATGACACTTGCCTCGAATTTCTGTTGCCCCTGGCAATGCGTTCGTTTTTTGCAGGGCTCGAACCTGCCTTCCTCTTCTTCTTGCTCATCACACACTACGCGAAGCGTCCAATTTATGACGTGGAAAGAAAAGCACACGATACGAATAACGCGAAAAACGATCAGAAAAACCAAACGACGATATCCAAGTGGATTACCACTGGTGGGGTCCAATCTCAGATCGAAGCGCAGTGAAAGCAAAGTGAACTGGATTGCTCAACAGTCCGATGCCGAATGAAAGTTTGCCTCAGCGAGAAGGAAGGAAGGTCTTGTATTATAAAGACTTTAAACTTTTGCAGTTCATTCGTCTCTAGCCTTGAGAAAGGCCCTTTGAAAACTCTACTCTACTCTACTACTCTACTCCAGCGCTACCACCTCCGCCCTCTTGCCTTCAGAAAGGCACTCTATCCCTCGCCGTCCAGCTCGTCCAGCAACGATGTTGTCCAGTCGGTGTCCACACAAAGAATGTCAGCGAGATCCACTGTTTATACTCTAGGCAAGTATTCCCCTTCATTCTTCTACCTTTTCCTTTGTTCACGGAGACTTTAAATCCTACGATTTCCCCTCCGTTGGTCGTCGATAAGTTGCTCGTTATTGACAGATCTGTTCGGGAAAGCACACAAATGGACAGAACAAATGTATGGGAAAATGGAAACGCTTAAAGTTTTCATGAATTTTAACCATCTACAAAGCAGGGGAATAGAATATTAAACAAATCTTACGGAATTTCCGATTCGTTTAGTATATAAATCGCCAAAATCCGTTCGCGACAAAAATAGTTATTAACGTTAACTTTATTTCATAAAAACGTGACCTGTTTTCTGATTTGGCACCCTCAATGAAAGACGTAGTTCTACGTCAAAAAACTCAATTGGCCCAGAGATAGGAAGGGTGAGTGAGGAACATTATTTATACATTTTGAATTTATTGTACATAAAATGGGTAAAACTGAAGCACACATATAAAAAACTGGATAAAACTGGATGATATTTGAAAAAACTGGAAGATTTTAGGGTTTAACTGTTCGACCGGATCAAGTGAAAAAAAAACTGGAAGAATCCAGTTTAAACTGGAACATTCGCAACGCTGTTCATGTCTAATGCTGATCTTACACACATACACACACAGCTCGATACAAAGAGAGGCAGCCCTCTGTATCGAGGTGTGCAACGACAAAGCATTCGAGAATTTTTAGTGCTAGTGCGGATATGGAAGAGTATCTAGAATGTTTTAATATTGATATACACTGCATTTATATAGATAAACGTATATTTCATGAAAGTATACTTTCAAATTCCAGCAGGGTAACCGTACTGTTGTATGTTGTGGGGTTCGATCACATCTCAAGCGGAATATAGGAGCAAAAGGGTTCATGGTTTGTGATCGATATCTGAGTGGAAAGGAGAAAGTCTGATGCGAGTTGAACCAAATAAATGAGAAGTGCTGATAGCTTTCGACTCTACTCGACTCTTTCGAGTCTAAAGGGTGTGTCACATCAAATTGCATCACGGAAAAAACGCTGTAGAAATTTAATTTTTAGGAATTATATCTTCAGCTTTCGCTTATAATCAGATAAGAGTGTATAGATCACGTTGGCCATGCTTCACTGTCAATTTTTCGTAAATTTGGAAAAATGTCGTCGAACGAAAAAGAGCGTCGTGAATTAATCCTGTGCACTCATTTCGAGAATCCGGAGTTGTCACATCGGGACATCGTTAAGATGCTGGGAATCGTCCAATCCACGGTCAGCAGAGTACTAAAACGATACTTCGAGAACCTAACCATCGACCGGAGGGTGAAGAACGGCAAAAATGGATGCTCCGTCAGTGAAAAAGATCACAAGCGCGTAGTTAAGCAGTTTAGACGTGATCCGAGAAGTTCGGTCCGGGATGTCGCCAATAAGCTGAATTTGTCAAGTTCATTCGTTCAGCGGACCAAGCAGCGGGAGGGCCTGCGTACATACAAGGTTCAGAAGGTTCCTAACCGCGACGAAAGGCAAAACATAGTGGGGAAGACGCGAGCCCGGAAGCTGTACACCGAAATGCTGACGAAGCCGCATTGCCTGGTAATGGACGACGAAACCTACGTCAAAGCGGACTTTCGTCAGCTGCCGGGCCTGTTGTTCTTCTCCGCAGAGGACAAATTCAGCGTTCCGGAGGAGATTCGCAAGCAGGAACTATCCAAGTTTGCCAAAAAGTACATGGTGTGGCAAGCGATCTGCTCTTGCGGAAAGCGGAGCGCCCCCTTCGTGATCACCGGCACGGTAAACGGGCAGGTTTACCTTGAGGAGTGCCTACAGAAACACTTACTATCACTATTGAAGCAGCACGAGGGCCCGACCATCTTCTGGCCGGATCTCGCTTCGTGCCACTATTCAAAGGACGTGTTGGAGTGATACTAAGCCAACGGGGTCACCTTCGTGCCAAAGGAAATGAACCCGCCCAACGCGCCGGAGCTTCGCCCAATAGAGAAATATTGGGCGATTATGAAGCAGGCCCTCCGGAAGAACCCAAAAGTTGTGAAATCGGAGGCGGACTTCAAGAGAAAATGGATTTCTGTTCAAAAAAACCTGACGTTGTACAGAACCTTATGGACGGGGTCCTCTTTACGTGCGAGCATACGGGCTTGGGCTCGAAGTATGAATAAAAAGAAAATGCCAAACATTGTTTAATAGTTTTTATTTTACTGTCTAAAATTTTTCAAAAGGATCGGTCTACTGGGCGAATTTCTACAGCGTTTTTTCCGTGATGCAATTTGATGTGACACACCCTTTACTAAAGTAAGAAAAAATTTAATAGCTAAAAAGATATTACAAAAATTTCGATGCATTCAAAAATAATATCCGAAGTGATAAACAAGTGGATTGAATAATTCCGTAGTTGTACGTCGAAAACGGCGGTCGTGTCCTAGATACAACCCATTACAATTTTTTGATTTGAACTGACAAGGTTCTCGGCAGTTCTTTGCATTTGCTCCGAACTTTCTATGTTCCAAACAATTCTTGCAAACGGGCAATCTCATCTTCCAGACGTTGCTCATACGAGAGTGAATAAAAGTGAATAAAAGAAGTCAGTTTTAATTAGTGGACTGAGTACGTGAGGTGTCACTCTAAAAGTTGTGTTACTTCTTCTTCTTCTTTGTTTTTAAGAGGCTTTAAACTTTGCAGTTCATTCGCCTCTATGTGTTACTTTTATTTATCACATAAAGTACATAAAATGAATGTGTGGCAGTCTGGAAGCAGGCGTAATGGAACGATAAGAAAAAATATTGACACACAGCCAGTTGTGCCCAAGTGTGATTATTTGTGTCCTTACTTTTGGAAAATAGTCGAAATCGAAAGTTCAACTAACGTCTCAAAACATTAGCAAAACACTAGCTTTAGGTTACCAGGCCCTTGGCGGCATATTTAAAATCACAAGAAACGGCTCAAACAAGACAAGTGGAAAGTAAACACATGTTGCGTGTAGATTTAGGTTAATATGGCAAGCAACATTCGGTACACTCTCACGTATCATTGCTAGTGAATCAATTGGTTAGAAATAGTTCCTACAGCAGGAACATATCGTGCAAGGAACAAGAGCACAAATAAATAAATCCGATTCTAATCTACAAATTATCTACACGAAAAAGTATCGTTCGAAATACTTACCTCCGGCTTCGCACGATGTGTATCGACCGCGTCAATGGGGAGCTTAATGTGTTCCACCTTGCATCCGTAGGCGACCGGAGTCAGTTTGATGATCGTATGCAGGGGTACTTTCAAGTAGGGAAGTTCATCTACAAAAATATTGTTAAACGACGTTGAAAAGAATCACTAAGATGGTTACAACCTGCCGTCTTGTCCAAGAAGTACGCCAGAACGCACCGAAGAACAGCCTGGTGGGACACGACCAGCACATTACCCTGTCGTTCCAGTTCCATCATGACCGGCTCCAATCGGACGACCAAATCCTCATAACTCTCACCCCGAGGGTAGCGGTAGGCAAACTTGTTCTGGTCCCGTGCTTTGAACTCTTCCGGGAACTTTGCCTGGATGTTTTCGTAGGTCATTTCCTCGCAGATACCCTTCAGAAGAGATACAAAAAAAATGCAATGATTGACGTTGGGACCTGAGGACATAACACTTACGGCGTCGATTTCATTGAGTGCCTTCCAGCGCTCCTGGGGTGCGTTAACATCGGCCACCGTTTGGATTGTGCGCTTCAGCCACGAGGTCCAGACTCGCAAACCCTCAATGTGCTGCTCTTCGATGTATTTTGCCAAGGCCCGCGCGTACCGACGTCCGCGATCGCTCAGATTCGAATCACCGCCGATTAGTCCTTCTAGATTGTGATCACTCTCACCGTGCTTGAATGATGGAATAAAGAGCATTGAGACTGACACATAGTAAAGCACGCGTATGGCGATAACCTACCCGCGTCAGATAGATTGTCCTAGGCGTGATGTGAATGTTCATCAGGTAGTACACAATCCGCGACTGGATGTGTCCCTCGTGCTTGTGGACCACCACCTTCTCGCCGGTGTCGTAGATCTTCATGTACGACAGGTCCTTCTCGATGTCCTCGTCCAGCAGCTCGTAGCGCTCCTGGTAGTGCTCAATGCGCAGTCGAAAGTCGGACAGCGCCTCGTCCATGTTCATGTTGCGGTAGTCCGGGCTGCTGACTTTCACTTCCTGGTGGATGGAAAAGTGATCCAATAAGTGGCGGTTGTAGCACAGAAAACTGTGAGAACAATGGGGACACGCAGTCTTATGATGGTTATGTACGGACAGCACTGCTTTTGCCGTGGAGGATAAAGAGGTTGATCTTTTTTTCTTTTATAGAGGTTTTAAACTGAGAGAAAAACAGGAAGTGGGTTATATCTATGGTATAACCGCAAGGGTGACGTAGGACTATCGTTGATTTAGAGATCATTTGTATGAAGTTGAATCTGAATTCATTCTGAATGAATGAATATTTGGAGAACTTCGAAAACGAGAGCGTTACGTTGGAGGCACAAGGTTTTATGCATCCAATATTGGATACGGAAATATCCTACTGATGGGGAAGAATAATCTTCAGAAGCTATCCTGTTGATTGCGATTGATTGAAAAATCACAAAACCTAATGTATTTGGTCACAGTGTTACATGGATAGAAAACATTAAAATAAACTCTTTCATATGAATGTAATTTTAAATTCCCAGAGGAACTGGCAGATTATTTTCAGTAACGATTAGATATTTCCACATTTTCCTCGATACTGGAAGCCCACCAGTGGTTAATGCTAACTCGATAACCATCTGTTAATAGCACTTGATTGAAACATATTTGGTCACAGTGTTACATGGATAGAAAACATTCAAATAAACTCTTTCACATGAATGTATTTTTAAATCCCTAGAGGAACTGGCAGATTATTTTCCGGATCTTTCTTGATCCAAACGAAAAGAATTCCGTGCGTGTATGTGTGTGTGTGTGTAGCGGCTGCTTCGAGATCTTCCGGGGAACCGTTTGTAGCATCACTCTCCTTCTGATGGATTCCCTTCTGGCCGAAGGTGCACAAACAGGCTCTTGGTGACACCGTTCATCCGCGCTTTCATGATAAATGAAGAGCTTCACCACAACAGCGACAACATGCTCCAATCGCTGTTCAATTAGAACTGAGAGGATTTCCGAGCGGCGCTCGCTTATATACCGATTGGTGATTTCAATAGCCTATTTTGAAAGCAAATTTAAGACTATTGAAACAAGTTTTTGGATCAGAAAGTAACAAGTATAGAACGCGTAGACATTTTATCTTTCGAATGAAGTGTTTATCATACCATTTCGTTCAGTTGTTTAGGAGCTATTAACACTCAAAATCTCGGTCTCCGGCGTAACGCTTTCGTTTTCGAAACATTGATTTTACACCCCGGTATAGAAATGAAAGACGTAGTCCTACGTCAAAAATGCCTCTAGCTTTGAAAGAAGGCAACTAGAATATGATCAAAGAGAGCCGTGAAATTGTACTAGGGATTGCATTCGAGATGGAAAATGAAAGGTGGGAAGATTTTTAAATCTGTGACGTCACAGATTTTGTTTATGTATGTTACTTTTCTTATAATAGTCCACTACATAGGAAAAGTGTTGTTATTAAAAGTAAAAATAAGCAGATGAAATGAACAAATTAGTATTTTTTCTTAAATCAATGCTAGCGTTCAAAATCATAGGGGCCCAACTGAAATTTTAGCAGAAACTGAAATTTCAGTATTGTTGAGGTGTTCTAAACTTTATTTCAATTTTATTTTACTTCTCGTTACATCGACCAAAAACGTAAATGAACAAAGTCAGAGTTACAAAATCGTTTTTTCCTTTGGCGGAAAACATTTTACAGCGCATGAGAAAAAAGTAGCAAGTTTTTTTTCCGTGTAAAATGCACTTGAAAAATAAATTGAATAGACTCCATATGACCTAAATTGAGACGGAAAGTTTTCTGCTTCCGTCCTAGTTTTAGATGAATGCAGTGTTCAGCACCCTAATTGTGAAAAAAGGAATTACAATTGCTGACAAGAGATAAACTACCATGAAGATGCTCTAAAATCCAAACATAGTAAAAATTAGAATACTAATTTTGATATAAGAAGAAATAACAAAAATGAAACATTTTGGTTCGTGACATGTTCTGTTTATTTTTAAAATGATGAATGTAACGCGAAAAATATTTTTTGGAAACATGTAATTATTTTCTGTATATCCTCTTTCAACGTTATTCGTTGACACATTCAATGTTGTACCATTTGAGTAACTGACTGTTATGCCTGGTATGTGAACTTCTTATCTTCCTGGCTACTAATACAATCAAAGTTTAACACAAGCAAAACCCGTGAATCTTCCCACCTTCTATTTTTCATCTCGGATTGCATTACCGTGTCAAAATTTCAATAACCGGTTATTCGGTAATGATACTTTCATTACCGGTAAAACCGGTAAATTACCGGTAATAACAATACTTTAAAATAAACTATTTTTTGATGAAATGGCTTTTATTAATTATGATTAGTTCACAAGAAAACGTTTTGCAACTTTTTCAACTTTTTTTGTTGGTTAAAGCAATACTTAAGGACAAATAATGTAAATTGTGTCGTCTTCTAATCCAGATCGGATATCAACGAAATTTCCAGAAGAGGAAAACGCACGTTCAGAGTTTAATGATGTTGGGCGTACAGTACGAAGAGCATCGAATACCATTTTTACGTATTTGCCTCTGACGCCCTCTGTACAACTCTTGTCTGAGGGTTTTCATCAATCCGTTTATAGAAGTTGAGCTTGGGCTAGATGTTGATATTTTTGATTGCTACAATCGTGGTTTAAGTTTTTCCTTGATGCTCAACTGTTCTGCAGATTCTGCAACGTCCAGTGGATTTTTTCCCTCCTGTTGTCCAGCTACTGAATCAATACCATAATCGTCAAATTTCATCAAGTCATAAACGATTTCAAATGTCTGCTTGATCATTGCAGTCCGTGACATTTGGTAGAAGACGCCGAAGTCATCATTAATTGTGTCACGACCACGAGCAGAATGATTTTTCATATGGGCAAACAAATCTGCATATGCGAAACGTTTTTCTGTAGTCCTGTCAATGAGGACTTCAAGCAGCTGCTCCGGAATTTCTGATGGTTGCTCCGATAGCTGTTCTAGCATAAATTGCAATCTGACGTCAGTTTTCATGAAGGGTGTAGTTCTTTCGGCATAGCCGTATCGCTATGAGTTCTTCATCGCTGAATCGCTTTTTGAACTGAAGTTCAGAGATTGTAGAATCGGCTCAACACTGCCAGTTGAGTTTTTTCGATCTCTTTTTGATTCTCGAGTAATATTTCAAAGCGGTTTAAAGGCAAATATTATTCAAGCTGTAAAAATAAAAATTACCGAAATTACCGGTTATTGATTGTTAAATTCATGCCGCAGTAAATCCGATATTACCGGTAAAACCGGTTAACCATCCCTAAATTGTACTAATGATTGTTCGTATATTAAGCGGACGAGTAACTGTTTGGCGAGTAACCGAGGGCCATATGGAAAACTCGAGAAGTTTTTCAGCAGCATAATAAACAGCGATGTGTGTGAACCCAATCAAACCTTATCTGTCGATTTTTGTCAAAATACAGTGGAACCCCGATTATTCGCGAGTGGATGATCCGCGGTGGGGAAGATGCGCGACACTGAGTTCCATAGTAGGGTAAATGATCTTGGTTTGTCCAATTTACGGTGTTTTCACGCAACTAGTAAATGACGAATTTCATGCCAACTCGTCTTAGGAGTTGGCGGCACCATATCAGATAGTAGTGAAACGTTGTGGGTGTAAAGACATGGGTCATTTAAGCAACTTTATATACATGAAATATTCGAAAAAGAATTAGACTACTTTTTGGAAAAAGACAATTTTTTTTCTTTATTTCTTACAAAAAAATATAATTTGAAAACTATGATACCTACAAAATTGTTGTCAAAGGATGAAATGTGGAAAATTGTTTAATTAAAAATTTTCAAACAATTTTTTGGAAAAAAAATTAATTGAAAAAAAATATTTTGGAAATTTAAATAAATTTTCTCGAAAACCTATGCATGTAAATTCTGAAAGAAATAGATATGAATAGCCCTTAAAATTTCCAACAACTTTTCCATACATCGGACGATGGGCACATTTACATGGAACAGGTTGTTCGAAGAACAACTTTTTCATTTTTTTTCTTAGAAAAAATAGTATTAATCTTTAATTTGTAACATTTTTATGTATAAATTATCGCAATTTACATGCTCTGCTAACTTTTCTCTATTTAGAAACATGTCAAACGCGAGAATTTACACACAAAAATGTTACGAGCAAAACATTATTTTTTTCAGGAGTCTTCATACAAAAATGACTTACATTCCAAAAACTATAAAAGATAGAAAGTTGATGTCTTCGACAAAAGTTTATATTTCAACAAGATCTAAAACTTTGTCGAATACAGTATATCGCTATCTTGACTTTAAACAAAATTAGAATAAGTTGATTTTTTTTCAAAGAAAACATGAAAAAGTTATTGTTCGAAATACTTTTTCCCTGTAAAAGTGCCCATCTTCCGATGTATGGACGACTTGTTGGAAATTGTAAGGGCTATTCATATATATATTTTTTTTGAGAATTTAAAAAAATACGTTTTTGAGAAAAATTAATTTTAATTTTTAAAATAACTTTTTTTGTCAGCAAAATTTTTTTTGGTATTTTTTGTGGAAATTTAAATAATTTCCTACATTTCATCTTTTGAAAAGAAATTTGTAGAAATTTGATAGTTTTTAAGTTAAAATTTTTTGTAAGAAAAATAAGAAATTTTTTTTTCCAAATTTCCAAAAAGTAGTCTAATTATTTCTCGAATACTTCAAGTATGCAAAGTTAAATGACCCATTTCTTAACACCCACAACGTTTCACGGCTATCTGAGATGGTGCTGCCAACGGCCAATCGAGTTGGCATGAAACTTGTCAAATGCAAATCGATTTTTCTTCATGAAAATCACATAGAATCAAAACGAGTTTGAGCTTGTTGAAAATCCCTAAGTCTCTAGTTTCTAATTCTACCATAAGGCGTTGAAATTATTCTAATATATATGTTTTTAACGATTTTCCACAAAGAGAAACCATGATCACGATTAATTCACCTTTGATCATGGTTTGTCCAGTTTTAGAAATCATAACTTTTGAATGAAAAAAATTCGAATTCAAAAGTTAATGTTGTATTTCTCATTGCTTGAGTTTACTGTCATCATATTGATCCATTCATAATTTAGGCTTTCTTCAAAATATTGCCTTTTATTGGGAATATTCAAAGTGTTCACCTCAACACACTCAACACAGGGAAACTTTATTTCTGCTATACGCGAAGGACATCATAAACAAACTGCAGCGCGCCAAGCGGTTTCCATAGAAATCATGTGGACAAAACAGCATTAGTGAATCGGACAACTAATGATCAGAATTGAGGTCAATCTGATACAAATGGTCTACTAGTATGATGTTTACAATATTTGTAAGTGTTATAATCCAGAAAAGGTCTGAATACGTGCCAAATAACCATCTGGTGATTGATTAAAAGTTAGCTCAAGTGAGGGGCGCATTGACACCAATAGAATGCGGATTTTATAATCCTTTAAAACATGTGAATCCGTGAAAATATACTATAAAACTACTGTAAATCATGAAGGAAACAGTATTATCTATATGTTTTGAAATATTCGAATACCTAACTTGACAGAGGTGCGCTGAACTAGAGCATTTAAGACAATGGACAAACCATGATCATATTTTCGACTGGACAAAACAAAATCATTTACCTTAAATCCATTTGAATTGTCAGTGAGTGATAGGCTCATGCATTTTTGTTTTGGTCATGGACATGGAGATGGATGGTTTAATGATTTTTGTATTGATAAAACATAGTTTTCATGCTGAAATATCTTTTATTTTAAATGTTTGGAGCTCATTTTTAGTCCTTTATTGCGTTATCCGCGATTTTCGTTATTCGCTGTGAGCTAGCCAGCTTTTCCCGCGGATAATCGGGATTCTACTGTATTACCTTCAGTTGCCGAAAAAGCATATGTTACACAAACGACATGGAACGGATGCAGTTTGGACTTTTGGAATTATTGAATTTTTATCATGACTTTTTTATTATTTTGATTGAAGAAATATTAATCAAAGTCTGTTATGAATTTATAAATTTTTTTTCAAATCTGTACGGAGATATGGTTCTCTACTCTAACAAATTATGTAACGAACCTTCGATATCGATGAGAAATCAGAGCCGGCTATAACACATCTCAGTGACCCCCTAATGGATTATTATTATTATAATTTCCAAAAAAGGATAAATTGTTAGCAAATCAATAAACAAACATTTAAGGAAACCAGTAAAGATGTAATAAGAATACATGCCACAGGACTTGATTTATGATGTTATCACCACGCTTTGTAAATAGACACGCGAAACGTTTAGTTCGGGATAGGAGTTAATGTTTGGAAGAATGTAGAATGAAATAAGAAAGGTAAATTTCAAAGATTCCGAAAGCAGATAGAGAATATAACAGCTGTTCACATACCACGTGGACAGAAAAAGTACGATTTCAGACACCTCCGTCCCCCTCCGTGGACAAGCATGGATATTTTCCATACCCCACTCGCTTTTGTCCACGTGGACATTTCTCCATTTCTAGGAAAAAAATTATAGGAGGTTATGTCCAAGATACGACCGCATTGTTGACGTAGAACTACGCTGTTATTTTATATAAGTCGCTTGTTTATACCTTCGGATATTATTCTATAATGCTGTGAAATTTTAGAAACAAATGCTTAGTAGAATAATCTCTGAAATGATTTTTTCATTGTAGAATCAGTTGACGATAATTGATTGATGACTCATTCTTGCCCTCGCAAAACAATCGTATGTCGCAATTTATTTCATGTCAATGCATTGAAAATTTACCTCGAAAGCTATTCCGGTGGCTTTTTTTGAAATTGACATAGACTCGGCTACAGTCGATTATATACATGTTGCACCAGCACCATTATTCCATATCTCATAACCACATCAATATATCTTTGGCACCGCATGTAAACAACAACAATGACAACACTTGCAAGTATCAAATATCATGCTACATGTTATTTAGTATTGCCTCAAAGGAATCGCATCTCTAGATATCGTTCGTACAAACTAAGCGTAAACCAAGCGCCAAACAAGCGTTCACCATAGCATGCATACAGAGCCATACATTGGTGGCTTGAAACTAATAGCAATATAAACATCTCATCATTTTGCGCTATTCTCAAAAGAAACGCTTCTGTTAATATTACTGGCCTCGAAAAGAGTTGCATTACTTTCTCATGCTCGAGAGAAGCGCAGCTGTCACCCTTAGTGGAGGAAGTTTTGCTACTGGCAAGCAAAACCTAATCACATACAAAATTCCAGAACATTTACTTTCTTGATGACTAAACAAGAGAAATAAACTCTTTTTGTTAATAACAACCTCGAAAACAGTAGCAATGCTTCATTATGATCAATATTAGCGCAAATGCAATCCTAGTTGAAGGCAGTTTTGCGACTGGCACGCGAACCCAAATAACTTATAACATTCCAGTAAGACATTCAAGATGCTTGGTATTCCCAAATAATTTTTTGGTGCACAACCTTAACGTCGGCTTCGCCATAACTTCAGTTTAATGCATTGATGCATTCTCAAAGGCACCAACGAAGCCCTTATGAAGACGGAAAATAAACAATGTTAACTGCTTGGAAAAAGACTGAATTATGCCACACAGTTTGTACTCTGCTGTAACACCCATCGATGCGAATTCGCTGATGAGTTTGTCAAGGGCGACCGCCTTCACCACCAGCTGGGTAGCTTGATTTTGGTTGCTGCCTGGGCGTTTACATTTTCGACCGACGCGCCGAAATCGCCTACTTCGCTGTTGTTCGGTGCGGTATCACATTCGCGAAGGCTCGGTTCAGTGCGAGCGCTTTTCACTGCACCAACACCGCGTGCATCATTAGATGACGCTTACCTTGAAATTTTATTGCCCCTAGCAATGCGTTCGTTTTTAGCAGGGCTCGACCCTGCCTTCCTCTTCTTCTTGCTCATCGCACACTACGCGTCCAATTTATGACGCGGAAAGAAGAATAGAGATGGGCAAACCGTTCATGAACTGTTCAAAAAAACTAATTCACCAAAAAGAGTAACGAACTGTCGTTCTTTTCTACTGGGCAACAGTTCATATGAACTGTATACCCAGTTCAGAACGAACTGACCGCTGACAGAACTGTGTATACAGTTCAGTTCAAAAAGAACCGTGTACGGTGAACGATGAACTGTGTATGCAATTCAGAACCAGTTCAGAACGAAATGTGTACGATGACCGCTGGCTGAACTGGGCATACAGTTCAGAACGAACTGTGTGGGGTGATCGATGTATAAGAGGAAAGAAAACGAACGAGTGATAGATGAATGGTGTTGCACGGTGAATGGTCCTCAAATTAACGAAGGGAAACAAACGATAGCCCCGTGAAACAACAAAAATAAGATGTCTGTATTGTCGTTTTCATAATAAAACGCAGCATTTCAGGATACGATGGTTTTTAAATTGAATTGTTCGATTATTGATCAAACAAAATTATAATTTCATATTTTTAAGTTGAGAGTTGAGTTGAGTTAACATTTCAGTAAGATGATATGTAAATCGACCTCCCCAAGAAAATACAGTCGAAAACGAAATGTTCCAAACAGTCTTGTTAAACAGTAAATGAATATTCGGGTCGCTGATATGAAACATTTTTTCTATCATATCATATTGTGCTCCATAATTTTGAGATAGGCGTTCGTGTTTTGGTATAGTTTTACTATAGCAGCTATTGCCAAACATCGCAAGAAGAGCATACAAAGCTAGTTTGTGCTGAGAAAAGTAAATCACGGTTCGAACTAAATCAAAATTTCAAAATCAATATTTGATTTGAGATATTTTTCACAAAATTCGGAGAATAATTATTTGCTAATAAATAGCATTTTATGAATGAACAGAACAGTCTTACATAACATCCCACACTTCTTTATACTTGCTCTGACATATCCCTCTACTGTGCAGAAGAGTGAGTGAACTGATCAAAAGAACTAGATCTCCTAAGTGAACGGTTGGTCAGTGAACGGTTCATTGAGGTGAACCGTTTTGCCCACCTCTAAAGAAGAACACACGATACGAATAACGCGAAAAACGAAAAGAAAAATCAAACGACGATTTCCAAGATGGATTACCACTGGTGGGGAAAAATCTTAAGGCGCGTCCACACCATGCCGAATGATGCCGATCGGCCTGCACCAGGCGGCATATTCGGTTCGTTATGTAATGTGGACGCCCCATCGGGTGCACGAAGCCGAAGTCCCATCGGATGCACGAAGCCGTCACGAACACACGAAGCACAATGCCGTCAACGCTAATTTACTCCGTTTTATTTTGGTTCGATTTTCTCGAACCGGACCCACTTGTTTCGGGTTGGGTTCGGTTTGATTCGAGTCGGTTTTCGGCACGTCAACAAGCCCGGGCGGTACGTCCACATTTAGTCGGCTTTACCGGGCGGCCAAGGCCGACTGGCGTAATGTGGACGCGTCTTTAGATCGAAGCGCAGCGAAAGCAAAGTAAACTGGATTACTCAACAGTCCGATGCCGAATGAAAGTTTGCCTCAGCGAGATCCACTGTTTATACTCTAGGCAAGTATTCCCCTTCATTCTTCTTCTTTTCCTTTGTTCACGGAGACTTTAAATCCTACGATTTCCCATCCGTTGGTCGTCGATACTTTCATCAGCGTGTGTTGAGCGAATATTTTCGTTTTACAATGCCAACAAAACAAAGTCCAGAAATCGCTTGGCACCCACAATCATAGACTCTATTTTATCCAATTTGTTTATTTATTTAGGCTCATCAGCATTTTATCGTGTACATGTCACATGTTTTTGTCGAATCTATAAATAGCGCATTACACAGTTGCCATATTAGGCGTAAGAGTATTCCTTTTATACCAGTGGTTTTCGGCCTTTTTTTGTGCAATTCCCCCCTTGGCGAAAAATAATCCCAGTGCTTCACCCCTATCAGTATTTTGTAATAAAGTCTGTAGCATATCAGTAAAGTAATGTAAGAGTACAAACGGTTTTCAAGATATATTCGCAACAATTTTTTGATTTTGATTTTATTTGATTTTATACTTGTATCTGATTGTAGTTATATAAAGCTTGGCAAGTCAGTATGGTACCTGCGCCTGAACGATTTACGCCAAAATCTTCTTGAAAGCGTTGTCGAAAAGCACTCCTCGTGTCTTCGAAGTTCACTCTGCTACGTTGTTTTATTCCCATCAGCAGCATTGTAGGAAATCCAGATTTACATAAATACTACGCAAAAGACAGCAACACTCGTAACGCTTATTCCGCATATCAGGATAAGAATCGATCATTTGTAGATCGATGAGTTTGTTCTGAAATTGATCCGAAACTTTCGTCACTGCCAGTCAGAATGCATTTCAAACATGTTTAAATTTGTTCTTTGATATAAGGAAAATATGTTTCAAGTTTAACTTGAACTTAACTTTTAAAAATTTTCTTTTATATGGTCTTCTGTATTGTTTCGTCGTCTGGAACATCATCATTCGCTGACGAAAGTCTTTCAAACATTGCGAAGTTAATTCCCCCTTTTTAATGACCAAATTCCCAACTAGGGGGGAATTCCCCACGGGTTGAAACTCACTGTTTTATACCATTGCATATGTTACATTACACAATAGCCATTAAGGCGTAAGAGTATTCTATCTGTTCTTCCATAGTTCAGCTTCCATAGACAGCGGAGACAGTTGATATGATCATTGTTGTGTTAATAATAGAACAACAACCCGATGTTTTTGCACGGTAAAGCAGTTGTAAGAATGAATCGATCTTATTCCGACCGTTGGTTCGATCTCCAATGCTGATAATTGTTGCGTGTACGTAGTTATTCTGTTACAACACAAAGATGGTCAATTGAGGACCCTGAGTTTTGAACTCACAAGTGATAAACAAAAAAAGCAATATCTGATGATAGCAGGTAGACTATCACATCCTAGTCAAACTCTAAAAAAATTTTGACTCTAAAAAAATGAGGTTTGGCATTATTCTGGAAGAGGACGTCTTGGCCAATTCTGAACGTTTGTTCTAGATTGACGATTTTGATTCGTTTAGTTACGAATAGTGCTTGTTGAAATGTATCGATTGGCTGTTTGGCAGAAGCTTTTTTTATCCCTTTTGTTTATTTTAGGCTCATTAGCATTTTAGCTGTAAACAGAGCCGAATTTTAATCGTGTACTTGTGTACATTAGTGTACATTAGCACATTACACAGTTGCCATTTTTCGGCGTTAGAGTATTCCCTTCTATACCCTTGCATATGGTACACATTTACACAGTAGCCATTTAGGCGTAAGAGTTTTCCTTCTGTTCTTCCATTATCCAGTTAGACCGGACAGCGGAGACAGTTGATTGATCATCGTTGAGTTATTTATATAGAACAGCAGCCCGATGTGTCTTGCAGAGCAGAGCAGTTGTATGGATGAATCGATCTTATTTCGACCGTGGATCGATCTTGATCGCTGATGATTGTTGCTTGGACGTAGCTATTCTGTAACAACACAGAGATGGGGGGCCCTGAGTTTTGAACTCACGATCAATCGCTTACTAAGCGAACGCGCAACCAATGTGGCTACGGAGACTCCCTGGTAGAAGCTTATAATGCAGAATTTTTCTCCTTTCTCACTAGACACAAAGATTGGCTTTCTGCAGGTGAAGATTGGAGATATCTAATTATGGTTCATATCGCTCAACATTGTTGTAAAGGATAATATTTTTCTTCGCCTGACACTATTTGCTTCAAACTGCGAGTTTTCATTGCATTTATGAAGCGAGTTGTTGATGGAGATACGATCCATTTCAAAATGAATTGTTCGAGTTCTTGAATAACATAAACGAAGCGGTTTTGTCATTGAAGGAGGAAAGTGAATCGAAAGATCGAAAACAACGTCGTGTATTTTTAATATTACAACATTCCAACATGCTTTGGCGGCATCTAAATTCTGCTGATATAGCGTCCCAATGCTGATCGATGATGATAACGCAAGATTCTTTAAAATCAATGAAAATAAATCGATCGCTCTCAGCTCATGTGCGAAACTCTCTGAATACAAATTTCAGCGAACAATTTCAACGATATGAAGAAATATGGAATTTCCACCGCACAGTACTATCCGACAGCAGAAATACGAATAAATTTTCTTGCAATGCAGAATATTTTTCACGTGGTATGTGGACAGCCCCTATGGACAAAAATAATCATCAAATGTAAAGTACCGACAATGTACATTTTGATAATTGGCCAAAAAAAATGGCCTGTGCAAAATTTCAGCTCTATCGGACATGATTTAGGGGTGCCTCAAAGCACTCAAAGTTTTGATTTCTTGGACACTCAGTCCCAAAAGGTCGATTTTCAGCCAAAATTTTTTTTTCGAGGTAACACCAGATCTCGTCGTTCAATGCATTTTAAGTCATTTAGCATTGACAAAAAAAAATCGATTTTTCAAATTTCCTTTGCTCCCCCCTTGGAAGATTTTTGAGGATCAATAAATCAAAATTTTGAGTGCTTTGAGGCACCTCTAAATCATGTCCGATTGAGCTGAAAGTTTGCATGGGTCATTTTATTGGGCCAATAAACAAATTGTACATGGTCGGTTTTTGAAATTCGATGATGATTTTTTTCCATACATCCATTGCCACCCTTATCAACAATTTTTTTTTTGCAAGTGTTTAAAAATCCTAACTTAAATTGTATTTGAAAATGATTTCAAATCCATTTATTTTTATTCGATTAGCGTAGATCAATTTTTGCAGTTGTGTAGTTTACATTCAGATGTGGATTGTTCCTCACCTGGTCAACTGTTCATTGCGTTTTTCCGTTTTGGAAAACCAGATAGCCTTTATATTTTCGTTTTTAATGGAAAACAAAAAAAAATGTATACTCACAAGTATTTTCAAAATTAAACTCATATGAAACATGTGTTTTGTTATGCTACTCATTTCTCTACCATACAGCAATGGGCCACAGCAAAGCAGGTACAGTTAGTAAAAACTAAAATAAAATAAACTTAAATGGAATTTGGACACAATTCAGTTATTTCCTTAATTATTTTAACACTTTGACGTCCACACGATTCGTAAAAAAATATGCGCTTGGCGCCGGTAGCTAACATTTTTACCAATAAAAATATGGAATAGAACATGGAGGGATGTCCACGTGGACAAGAGGGGGAGGGGGGGTGTCTAAAACCGCGCTTTTTCTGCCCACGTGGTATGTGGACAGCCCCCTAGATTGAGTTCCCCATTGACAGTTCTGCTTAAGATTTTCCTAAGTATCTTAGCATCAATCACAGCAATCGGCTGATTAAAATAGTTCCAGTGTTTCTTCTCTATCTTTTGTCGGGTCAAAGTAGCCTCAGCCTTAAACAAACACATTTTGGCAGTATAGAGACGCAAAATTCACGTGATCCTGCTTTATTATATAAGCCACACAACACTCTCAATCAGCAAAACAGGAATCAAACCCACGATAAAAAAATAGAGTGAAATAGAATGAACACTCCTGTTAGCAATCGACCACTTCTAACGGCATTTCGTACCAACTACCGTCCAAAGTTGGCCAAGACTCAGCACGAGCTTTCCTCGTTCCTAATCTCTCCGGGTGTTTCAACTCACCAAGCGCTCAGCGATAGCAGCAGTATTCGTGGCTCGTCGGACAAGAGCGCCAGATCGCTCTCCATGTTGGATCGCTCCGGTTGGAGCTACCGAGTTGCGCACGCCCTCGACATAATCATACGAGACCACAATACGTACCAGCAGGCGGCCTCGATTAGCGGCCAAATCTATCGCATGTTCGATGCGACCCTGAGCACCGTCGTTCTAATGGCCTCCGGCGAGACCAACATCCCCGGGGAGCATCTCGTGTGGAGCGAAGCTTTCCTGCGGGGAATTCGGGATCGCTACGGGAACCATCCACCGAATGTGCGCAAACTGCTTGGTTTCATCAAACACATACAGACCTCGCAAGGACAAGCCACAAGCGACATGTGTGATCTTTTTGAGCGCACCTATCGCGACACGGTCCCACAGAATGTAACACTTACGCGAATCCACCCACCAACAACGGTGTGAGAACAAACAGAAGGAACAAAACACACAAGCAGAAAGAAAAAAGTACAAACGGAGGCCGGGTTAGAGTGCATATAGTCACCTCGGAAACATCAGACACCACCAGCGGAGACGGTAAGTGCTCCATAAAGCTGAGCTTCATCTAAATGAGTGTTTTTTTGTTTGCAGAAATTTTGAGTGAAAGTTTCAAGGGGGAAAATCGAAATCAAGCCAAAAAGGGGTATTGTGGGCGGAAGAAGAGTGAGAAAAATATCGATGTGAACGATTTGGTGAAGCTTGAAACATATGCCGGATTCCTTGGGAGCTAAACTTACCATAATATTCTGCTCGATGATCTGCGGATCATCGCAAATAGACTCCACGAAGAACAGCTTATAGCCCATTTTGTGTACGATGATTTCACGGATCATCCGCCGTCTTTCGCGGGTTGAATTCGTTGCATCAAACACCTGGAAGGAATGAATAAATTTGAATGTGAAAATTGTCAATTGGTTCTCCAATTAATATAATTGATAATATTTCCGTCGCGAATCAATTCCATCATCAACTTACCGCCACTTCTCCCCCATTCTCAAGCCACTGGCAGACATCCTCGAGTGCCATTTCGGCGCAGTGCTGTCGGATGGCCATAGCCGCCTCGTTGTCGGGCCGGAAGAACTCATGGCTCCGGTATGCGTCCGTTGCATGTCTCCGATACTCGCCCAGGTTGAACACCTTCGTGTTGATGCCGATCCAGTTCAGATAGCGCGAGAGCTTCTTGGAGATGTATGTTTTGCCCCGGGCTGGTAACCCTACCATGGCAATGACATGTGGACTGTTTACATAGTTGGCCCTCTCACCTGCCGGAGGAGTTGTGAAACGAGAAAGAAAAACAAGATTATCGATTAATGACTTCGCAAGCTGCATATCATATTTCTATTGGACCATTCCGTCGCCGAAAACAGAGAGCAAAAAAAAACCACAATCCACTGACGTCAACAATCAATGTTCGTACCATTGCCAAAGGTCTCCTTGTTCAGAAATTTCCATCCAAGCGATTTCATGCTGTCATTTTTATCACTCTCCGCCATTATCACTCTTTCACTTAGGATATCACTCGAACGGGATTTGATATTTGCTAAATGCTTATCGGTGGTGTAATGCCCAGATATGAACTGTTTCTATGGAGCCAGAGAAATGCTGACACCTTGATTGCCGCAAAGCCGCCGATTGAAATGACCGACTACTGACGTATTCGTTGCCTGATTGTGCGATAATCCAGGTTATCTAAGTAATCAACAGTATGTTGTGACTATTAACGGCAAAACAATAGTTTTTTGCCCATCAATATTTCGAATAGCGATAGCTTATTAATAACACAGGAACAGATCATCCGACAGTGAACGTTTGTGTGTGTGTGTGCGTTGTTAGTAACTTTGTTTTCCTCTACCCGACTCTGACCGAAACCAACTTCGAAACGTTGCTTTGTAAAACTCACTATTCACTGCACCTTAATCGTATAACACCAAATTGTTAAACTAGAAAATCACAGCGAATGGTATTTAATGCCACGAAGAAAGCAGCTCGACATTCTGCAACAGCAGCGCAGGAGAGAATAGCAATCGCTATCGGGATGGCATCTAACCGGAGAGACTGGTTCGACGCGTATATGGTCCGATCGTGGATAACGCCTCATCCGCATGACCAGCTAGCCATCGGAAAGATATAGCGCATCGCGGGTCGTTATCGGTGGATGGACCGCGTTCACCATAATCGGCGATTTTAGCATGATAATCATCATCATCATCATCAGTAGCAGCGGCAGCAGTATCAGCGTGTGCCGTTGTGCAATACCAGCAAATTCATCTGTGGTGTTTACTCTTAGCGGCACCACTACATCCTCAAGAGGTGAACCGCATGCGTGTGTATGCAAGAGTTGTTTGTGATGTGAATTGTGTGGTGTTGGTAGATCGGATAGTACCTGATGCCGAGCAACAGATGGCAGCAGGGGAGAAGGGCGTAGAAAGAATGGAGTAGGGTAACCATTTTCATTACTTTTAATCTGAGAGAGGAGCCAGCTGAATGACAGATAGTTTGTTTTGTTCTTATTCTTCTTACGCGTTCTCATCAATAGAATTTAATTTGGACAATTTCAGACAAGCAAGTTGTTATCATTCATTTATGAGAAAAGTGTTCAAACTTGACGTGAACCTTTGTTTGTGAAAACATTTGTACGTTTTTACCCCCTATTTGATACGTAGGACTCCGTCTAACAGGAATATATGGGGGGGGGGGTAAAAAAAGACGGGTGGGTAATGTCGGGGACATAACCGGAGTGACGTAGAACTATACAAAGGGGACAGCTTTTGTTAAATATATATTTTAAATATATTGTTTTATTTTCTTCTCCTACGTGAATACCTACCTATCTACCTGAAAAATGGATTAGTTTACTGTTTACTCTTTATGAATATGTTGATGGTTCTGAAAAGAACCTTTGGTGTTGTGTTTTTGTTATCACTCGATATTCCCATCTTGTTCGGTTAAACCTTCCTGTTTAGCTATTGCGTTTGCCACTCGCCACAGCTTTCACAGTTGGAAAATTTCTTGCTATCCAGCTTGTGACATGTTGTTCAGTAAATTACATTTAATGCGACGTGCCGGAGAAACACTTTGCCACTCACTGAAACTAATTGTTGCCTTGATGAGCGCCGAATCGAAGCTACTCTGTTCTTTATGCGGGTTTTCTGATTGTCGTGAGCAGTTTTGCAAGCCAACTCGAGCACTCCGACGGCCGAAACTCTATAATCGCTGTTAGGTATACTGGTGCTCCGGCACCAATCCGTTCAGCCTAGTTACCCTTGCGGAGCAATCAGTGAATGCGACCAACAGGGAACTGGAGACCTGCACGGTTCGAGTGAGACTTTGCCTTTCGCTTAACTTGTCCTCCTTTGTTACGTCCACGATGCCGATGCCGTACAACCACACGGGTTTACGGTTTGAAAGAAAATAAGATATTTTTTTGGGGTCCGCGTGTTTTATACTCTAGCGGTACACATTCACAGGATAGAGACAAATCGGCAGACTCAGCCAGAGGGGCGAGTCCAACGAGACGAACGAATGAGCGTTAAAAGGGAGCGATGGCAAAAAATACATTCATAGAGGCGAATGAACTGAAAAGTTTAAACCCTCTTAAAGCCAAAAAGAAGAAGTAGAAGAAAATACATTCATTACGATTTGTTCGCTCGTTGGATTCACATGCAGGCTAAAAAGGGTCCTTTTCAGGATCACAAAATTATCTTCAATCTAAAAAGTTTATTGTTTTGTTATCACTCGATATCCCCATCTTGTTCGGCTAAACCTTTCTGTTTAGCGATTGCATTTGCCACTCGCCACAGCTTTCACAGTTGGAAAATTTCTTCCCATCCAGCTTGTGACATATTTTACAGTAAATTACATTCAATGGCACGTCGCATTACCACCACTCAGTATCGGATTGGAGGTAATTTTAACCTGTAATTGAACATTTGCGATGACAGTGGTACAGTGTCAACTTTCAATGTGGGGTCATAATTTGGACCCCGAACTCTATGTTTACAAAAGTGTCCAACTAAATATGTCGCATTACATGTCCGTCCAATTAGTTAAATGTCGAGATAAGTGTAAATTACTGTACTTTCAATCTAGAAGCAATTTAAGAATTGGTGAAAATCAATAAGCTCAGAACAACTGCCAAATTCACATACTCATCATATCCTGGCAAACAAATTATGAAAAAATCAATTTGTGTTTTATTATTATTTTGGATATTGTTTTAGAAAGCATTGAACTGTATTTCCTAAACTCTTTTTTGGAAGGTTTAATGGCCCTGAAAAGCGCCTTGTTTTATGGAATGGTTCCAATTTAGAAAACTTAGTACTCGTGGTTTTGAAAAAAACCATTTCGAAGGCCCTCGATGCCGCCTTGTTCTGGATTTGCCACCAAAGCAGTTTGTATAAATAACAAACTTTTTTCTTCTGTTACCTGATGCCGTTTTGCGATTGCGTTTGCCACTCGCCACTCGCTGCAACTGCCTGTTGTCTTGATGTCCACCGAACCGAATGTGGTCTGTTCCGAATGCGGGTTTTCTTATTGTCGCGAGCAGCTTTGCCAGCTAACTCGATCACTTCGGCGGCCGAAACTATATAACACCGGCTAGGTGGACTGCTGCACTGGTACTAACGTGCTCGGCCTAGCCACCCTTGCGGGGAACTCCAGATCAACACGGTTCGAGCGGGATTTTGCCTTTCCCTTCACTTTTCCTCCTTTACCATGTCCAGACATGGCTGCTTGGATTGGTTTGTTGATGTGTTGTGATGCGAACCGATGTGGTGTACGGTTTGAATGAGAATGATCGTTACGGCAGCGGAGCGGGGATTTTTAAGCTGACTGGCTGGCTCGAGAATTACGCATGTGTGAGACTGCGACCAATGTTTCGTTCATTTTTTTCTTCTTCCTTTCCAATCGTGCTTCATTCTATTTTGCTGCTGCTCTGGTTGCCCGTTTTGGTCGGTACGAGGAGCACAAAATGGACCAATCAAAAATGGGCACATAGTGTATTTTGACAATGCTTGATATTTCACAATTATTCAATTATTTATCTCCAGAAAAATGAAATGTTATTCGTTATGATAGATGCGTAGATATATTTCCTATCAATTGTTGCAAAAACCTTTGCGATCTATTGAGAAATGCTCGAGTTATAAGCGTTCCAAATCTTGCATTTTTTCCTACTTGTTCAGTGCCTAGATTTCCATTTCACCCCCTATATCTTCCGGTTAGATGTAGTCCTACGTCAAAATTGAACACTGATCATGTAGGAAATAATAAAAGATGTACCAGGTCAGTCCACATCATGGCTTCCAGCAGCATCGATCCATCCAAACAAGTTTTTTTTTAATTTTGATAATTTCGATATACAGGGTGGCGCATAAGTAACGCAACGTTCTCTGAAGGAAAAAAAAACAATCGCGTTGCAACTATCGAGCGTGTTGGTTCCTAAGCGGTTCAGTTGTCGACTTTGTTTTATTCGAGAGCAAAGATTATGTATCGGGAGACTTTTTTCTATACTATTTTTTTTGGTGCAAATCGATTGCGTGACTTATGAGCTACTCTGTAGATGTCCTGAAGAATTATTTCGATGATTTTTAAAAAATTATCCGAAATAATAAGCAAACTGATTTTTATGATTTCTTTATTGGTTGAGATCTTGTGTGAATTTGTGGGTGTTTTGGGCTCATTTGTGACTTTTTCCAATCGTTCATTCAGTTTTCGCGAATTGTTTCATTCTTTGATTCATTCTTTCACTGGTTTCAGGTTGATTTATTACTGCAAGCTCAGTGAATCGATTTTATGAATGTGGGCGATGATTGTATACTCTCCGATGCAAATTGAATATGCAGCGTATGTGGAATATATAAAATAAGTGCTAATCTCCTAATGAAAAGAGTCAACATTGATTTCTCCCAGGTACATTTTGAGGGAATTTTGTTTGTGCCCGATGGAAATAATAATAGGTTGACTAAAAAGGATGCTGTGTCTGCATTTTTAATAGGAGGTGATCACGATTCGGATGAAAATGAGAGTTATACTACCAGTCTCTCGACGCATTTGCTATTCTTGCCCATCGTTGGTGGACCATTCATATGCAAATTTTAAATTTGACATGCAGGTCGCTAATCAAGGCAGCAGTATCGTTGAAGGTCCAATCGAATGGACCGATAGTGAAGGTGAACCAATTAGTCTTGCCCACAAAACAAAAGAGTCAAGAGTCTTTCTCCCCTTTGTGTGTGATATAATTTATATATAATTTATATACCATTTCCAACATATCTATCGCTTCCAATCAGTCTACATAAATGTTGCGCTCACTCTGCCTTCCCTCACAACACCCACTTCCCATTTGTGAAATTGTTGAGTGAACATCGTTTGTGTGAGTGTCGAGCAGGAATGAATTGTCTTTCTCAAGATTCATTGTACCCCTAATAAGTTCTCGAAAGATGTAATCTTACGTTGATCGCACTTGATCGAAGAAATTACAAAAAAAATATTTGACCGCAGTATTTAATAAACTCTTTCTGAAAAGAACTAGATTTGATTTGCTGAAAACACTCTCGTGTTGTGCGTTATGTGTGGCGACGGTAGTTTTTTTAGAAGCTGCTGCTGATTTCTATAGCTTCGGCGTTTTCGGCTTGTATGCAACGATTTTTGAGGATTTGTTTGTCTTCAATCCAATTTTTCCAATGTAACACTCTGGTTCTCGAAGCTTTGAACTTACACTCCGATATAAAAATGAACGATGTAGTCCGACGTCAAAATTATTTTCAGATAAAATGTCTTGCAAAAATGAGGCATGTTAAAATTTTCTACATATTTCAATACTTCCCCTTGGTTCACCGTGACTGGTTCGCGCTGACATAAAGGTGATCACAACAAACGCGAGCTGGCTCCTCTCTCTCAGCTCTTAATGAAAGCGGCTTTTTATCGGAATGAACTCGGAAATTACACGACAAACGAAATCACCATATATGCAGAAAAGAGAAGTGGAACTTGAGAGAAAAAAGTGGCAACGATTTGTGGTAAGAAAATGTGAACAGTGAAAAAATTGACAGATGGTTTACGCTCAAAAAATTCAACAGAATGTTGAGATGTCTCTAAAACGGTGGGAGACATATAAAAGGTGAGAGGTTCGTATATAATGTTATTAATGTTAGTATAATTATGATAAACACGGCGAATGGGATAGAAATCACGAACTGGACATTGAATAAAAAAAATATATAGACGCTGAAAGAGCTGTGGACAAATATTGGGCCTGATCACGAACATCACTGTCACAAACGCTTTCACGTCACTTACACTTCACTTAATCTTTTTGTGTCTATCATCTTTGTCACGGATAGTTGCTTGTGAAAATAAACTCCGTGAAGTAAAAGAGTTCATTCCCGTTTATAAGAGACATGTCAGTTGCATGATTTCGGGCGTTTAAACGTTATGTCGGTTGCATAATTTCGGACGTTTGAACGTTATGTAGGTAAAACAAGTGTATGAGATAATATGCCATTTAATTGAACGTATGTTTTAGAATGACAAGTTTGCGATTATGGGCCCTATTCCAGAAAACGAGACGAGCAGACGAGTGCTCGTCTCGTTTGTTTTCATATTCCAGAAGCCGAGCTCGACTAGAAACAGACGAGTAGCTCTTCTGGCTCGACGACCGCTTGACCGCGCTCGTCGATAAATCAGGCGAATCGTCTAGTTTGTTTGATGTGTTTGTTCACCTTGTTGATTGAAAGCATCGGTATTCTTCTGCTCCGCCTTTATCTCCAAAAATTGTTTCACGGCTAAACTAGTATTGCATAAGCAATGTATGTTTTCAACTGCAACCATCAAATTCAACTCAGTAATTGCAAGATTTTACAGATTTTCAAATGGGCCTCTTCCAAACAACACAACCAAATGTTAACATTGAACTCATATCCAGGGATGCTAGATGACTGTTTTGAATATAATAACACGGCACGAAAAGGGTATTCACATATTGAACGAAAATGAGTAATTCAAAACAACTACTTTATTGGAAATGCATATATATATAGATTTAATATTTTTCATGATAAATCGTTGATTAGGTGAACAAACATTGCCCCCAATAAATCCATAATAACAAAACATCTTAGTGATGAAACCATATGCTCGAGGAAAAATGTCAATGAAACCAAAAGATATATGAAACTTATTTCTTTTTGCTATGTTTTCTAATATTTTGGCACTGAGAAAAGAGTATCGATTGATAAATTTTAAAATTGTTTGTTGTTTTTCTCAAAACAAAAACATGTCTTCTCATCTGACATCACTGATTATACCGAGAAAAACTGACTGAAGTCTCTCCAGTCTACCAAATAATATATTTCAATGAAACTTGTGTACTGGAATGGAATATTTTGCTCGTCTTGACAGTGACTGAAGCCGAGACGAGACGGGACGAATTGCTCGTCTCGTTTTCTGGAATAGGGCCCTATACATCGATGATTTCAATGCCAACTATTCGGACTCATTTCATGAATCATGAATCACATGAATCAGCTCTGTCTGACTCGTTTGAATAGTGAGAAGTATTTAGTATAGGTCAACGTTAAAATCCTTTTTTATGAACCGTTTCTACAATTTTGATGAATAATAATATTTTCTATATCTCAGAATAAACCCGAATTTATCCATCTCATGATCAGTATAATCTGAGCTACTCCCATATGGGATTCTGAAGTTTAATCCTCTTATCCTTCCCATTCTCGTGTAATTTGATATACGGGACATGAGGTTCGATATAATTATTTAAACAGAAACTGGTCAGTAGCGTCGGTTAGAAGCATAATTTTTATATGAAAAATCTGATGAGTTTCAAGGAATTTGCCAAAAGCAGAAGATGATTCAGATTTTCTTTAGACGGATATCAAAATTATGAAAAAAGAACTAGACAATAATTTAAAAATGATTAATTTAAAAGCTTTGCAATGATAGATTTATTTTTTCCTTATTTGAAACTTAAATATTCTTTCATTCAAAGAATGTCTTGAAAACAATATCGTTGAAAATATCTTTTACGTAAAAACAAAAGATCAATAGCCTTATTCGATGTAACTAACGTCCTGATTCGAATCTTTTCCACCAATTGGGGTTGCAACTCTCTGTTAGTCTAATCCATAACATATAAACAAAAAATTTCTATTCAATTAGGACAATCGAAATTAAACCTTTCGCCATGTTTCAATCGGTCTAAGGGAGCTACATTTTTAGTCCTCAATTACATCCTATAGTGCATTCTTCGAATCCTAATAAACATATTTACGTCCTCTGGATACGTCAGGATTTCGTTCTAAAAATGCCACCAAGCGGGTAAATTGCTGTTTTTTATCATTTCTTTCTTAAAAAGCAAGACAAGATTCAAAATGTTAGAAAAAAAGCTAAATAAATCTGAAATTAAACTTACTCCATTCCGCGTGACTAGCTTTCACCATCTAAAACACAAGTGACAAATATACTTGTTTTTCCCCGTGACGTCACAGTATCGTGATATTCATAATAACACCGAGTTCATCAAAGTTATCACGACGAATGAACTCTTCCGGATTCTACACACACGGTGGCAGCCGTAATAACGTTGTATACAATTCACTTCGTTTCCACCGTGAAGTGACGTCCGTGATCAAGCCCATTATAACGCATTTTTATCACTTTATGTATAATGTCGTTAGTATTTGCATCATCAAAAACACTTCTGTATTGTAGTCTTAACTTGCTGTGCCATTCACAACAACATTTATGATCGTATTCCACGAATGATGACAAATGTGTCGTAATTTACGAATAAAGCTTCACCGTAGTAACTGGACATTGAATAAAAAAATCAAAAAGTGGTAAGAGAATCAGTTGTGAAAAAAATTGATGCATTTTCATTGGAACAAATTGAATGATTAAATAATTATACGGCAGAACAATGTATGTATGCTTAAAATATTATATATCATTATTTCAGTTTCGAACACACTCCGGAAAAATCATATCTCAGAAACGAAAGAATAATGATATTTTTATATTTTTTATATATAATTGAATTTATTCATATAATATTTTTCTATCATTACATATCCTATCTACAATTACTACTAGGCATATTTGCAGATTCGTAGGAAGATAAGATTCCATTTGATATGTCGATCCTTTAAATAAGCCCTGGTTTGAAAGTTAAGAATAAAAAAAAACCTACATAAAACTCATGATTTCTTCCAAAAACCTTTCAACCATTGAGCCGATTTCAAAAATCGACATATCAAATGAAATCTTATTCTTCTATGAATCAACTCCAATCTGTCATTCAACAAACTCAAAAATTTAGAACTACAGAATTTTTTTTTTAATTTTTTCGTAATTTTAAACCTAAACTCTTGAATTGCCTTAATTATAGGTAAAAGAACAAAAAGCAGGAAAAATTGACAATTAATGGGGGGTAAATGATAATCAAAGATAATCATGGATTTTTAATAACCATATTAGAAAAATTATTGATAAAACACATTCCTTTTTTAATTTCTCTTTCAAATTTTGATAAAATTGCACTAGTTAATATAAGAGCAAAATTAATATTTGAATAAACTTATGTAATTATGAACAGGTTTATATAAACCTTCCCATCTTATCATTCTTCATTAAAGACCTATGCCTGAAAAAAAATTATTCTTCATGTAAACAAGGATTGAAAATCTGGGCATTTTTTTAGTCAGTGAATTGTGTGGAGTTCCACTGCTGTGATATAGGCATTTCCGTTTCGATTCGATTTGAATTAAATACATAGAAGAGCAGAAAATAGTCTGAAAGTTGAAATTATTTATGTAAGTTTTCACAAACTCAAGCACATTTTCCACTTTGCTTAAACGCAACAATTCTTATAATTTGTACATTGAGCAATTCCATGACAAACCGGCCGAAAAAACGGCAGATTTTGATTCGATTTTTTCTTGATAACTTCTATATATGGTGGCAACTACCCAAAATCGCAATTTTCATTATCATATGACAAATTTAAATTACGAGAAGGGCGTATGCACAATCATTCTTTTTCTTAATAAAATCGTAACTCAAAATCCAGACGTCCGATTAAAATATGATGTGTGGTTGTTGGGAAATAATTCAACTATTTAGCAAAAGTTACATTTTAAATACACCTTTAAAAAATCTTACCCAAAAATGTAATTTTTGGTTCAGGCTCAGGCTCAGAATTCAATCGTGTACATATTACATGTTTATCGTATCTAAATTGTAAATTACATAGTACATTTCAAGTATTTCTTCTGTACCATTACATATGGTAAATTACACAATAAACATTTAAGTGTAAAAATATTCCTTCTGTTTCATTGTTCAGTTAGATCGGACAGAGGAGACAGTTGATATGATCATTATTGTGTAATTAATAGCACAACTATTTTTATCCTAAAAATGTCGAAATATACAGGAGAAATATGGTATGTCACGTTTCTCAACAAAACTATATAAATCGAGTCGTTGTTCACAAACTATTTATAAAGGGTCAACTGACCAGCTGTGGTAGGAATAGGTATACATATCTATTATATCTATTTAATATAAATGAGGGGCGTACGTGACATCGACAATTTCTCTACATCGGCTCGCTCTTTTGGTCATAAATTAGCTGCAAACGCATATCCAGCTGTATTTGAAAATGTGAAAGATAGGTCAGAACCTCATATATCGGATTCTATGGCAAACTCAAATTAGAAAGTTTTTGCAGTGGTTTGCAGTTAACTAAAAACAGGAAGTGGGTTATATCTATGGTATAACCGCAAGGGTGACGTAGGACTATCATTGATTTAGAGTTCATTTGTTTGAAGTTGAATCTGAATTCATTCTGAATGAATGAATATTTGGAGAACTTCGAAAACGAGAGCGTTACGTTGGAGGCACAAGGTTTTATGCATCCAATATTGGATACGGAAATATCCTACTGATGGGGAAGAATAATCTTCAGAAACTATCCTGTTGATTGCGATTGATTGAAAAATCACAAAACCTAATGTATTTGGTCACAGTGTTACATGGATAGAAAACATTAAAATAAACTCTTTCATATGAATGTAATTTCAAATTCCCAGAGGAACTGGCAGATTATTTTCAGTAACGATTAGATATTTCCACATTTTCCTCGATACTGGAAGCCCACCAGTGGTTAATGCTAACTCGATAACCATCTGTTAATAGCACTTGATTGAAACATATTTGGTCACAGTGTTACATGGATAGAAAACATTCAAATAAACTCTTTCACATGAATTTTAAATCCCTAGAGGAACTGGCAGATTATTTTCCGGATCTTTCTTGATCCAAACGGAAAGAATTCCGTGCGTGTATGTGTGTGTGTGTGTAGCGGCTGCTTCGAGATCTTCCCGGGGAACCGTTTGTGGCATCACTCTCCTCCTGATGGATTCCCTTCTGGCCTAAGGTGCACAAACAGGCTCTTGGTGACACCGTTCATCCGCGCTTTCATGATAAACGAAGAGCTTCACCACAACAGCGACAACATGCTCCAATCGCTGTTCAATTAGAACTGAGTGGGTTTCCGAGCGGCGCTCGCTTATATACCGATTGATGATTTCAATAGCCTGTTTTGAAAGCAAATTTAAGACTATTGAAACAAGTTTTTGGATCAGAAAGTAACAAGTATAGAACGCGTAGACATTTTATCTTTCGAATGAAGTGTTTTTCATACCATTTCGTTCTGTTGTTTAGGAGCTATTAACACTCAAAATCTTGGTCTCCGGCGTAACGTTTTCGTTTTCGAAACTTTACACCCCGGTATAGAAATGAAAGACGTAGTCCTACGTCAAAAAAGTAGATGAAGAAAAATCGAGTCACTTACACCCCTTTTATTCTGCAATTCTACATGACAAACTGTAGATAATGGGCCTGATCACGAACGTCACTTCACGGTGGAAACGAAGTGAATTGTATACAACGTTATTACGGCTGCCACCGTGTGTGTAGAATCCGGAAGAGTTCATTCGTCGTGATAACTTTGATGAACTCGGTGTTATTATGAATATCACGATACTGTCACGTCACGGGGAAAAACAAGTATATTTGTCACTTGTGTTTTAGATGGTGAAAGCTAGTCACGCGGAATGGAGTAAGTTTAATTTCAGATTTATTTAGCTTTTTTTCTAACATTTTGAATCTTGTCTTGCTTTTTAAGAAAGAAATGATAAAAAACAGCAATTTACCCGCTTGGTGGCATTTTAAGAACGAAATCCTGACGTATCCAGAGGACGTAAATTTGTTTATTAGGATTCGAAGAATGCACTATGGGATGTAATTGGGGACTAAAAATGTAGCTCCCTTAGACCGATTGAAACATGGCGAAAGGTTTAATTTCGATTGTCCTAATTGAATAGAAATTTTTTGTTTATATGTTATGGATTAGACTAACAGAGAGTTGCAACCCCAATTGGTGGAAAAGATTCGAATCAGGACGATAGTTACATTATTCTCTAGTTCTTCTTCCATAATTTTGATATCCGTCTAAAGAAAATCTGAATCATTTTCTGCTTTTGGCAAATTCCTTGAAACTCATCAGATGTTTCATATGAAAATTATGCTTCTGACCGACGCTACTGACCAGTTTCTGTTTAAATAATTATATCAAACCTCATGTCCCGTATATCAAATTACACGAGAATGGGAAGGACAAGAGAATTGAACTTCAGAATCCCATATAAATTCGGGTATTCTGAGATATAGAAGATATTATTATTCATCAAAATTGTAGAAACGGTTCTTAAAAAATTATTTTAACGTTGACCTATACTAAATACTTCTCACTATTCAAACGAGTAAGACAGGGCTGAGTACAAGAGTGTGCAAGATATCGATTATTAAACTCATGATAGTCATGCTTTATCTCTATAGTAATTTATAGAAAAAGGAAATAAAATTACATTCCCATATGTTCAGCAACTACATTATTTAAGAGCAACCTAGCATTCCTCCTCATCTTTGAACCAGCGTTTGATTCAGCAAACTAACGCACCAAGCAAGTGATTCATGAAATGAGTCCGAATAGTTGGCATTCTAAAATATACGTTCAATTAAATGGCATATTATCTCATACACTTATTTGTTTTACCTACATAACGTTCAAACGTCCGAAATTATGCAACCGACATAACGTTCAAACGCCCGAAATCACGCAACTGACATATCTCTTATAAACGGGAATGAACTCTTTCACTTCACGGAGTTTATTTTTACACGCAACTGTCCGTGACAATGATGATAGACACAAAAAGATTAAGTGAAGTGTAAGTGACGTGAAAGCGTTTATCACAGTGATGTTCGTGATCAGGCCCAATGTTTTATACTAGTGAAAACGAAATGAAGTATATCCGCGATGACAACGGTACGGTGTCGACATCTGGATACGAAATTAGTTTCCCACTAACTTTGTTTTTTCTCTATTATAGTGATTTTCAACACATTTCGGCTGGTTCGTCGCTTTTTACTTCCATTTTGGAATAATGTCGGGAGTGAGAAATGAACTCGTGATCTCTGCGTGAGAGGTATGGATGTTGCCACTACGCCAGATCGCCTGCGCACTGAAACTTATTATTATAATATAAAATTAACTTCAGGTACAATGTTTTCCGAATGTTTTTATGTAAACTGCACACCGTATAAAAATCTGGCGAAACATTTCGCGAATGTCACCGCTCACTGCCTCAGATCTTTCTCGGAATTCAAATAGCACTCCTGGTGAAGATGACGGCAAATCGGGTCCCTTAAGCCGGAAAGTGTTGAAAGAAATGCGAATCACTGTGGCTGCCGCAACCCAAATCGATCTGACCTAACCAGGGATTGGTAACTGATTCTTGGGATTTTGTAACAACTCCGAGCTAGAGGTTCGTTAATCATCGATCGATTTTCCACTTGCTACAATTATGGCCCCCACACATTTCTCTACAAGCACGGGTGGATGTTTTTCTTAAGTTTGCTGTGCTCTGGTGGATCAACAATAGGCATCTGCCTTCAAGATCGGAGCTGGATAGCGGCAACCAGTCTTCCGAAAAACACTTACACGTGTCCACGCGATGTGAAAATACATGTTTTTGTTTGAACTCGAATATGATTTTTGATAGTGTTGAATGTCTATCCCAAACACGAACAATGATACACAAAAATAAACATGTGTAAACAAACACGATGTTTATAATTCAAGAACATCATGTACAAACATATCACCGATGTCGCAGTATTCATTGCTTTCGTTTCGTTTCGTTTCATGCACGGAAAAAAATTATTCATCCTAAAACATTTCTTTGTAAAATACTTTTCCACAGTAACGAACTTGAAATTTAGTTCGCAAAATGCATGAACTAAAGGGTGTGTCACATCAAATTGCATCACGGAAAAATCGCTGTAGAAATTTAATTTTTAGGAATTATATCTTCAGCTCTCGCTTATAATCAGATAAGAGTGTATAGATCACGTTGGCCATGCTTCACTGTCAATTTTTCGTAAATTTGGAAAAATGTCGTCGAACGAAAAAGAGCGTCGTGAATTAATCCTGTGCACTCATTTCGAGAATCCGGAGTAGTCACATCGGGACATCGGTAAGATGCTGGGAATCGTCCAATCCACGGTCAGCAGAGTACTAAAACGATACTTCGAGAACCTAACCATCGACCGGAAGGTGAAGAACGGCAAAAATGGATGCTCCGTCAGTGAAAAAGATCACAAGCGCGTAGTTAAGCAGTTTAGACGTGATCCGAGAAGTTCGGTCCGGGATGTCGTCAATAAGCTGAACATGTCAAGTTCATTCGTCCAGCGGACCAAGCAGCGGGAGGGCCTGCGTACATACAAGGTTCAGAAGGCTCCTAACCGCGACGAAAGGCAAAACATGGTGGGGAAGACGCGAGCCCGGAAGCTGTACACCGAAATGCTGACGAAGCCGCATTGCCTGGTAATGGACGACGAAACCTACGTCAAAGCGGACTTTTGTCAGCTGCCGGGCCTGTTGTTCTTCTCCGCAGAGGACAAATTCAGCGTTCCGGAGGAGATTCGCGAGCAGAAACTATCCAAGTTTGCCAAAAAGTACGTGGTGTGGCAAGCGATCTGCTCTTGCGGAAAGCGGAGCGCCCCATTCGTGATGACCGGCACGGTAAACGGGCAGGTTTACCTTAAGGAGTGCCTACAGAAGCACTTACTACCACTATTGAAGCAGCACGAGGACTCGACCATCTTCTGGCCGGATCTCGCTTCGTGCCACTATTCAAAGGACGTGTTGGAGTGGTACGAAGCCAACGGGGTCACCTTCGTGCCAAAGGAAATGAACCCGCCCAACGCGCCGGAGCTTCGCCCAATAGAGAAATATTGGGCGATTATGAAGCAGGCCCTCCGGAAGAACCCAAAAGTTGTCAAATCGGAGGCGGACTTCAAGAGAAAATGGATTTCTGTTAAAAAAAAAACTACAACCTGACGTTGTACAGAACCTTATGGACGGGTTAAAGAGGAAGGTGCGAGCATACGGGCTTGGGCTCGAAGTATGAATAAAAAGAAAATGCCAAAAGTTGTTTAATAGTTTTTATTTTACTGTCTAAAATTTTCAAAGGGATCGGTCTAATGGGCGAATTTCTACAGCGTTTTTTCCGTGATGCAATTGGATGTGACACACTCTTTAAGAGGCTATGAGTTCATGCACATTTTGCAAGTCTGATTGAATAATCCTTGGTTCCGTGCAAAGAAAATATTCTCTGAATAGTAAGAAGCATTTTATGAGATTTGATTCTTGATATTTTTAGTTTAATTTGAGTTTGATTAGGGCGGTCCAAGTTAGGGCCGTTAAAAAACCAATTTTGAAAAATTAATTTTGCAGAGTAATGTTTCTGAAAATGCATTGAATGCAATGCATCAAACGCATAAGATCAGTTGAGTTGAAACCAATTGTCACCTGCAAAATTATAATGTAAAAATCTGTACCATATTCATGATTAGCTTTTGCGATGACGATTTGTGAAAGAATTACAATCGTCCCTCCTTCAATCTATGTTCTGTATCTCGATACTCTCCCTAATATATTTATACCATTCTAAATGGGTGTTGGAGGAAAGATTAGCTTCAATGACAGGTATACTGCGCATAGAGACATATCTATGATGTTTCTGCAATTAGTGATCCCCGATTTTTGAAATTAATCGTTCATCCACTAATCGAATACTTTTAAGCAGTTTCTTATTCGATACGATTAATCGATCCAAATAATCGATTAATCGATTAATCGTCACACTGAGAGAAATAATTAGTTAGACTAATATTTCTCATTCGTTAGAAAGCCATCTGGATTCAAAAAAGTGTTCATTACGCCTGAAAATCAATTATTATCTTTTACGCTCCCCTAAACTCGTAAACGAAGCTCATCTCGCATCGACGGCATTGAGCTTCTTTTAGGAGTTTAGGAGAGCGTCAAAGATTTTGATTGATTTTCAGGATAAAACTGCAGCGGCTGTACGGTTTTTTTGCTCTGGGTTTGGATCGATTAATCGACGTAAATTATTCGTTCGCTTCGATTATTGGTTGTGCAGTATTCGTTCGATTAATAATCGATTTCTGTACGAAGTATTCGATTAATCGATTAATCGAACGATTACCGGGGATCGTACTGTTCTTTGTCCACGGAAAAAAATACTTATTGTAAATCCCGATGTAGACCTCCATAGCGACAGCCTTCTGGAATGAACACCGGGTTAATTTTTTTGCCATCGGATGCCACCAAACCAAACACCAGCAGAATGCTACACGTTTTATGCTCCTCGGCCACTTCTTTTACCGGGTGAGAACTAGTATAGCGACCGGTTTCGCTTGGGGAAGTTCAAGATTTTGTAATATCGCTCGGCTTGTAGCTCCTGGATGTGGTTGGTAACCATGTGAGTTTTTTCCGTACCCTCGACCTTGTCCCACAATCTTCTTTTACGATCTTCCATGCTGATCCTGTTTTCCTTCCATTTTCCTTATTGACCCGAACCCACTAGATTTATCCGAACCTTCCTATTGGTGACAGCTATAATCCTCGGAATCCGAGTTGACCTCGGTCGAGCTGTGACCACCTTCGCGGACAGTTATCCTTTGTTTTCTCGGTCTAAGGCCCTTTCTACGGTCCACCACACTCCCATGGCGATTGAAATGTCTTTTTGCGACATTTGTGCGTGGGACAAATCACGAATACGCTGCCACTTCGTCACTCCCAGGCTATTATGATGTGAATTATAGCTTACGTGTATGCAAAGAAAAACAAAGTATTATATGCACAGATGAAACGGGAACCTTATTTGTACGATGGTACAAGCATTACCACGCATACAGCACAATTAATTTGGACTTACAGTTGATAAAACTTAAGTCTATACATAATGATCCTTCGAAACATTCTGCCTAACTTCAGAATCGTTCCACAAATTATACACGTAATACTGTTAGTCATCTGGTTCACCAAAGATAACATCAGTATGTTATGGTGCAACTTAACTATCCAGAAAGTGCAACGTTCATTCCGTTAAGTGCATATCGCGTTTTATTCTGCAGTCTGGTAGTACGCTCGACAATTGTTGATTAGCATCACATCTGTGTAGCCAGCCAGAATGCAAATCGACTATCGATAAGGATCACGTTCTACTTCATTCCACAATGTCTAATCATTTCTTCTATTCCTTCAACAGCACTATCGTTCAAGATAAAACCGTCTTTTCTAAAAATTGAAATGGAATATACCACTTCTTAAACAGTACATAGTTTAGAATCCCAAAACTCGCTCGGGGTACCGAACCCGAATCTCTCGCCTCAATGTGCCACTCGACCACGGAAGCTCCTGCTGTCTCGGCACTTGTAAGTGTGATCTGGTGCATCTCTAATTCCATGCACGAAATGATACAATCTCTGTACGGCAAGCATCAATGGGGCGGGAACAAATCTGTGACACGTGTTTCGAGTGGTGGCACTCATTGACGTAATATGTATAACCTCAAATGCCTACCCGCAAATGCAGGAATATAAGATATGAGAAGCCATTGAAAGCATGTGTTGTAACCTTGAATTTTGTTTCACTCCACTACAAATAATGCTATATATCTCAAAACCGCATGCACAGAAGGAACCGTGGTCCTTTTTTGTCGGCAGAACATCTACATCTCACTGATAGGGGAACAAATACAAGAGTTCTTAACCCCCGTTCCGTACTTTGGATACAGCAGATTACAGGTTTTTCATAGGTGGAAGACTATATTGACAATATTTTTCTCGTGTGGCGCGTGGTGCTATAAATTGGTTTACAGTAAACAGTTTTATCAAGTTCAAGGTTGGAACGGGGAAGGCTAAAATGAGTCATGACAGTTTTATTTACTTTTCTACTATCCAGCAGTGCAGATCACCACCGCGGAAATAGTCTCGATTCACGCCGGGGCATGACTGTATCAGCATCCAAAACAATCCAATTTGCATATTTGAAACGGCGCACATGTCGGTCAATCCATGACCTACGCACATTCGACGCGGCGATGGAACAGAAAAAACACGGTGTTGGCCACTCGAGTAGCAGATGACTAAACCGAATTGCTGAATGAAAACCAGGCGAGGAATCAGTTTGCGAAAACAGAACTCCCCCGCCTGGCGTCCGCGCCGTAGGTTCTTCCGATCAGCGCAGAACGTGCTCTTTCGGTCGTGACTCGTGACAAAATGATCCCAAATTGTATGCGCCCCGTCAACTGTGCTGTCATTCGGGGCGATTAGTAATGACAATCGATTGGAGCTGTTGGAGAATTGCCGATTATTTTGTGACATTTGATTGGGTCGATTAACGGAGATAATTGAGTTGTTTTTGTGACGAATGCTATGGCGTGCGAACAATTTTGGTTGAATGAAACAAAGATCTAAGCTCAGCGTTTTCTATTCAGATGGAAACATATTTCGCAATACCATGACCACGTCACTTTTCTCTCCGGTAGCGAATCAAGATAGTTTGGGGGATTTTCATCCAAATGAAACCGTTAGTTTTTTAATTGCGGTGCAATTAACGTCATCACGAAAGGTCATTAGGCTCTCGAATGGCGAAGAAAAAATCTTTCAACCCAGCAAATGATGTATCTTTTCGGTGGTTTTACTTCCCCGGTTCTTCTGCAAATTAGTTGGATTTCCCACGAAATGCGAATTCGCAAGACATATAAAATAACAACAACATAACAAGAAGAGATTAGAAATCGGACGAATCCACTCAAACTTATGGAAACATATAAAAGATATGTCATATAATGAAAAATTAAAATGAAAAAAGAATAAATTTATGGAAACATATAAAGGATATATCATATGTTGAAAAATGAAAACCTAAACACAGAACATGTAGAAAAAAATGAAAGATTTCGAACGCTTGTAACTTGAACATTTCTTAATAGATCGGAAAGATGTTTGTATCAATTGATTGGAAATCATTAAATAAAAAATTGAATGATTTCGAAATGTCAAGCGTTATCTGAACGTCCTAACTGCCACGTTCTGATCGGTTCGATTTTTGCTCCTCAATTTTTTTTTTTTTTATTTATACTTCAGTAACATAAGACTTGCTGTCTTTTTTGGTTACTAACGAAAAAATAAGTATACATGAAGTGCGCCACGAATTATTGAGACAAAAAAAAATCTAAACTAGTATAAAAATAACAACTAATACAAAAAATTACAAACTAGAAAATTTCGCGACACCTTTTAATGAATGCTGCCTTATTAGATATATTGGATACATCATGGGGAAGTTCATTCCAGTGAACAACTCCTCTTACGAAAAATGATCTACCATATTGTGCAGTTTCGTATCGAGGTGTAATGAATTTACGTAATCGAGCGCTTTGAAATGGACACAGCTTGTTGTATAAATATTCAGGTTTGCGAGTAAAGGGTGTGTCACATCAAATTGCATCACGGAAAAAACGCTGTAGAAATTCGCCCAGTAGACCGATCCTTTTGAAAATTTTAGACAGTAAAATAAAAACTATTAAACAACTTTTGGCATTTTCTTTTTATTCATACTTCGAGCCCAAGCCCGTATGCTCGCACCTTCCTCTTTACCCCGTCCATAAGGTTCTGTACAACGTCAGGTTGTAGTTTTTTTTGAACAGAAATCCATTTTCTCTTGAAGTCCACCCTCCGATTTGACAACATTTGGGTTCTTCCGGAGGGCCTGCTTCATAATCGCCCAATATTTCCCTATTGGGCGAAGCTCCGGCGCGTTGGGCGGGTTCATTTCCTTTGGCACGAAGGTGACCCCGTTGGCTTCGTACCACTCCAACACGTCCTTTGAATAGTGGCACGAAGCGAGATCCGGCCAGAAGATGGTCGGGCCCTCGTGCTGCTTCAATAGTGGTAGTAAGCGCTTCTATAGGCACTCCTTAAGGTAAACCTGCCCGTTTACCGTGCCGGTCATCACGAAGGGGGCGCTCCGCTTTCCGCAAGAGCAGATCACTCGCCACACCATGTACTTTTTGGCAAACTTGGATAGTTTCTGCTTGCGAATCTCCTCCGGAACGCTGAATTTGTCCTCTGCGGAGAAGAACAACAGGCCCGGCAGCTGACGAAAGTCCGCTTTGACGTAGGTTTCGTCGTCCATTACCAGGCAATGCGGCTTCGTCAGAATTTCGGTGTACAGCTTCCGGGCTCGCGTCTTCCCCACCATGTTTTGCCTTTCGTCGCGGTTAGGAGCCTTCTGAACCTTGTATGTACGCAGGCCCTCCCGCTGCTTGGTCCGCTGGACGAATGAACTTGACAAATTCAGCTTATTGGCGACATCCCGGACCGAACTTCTCGGATCACGTCTAAACTGCTTAACTACGCGCTTGTGATCTTTTTCACTGACGGAGCATCCATTATTGCCGTTTTTCACCTTCCGGTCGATGGTTAGGTTCTCGAAGTATCGTTTTAGTACTCTGCTGACCGTGGATTGGACGATTCCCAGCATCTTACCGATGTCCCGATGTGACTACTCCGGATTATCGAAATGAGTGCACAGGATTAATTCACGACGCTCTTTTTCGTTCGACGACATTTTTCCAAATTTACGAAAAATTGACAGTGAAGCATGGCCAACGTGAACTATACACTCTTATCTGATTATAAGCGAAAGCTGAAGTTATAATCCCTAAAAATTAAATTTCTACAGCTTTTTTCCGTGATGCAATTTGATGTGACACACCCTTTAGTAATGAGCTGATGAATTAATATGGCTGCCCTAGCTTTTGGGAAATTGTAAAAACTGTAAACTGTAAGTTCTTCTGCAGATGAGTGACACGAGAATATCTGTTAAGTTTGTATACAAAACGCACACAAGAGTTCAAAGCAACTCTGACTTTATAAATTGCAGCTGCTGATACATTAGTCAACAGATAATCTACAGACATAAAATAAGGAAGTATCAGAGATTTGGATAGTTTTGTGTCTGTATTTAAATAATAAGCTCATGCATAAACGGATCGAACCGCTCCATAAATTTTACCACATTGCTTTAAAACATGCCTATCCCAGTTGAAACTGGAATCAATGTTCACTCCTAAACTAGTTGCATGGTCGACAAAACGTATTCTCTCTTGTTCCAAAAACAATTCTGACAAAGCAGGTGATCTGCAGCGTGATATGAACAGAGCATTGGTTTTGGAGGCATTGATCTGCATTACATTTGCTTTAGACCAGTTTGCTATATTCTGTAGTTCCTCGTTGAGTATAACATTTATTTGTTCGATACTGAATTTGGTGCAGTCGAAATATAGTTGCACATCATCAGCAAACATGTGTATATAGCAGTATTTCAATATTGAAGGTAAATCATTCACATAAAGCGAAAAAAGAATAGGCCCCAGTACTGACCCTTGTGGTACACCGGACGTAATAGGCAAGAAACAAGAAAGCTTTCCTTCGTGAAATACTGCTTGTTGACGACCTTTCAAATACGAATTTATCAAAGAGACTGCTTCAATACGAAAACCAAAATTATGATTTAATTTTCTACCTAAACAAGCATGCGATATTGTGTCAAATGCTTTTGAATAGTCTAACAAAATCAGAACAACCGAATTACTTTTGTCTAACACAACAGCAATATCATCATTTACTTTTGGCATGGCTGTTTTGGTACTATAGCCAGCACGATAACCTGATTGTGAAAGTAGGTTTTCATTATTGATATATGAGTAAATTTGCTTTTCGATAATTCTTTCAAAGGCTTTTGATAAAGCACAAAGGATTGAGATGGGACGTAGATTTGAAAGTGAGTTTGCATTTGATTTCTTTTTTATTGGAATGATTTTTGTATATTTCCATCCATTTAGAAATTTACACCATCGCACTATGGAGTTGAATAGATGAGTTATTGGTTGTAGCAATATTGGCAGAATTAGTTTCAAAAATTTTATGGGAACCCAATCTAATTCTATGGCATTTGAATGAATTTCGTAAATTGCGCTTACTACATCATACTCGTAAATTGAACTAAACAGAAAAGTAGATCGAACACTGTCATCTACATTAGAATTAAAATTAGTGGTAGGAACGGAACTTAGTGGTAGGAACGGAACTTAGTGGTAGGAACGGAAATTTGTTGAAAAATACTCATTTATGTCATTGGGCGAAAAATCATCTACATAGCTCTTTGTTGATTTATTTAAACCCGCGCTCTTAATCTTCGTCCAAAACTCTCCGCTACTCATGTTCGAAGTAAACATTTGATTAAAATAATTCTTCCTAGCATTTATTTTATGCCGCCCAAAAAGGAGAAACCAGCGAGAAACAGCGGAGTACGGTTTCCCCAACATAGACTTCAAAATCAAGGAGCCCGGGGCGTTGACCCGACCCTCTCCAATTTCTTTGAAACTTGGTACAGGTCGGACTCGATTATATATAGACTCGATTATGTGATTCGATTATATACAATTTTGAACTCGATTATATACAGTTTGTAAAACAAATATTTTTTTTATTTCAAATAAGACTTATTTCAAGAAGAAATGTAATCTGTCAACGTTAAGGGGTAATTTAAGTGGCTATTACATGTACAGTGGGGTAAAAATCGTGAATTTAGAAGATTTTGCTTGAATTTTCACCAGGAATTGTTTATGTCGATATTGCAGCTAAATTAAGAAAGATAGAAGCTGGGTGTCAAAGAACAAATTGTAGAGCAGTTTGAGATCTTCAATTTCTTTGACAGAAACAATCTAGTTTAGAATAAATTTTAGGATGAAATTAATAATAACACATTAAAAATTACTAACTTTTAAGTTTTTCACTTCCAAAATGTTATTAAAATCCACTAATTTAGATGTTTTACTACTATATCCTATACTAATTTTTTTCATCTTTCAAATGAGAGCAACAAAATCGTCTTCCGTAGCGTACTTTGTAATGTAGAGCCAGTTCAAGGCAACAGAGTCCGAAACAAAAAAAAAAGTTCTGTAACTCTGTCATTGTTGAAATTCAAACATATGCGGATTTTTTTCATCAAATATGATCCTCTATTACCTCCTGAGAGAATCTGGATAAATTTGTTTTTTTTTTTTCATGTTAAAGGTGTTTTCTGACTTTAAGGGGATGAATTGAAAATCAAATTCCTCAAAAAAAAAACGAATGAAAAAAATATTTTTTTTGACTCGATTATATACAGTGAAAAAAAATCAGAAACTGTATATAATCGAGTCCGCGCTGTACTTATGATGGAAACTACCTACAATAACAATTTTCATTATCATATGACCAATTTAAATTACGACTGACTTTTCAAAAGGGCGTATTCAAAATCATTGATCAATTCAGTATTTTTTTATTAAAAACATAACAAAACATTTAACAAATACCTTATGTCGGTTTTCGCCAATGTTCAAAATCTAGGTTGTTCATGTCTACTAAAATGCGCGCGTGGCTCAAACGTTTGTAGACTACTCATGTATATATTTTTAAAGTCTAATTTAAAGCAAAAATAATGCAAAAAAATCCTTCATCGGCAGTACGATACACAATTTTTTGAATTCAGCCATTGTTTGCTGCTTGCTTAATCTTTCTGAGCATCGAATTGAAGAAATTCACTCCTTTATATAATAGTGAAATCTAAAATGATGTTTGACAAAGTTGTTGGAAAATTATTGAACCATTTAGGAAAAATAAAATTTTAGATGCACTGTTAAAAATTTCACTCAAAAATTGAATTTAATATTAAAAACTTTTATATCTCAAGACACCACCCTTGGATTTTTTTTTGTGTATATGTTTATTAAAGAACCCTTCGCATCTAACAAAGTTTGACGTATAGTGATGCCGTGGTAAACTCAAAATAGAGATATGATTTGTTGAAAATTTATGAAAGTTCAATACTTTGTGAAATCGTAACGACTTAGGAAAGGTAACAAATAAATTTGAATCTACATTCGATTCTACATGAAAAACTTTATACAGCGCGAACTCGATTATATACAGTCTTCGATTTTTTTCACTGTATATAATCGAATCCTCATTCGCTATCCAACTCTTGACGAGTAGAGTTCAGTGTCGGTATTGTGCGTTGCCACTTTTACTATTGTGCTATTGGTATAGTGTACGAGTGAAGCTCATTGCTGTCCGCTTTCGAATTGACCTTTTGTGAAGTGGAACAAAGGAAGCAGCGCTCTTGCAGCTTGCAGCCCTTGGCGGCTGTTGAACATCGGCATAACGGGATCGCCATCGTGTGGCTGTCGTTAACGGGAATTATCATCGCGTGACCGTGTGAGCTATTCTTGCGCTATTGTGTTGATCCATAGCGCGTAGCCTCTGTCTCTCCCTGGTTAGGGCAGTAGAGCGCAGTATCGGAACAACTTTTATATTAAGGTACACATATTTAATATTAATATTATTATTCAACTCATATGTTCATTGCTTAACATTATCATCATAATTTTTTTTGTTTGTTTTGTTATTTTTTTTTTTGAGATTATTGTTAAAATCAATAATAGATTAAAAATAAGACACAAATTTTTGTAAAATGGAGAATAGTGGAGAATCTCCAGAGATGGAGATCTCCGATAATGAATCCCATACAAGATCTGGGAAAAAACATAAACGAGTCCCTCAAAAAGAAGATAATTCTTCTGGGGACGAATCTGCTCATCCTTTCAAACCCCCATCTAAGAAAATAGCAAGCCTCCCTTCTGAACCCACTGTTACTTCCACTCCCCCTCTCCCATCATCGATTTCGCTTCCCCCTTCTGATGTTTCCGATCCAACCCAATCCTCGTCCTCGTCCTCGTCTTCGTCCTCGTCTTCTCCCTCTGTTGTCTCCGCTCCACGTGTCAGAGTTTATCCAGAAGATGCACCTGGAACTGGCCCTTGGGTTGTTTTCCTCCGGCCAAAACCGAAAGGAAAAAACCTTAACGTGATTCAGATCATGAAAGATCTGGCCAGATACACTTCTGTATCTGAAATTCGCAGGGTTAGACCGAACAAATTGCGAGTTGTCGTGAATGAACGGAAACACGCAAACGAGATTGTTGCTGATCAACATTTCACCCTCGAATATCGAACATTTATACCCTCCCATAACGTAGAAATTGAGGGGGTGATAACTGAAACGGGTCTGACGAGCGAACAAATAAAAGCAGAAGGAAAAGGCAAGTTCAAGAAGCTCCCCTCAATGGAAGTGAAAATCTTGGACTGTCGCCAACTCGGGAAACTTTCCCATGATGGGGACCAAACTAAATTTACGCCGTCCGACTCGTTTCGAGTCACCTTTACTGGTGCCGCCCTCCCTGACTACGTTATGGTGGACAAATTGAGACTACCTGTGCGACTCTTCGTGCCAAAGCCCATGACTTGCAACAAATGCAAGTCAGTTGGTCACACTTCGGATTATTGTGCCAACAAGGAGCGCTGTGCCACTTGCGGAGAGCAACATGAGGGGAAATCCTGCAGTGCGACTGAGCATAAGTGTCCATATTGCGGAGGATCCCCACACGAGCTCTCAGCTTGTGAAACTTACAAGAGTCGCTGGGAGAAACAGAAGCGCTCTTAGAGGAACGCTCGAAGCGCACTTTTGCGGATATTTCAAAGGGCGCTGGCCCAACAACAACAACAACCAATCTCAACACACAATATCTTTTCCACGTTGCCAGTTAATGAAATGGAAGCGGACACAGCTAGCGGGGGCACACCGTTTATTTTCAAAGGGAATCCCCGGCGCAAAAATGTGACCACTCCCAAAGTTCAAGAACAAGTCCCCCCGGTGATACCCCCAGTTAGCTTGCCTAAAAAATCGAGTGCAGCGGACAAGCAAAATCAGGTTCCTCCTGGCTTCCGTGGGAATAGTTCACCTTCGAACGACCCAGCACTCGAGGGGACATCAAAAACCCCAACTGTCCCTGTTTTGCCGTCCAGCTCAACTTCCCAATCGGGATTTATAAAGTTGTCTGACCTTTTGGATCAAATCTTCAAGTGTTTCAATGTTTCCGACTCCATCAGAACCCTTGTCATCTCAATGCTTCCAGTATTAAAGACAATTTTTCAGCAATTGATGCAAACATGGCCCCTCCTTGCAATGATTATCTCTCTTGATGTCTAATTTAAATAGAGAGGTCGAAGATATCACTGTTTTTCAGTGGAATTGTCGTAGTCTTATCCCTAAATTGGATACATTCAAATTTTTAATTCATAACTTCAATTGTGATGTTTTTGCTCTGTCCGAAACTTGGCTTTCTTCGCGAGATGATATCTCTTTCCACGATTTTAATATTATACGCTTGGACCGTGATGATAGATACGGAGGGGTGCTTTTGGGGATCAATAAGTGCCACTCATTTTTTCGAATTGACCTTCCACCTATTGGAGGGATCGAAGCTGTTGCTTGTCATGCAAACATCAGAGGCAAAGACCTCTGTATTGTCAGCTTGTATTGGCCTCCGAGAGCTGCGGTTAGCCGCAAACAACTTGATGACATGTGCTCACTCCTTCCTGAGCCACGATTGATCTTGGGAGACTTCAACTCTCACGGAACTGCCTGGGGGGAACAGTACGACGACAATCGTTCATTGTTGATATATGACCTTTGTAACAACTTCAATATGACGGTTTTGAACACTGGGGTAACAACACGTGTGCCTAAACCTCCTGCTAACCCAAGTGCTCTTGACCTCTCGCTTTGCTCGAATTCACTATCGTTAGATTGCAAGTGGAATGTAATCCAGAACCCCAACGGTAGTGATCACTTGCCAATCAAAATTTCCATCACCATAGGGTCGAATTCTTCTGAATCTATAAACATGGCATATGACCTCACAAGACACATTGACTGGAAAAAATATGCGGACGCGATTACTCTAGCCATCAATTCCAGAGATGGTTTACCTCCATTGGAGGAGTATAACTTCCTTTCTCGTTTGATCTATGACAGCGCGGTTCGCGCTCAAACGAAACCCATCCCAGGTTCCACTATTCGTCGAAGGCCTCCCAATCTATGGTGGGATAGCCAGTGTCCAAGCTTTATGTAGAAAAATCGAATGCATTTAAAGCTTTTCGAAAACGTGGAACCCCTGAAAATTTTCAGACGTATTTGGACCTTGAAAATCAATTTAAAAACTTGATCAAAGGGAAAAAACGTGCTTATTGGCGAAATTTCGTGGGAGGTTTGTCACGAGAAACGTCAATGAAAAAATTATGGAAAGTGGCTCGAAACATGAGAAATCGCTCTTCAACGAATGAAAGCGAAGAATATTCACATCGATGGATTTTTAATTTTGCACGGAAGGTTTGTCCTAATTCCGCTCCTGTGCAAAAAATTGTTCGAGATATACCACAAGATAGGTGCGATCTTGATTCCGAGTTTTCGATGGTAGAATTCTCTCTTGCTCTCCTTCCATGTAACAATTCTGCTCCGGGATCGGATAGAATTAAGTTCAACTTGCTGAAAAATCTCCCTGATGTGGCAAAACATCGCTTGTTGAACTTATTCAATCGGTTTCTGGAGCATAATATTGTTCCAGATGATTGGAGACAAGTACGAGTTATTGCTATTCAAAAACCCGGAAAACCCGCGTCCGACTTCAATTCGTACCGCCCAATAGCAATGCTGTCTTGTATACGGAAATTGTTGGAGAAAATGATCTTGTTTCGCCTTGATCGTTGAGTTGAAACAAATGGCTTACTCTCAGATACACAATATGGGTTCCGCAGGGGCAAGGGGACGAATGATTGTCTTGCGTTGCTTTCTTCAGAAATTCAAATGGCTTACGCCGAAAAAAAACAAATGGCTTCAGTATTCTTGGACATAAAGGGGGCCTTTGATTCTGTTTCAATAGAGGTTTTGTCAGACAAATTACACTCTCGGGGACTGCCGCCTCTATTGAATAATATGTTATATAACTTGCTTTGTGAGAAACATTTGAACTTTTCTCATGGAGATTCGGCAGTAAGTCGGTTCTCTTACATGGGCCTCCCCCAGGGCTCATGTTTAAGCCCCCTTTTGTACAACTTCTATGTAAGTGACATCGACAATTGCCTTACACAAAATTGCAGCCTAAGACAACTTGCAGATGATGGAGTGGTGTCTGTCGTAGGATCAAACGAATCCGACCTGCAAGGACCCTTACAAGATACTTTGAACAATTTTTCAACCTGGGCCATTGGGCTAGGGATCGAATTCTCCACGGAGAAAACAGAGATGGTGGTTTTTTCTAGGAAGCATAGACCAGCAAAACCAAAGCTTCAACTTTTGGGTAAACCGATCACTCATGCTATGTCATTCAAGTATCTTGGGGTCTGGTTCGACTCCAAATGTACTTGGGGGGCCCATATTAGGTATCTGAGTAAAAAATGTCAACAGAGAATAAACTTTCTCCGTACAATTACCGGCACCTGGTGGGGAGCCCATCCCGAAGATCTTATAATGTTGTATCGAACAACTATTCTCTCAGTGATGGAGTATGGCAGTTTCTGTTTTCAATCAGCTGCCAAAACACACCTCATTAAACTCGAGCGAATTCAGTATCTTTGTCTCCGTATCGCGTTGGGATGTATGCTCTCAACGCATACCATGAGTCTCGAGGTTTTGGCAGGCGTACTCCCACTAAAAGATCGCTTCAATTTATTATCTCTTCGGTTCCTCATCCGGTGTAAGGTTATGAATCCATTGGTGATCGGAAATTTTGAGCAATTGATCGAGCTAAATTTTCATTCTGGATTCATGAGTTCATATGATGAATTCATCTCCATGCAGGTTGATCCTTCTTCGTATATTCCCAACCGTGTTTGTTTCCCTGACTACATCAATTCCTCTGTACATTTCGATCTGTTCATGAAGGAGAAAATCCAAGAAAATCCAGATTATCTTAGATTGGGGTTCGTTCCTACGATCTTCAATGCAAAGTATGGGCGTATCAATTGTGATAATATATACTTTACTGATGGGTCCTCTATGAATGAGTCCACAGGATTTGGAGTGTTCAACGTATTTTTTAGCACCTCACACAGTCTTCAGAATCCTTGCTCGGTATATATTGCTGAATTGGCAGCGATATACTGTGCGCTGGACAGCGTCGCCTCACGACCTGTTGAACACTATTACATTGTACCGGATAGTCTTAGCTCTGTCGAAGCTATCCGTTCAGTGAGGCCGGAAAAGCACTCGCCGTACTTCCTTGAGAGAATACGACAAATTTTGAGTGCTTTATCCAGACGCTGTTATGTCTTTACCTTTGTCTGGGTCCCCTCACATTGCTCAATTCCGGGTAATGAGAGGGCTGACTCATTGGCAAAGGTAGGTGCAATTGAAGGCGATATATATCAGCGTCAAATCGCCTTCAATGAATTTTATTCTTTAGTTCGCAAAAATACCATCGCTAACTGGCAACGCAAGTGGAATGAAGATGAATTGGGCCGGTGGTTTCACTCGATTATCCCTAAGGTTAGCCTCAAACCGTGGTTCAAAAGTCTAGACTTGAGTCAGGACTACTCTTTCGTTTCAATCTTGCCAGCAGCAATCTCTGCGTTTGTGGCCAAGGTTATCACGACATCGAGCACATTGTTTGGTCGTGCGAGGTGTATCTGGTCGCCAGATCGAATTTAGAAAACTCCCTTTGGGCCCGAGGAAGACAGCCCAATGTGCCGGTGAGAGATGTGTTGGCTCGGTTAGACCTTGATTACATGTCCCATATATATGTTTTCCTTAAAGCTATAGATCTTCGTGTGTGATTGTCCCTACATCCTTATACCCTCCTTTCCTTCCTTTGCGGGTAATTCGTCCCCTTGCTATGAATAGTAGAATAAGTTGAAATGTAAATAAACTATAGATATACGAATAGATTTAAGAATTGAGTGTTCATCAACATTGTTACAATTTCCTTATATCCCATCCTTCTCCTAAAAATATGTCACTCTTCTAAACTTGAGTACATCGCGAGTAATCGGTTTTCCACCTTACTAACCATAGATGTAAGAAAATTGTTTATATATATAGAGTTTTAAAATTATATTTAAGAATTCGGCTCCTTTAAACTTAAGTAACTGAGCCTGTAAAAATAAACGAATTAATAAAAAAAAAAAAATAATCGAATCCTGTATATAGTTGAGTCATGTCTGGGTACCGATAAGCGTGTGAATGTTTTTATACAACTGGGAATGTTTCACTAGGATCCAAGCATTAAGAGCGATATTCTGAACAATCCCAACAAAATGGCCAAATGAATCCCTTTGTTCGCTTTGAGTGTCATATGTCCAGACCAACTTCACCGCGAATTAGCGCATTTGGGTAAGGGGTAAACACAATTAGCGTGAATCGGTTAGCATCTCTTTCGATTAGCGCCTGTTTTATCAACTGCTAACAGTCGGAGACCATTTTGTGTATACGAAGGCGATAACACATTTGCACGCTTTGGAATTTAAATCAGCTGAGCTCACCGGCAGGTTTACTTGGCTTAGCGCAGCTGCTACGTATCCCTATATCCAGACTGGATCGGATTTTGTTTATCGTCAGTCATTAGCAGAAAAAAAAAACAATCGAACGATGGAACCGGCTTTTTCAGAGTAGAGTGGTCACGCCACCTATAAGAGACAATACAGTTTTGCGCGTTAGCCACAACAAAGATAAATCCAACACTCGAATCCAGAATCGTTCAGTTTTCAAGAAAAGAATTGAATTCGAATTAACCCGTTTTATGCCAAGCGTTCGAAAAATCGAACAGCAACTTTGATAATTTTTCATGGCTTTGGGAAGCAACCATATGTAAGGTTTTGGCATAAAATGATAGCTTAGTCTATTAGCTACCACCTACTATCAATTTCATTCAATTTTGTATAGCTTTATTGGGCAAAAAATTCGGTTTAAGGCAATTATTTGCGGAAAGTACATAACCTCACATAACCTAACTCGGCTCCCTTGGCCGAGTGGTTAGCGTCATAACTAACATGCCGAGTGTTCGGGTTCGATTCCCGTTCTGGTCGGGGGAATTTTTCGTCAAAGAAATTTCCTCCGACTTGCACTGTGATCACGCGTATTCTAGAGCTTGCCACTCAGAATGCATTCAAGGCGTGTTATTTGGCATAGAAATCTCAACTAAGTACAAATAAGAATGACGCAAGTAATACTACGTTGAGACGGCGAAGTTCCTCTAGGAACGTTAGTGCCATTGAAGAAGAAGAAGAACCTAACAAAAAACAAAACCTTATTAAATTCTTCTCTACTGTATTACTTTAATAAAAAATCACTCATTGTGATGTAGGAAAAAAAACCGTTGGAATGAACCTCCTACAGGATCAAAAATGTAGGTTTTGGTCAATGTTTTTGTTTGACGATTTTTCGATTTTTCCTCATTTTCCGGAAAACAGAAGAACGAAATAAAAAAAATCTTGAAGATTGGGGTTTCTGTAACGCCAATAATCACTAATAATAAATTACACCAATGGCTTTTGTTAATAGAATAATATTTCCAGCTTGGTCGTTAATGGGTTAATAGTTCTGATAACCACCCATAAAAGACTGACGTCTCTCTTCCATCGGCAAAATTGCATAACTCAAGCAATGGCACAACTTTACGACGCGCGAATCTCTTTTCTTTATCTCGCGGTGGCGTCGTTCGAGAATTAAAGAAGCAAAAAGACTCGAAGATCATTAAAACAAGTGGCCGCACATGCTCCAATCACGTGCTTCCATCATTCGATTTCCGACTTTCCTTTTTACATGCTTTGTGTGTTTGCTTGTGTTGTTTATTTAAACGTTTGGGAGATTGATAGCTTGGGGCGAAATTTCGTAGATACGATTTATTTTACTAAAATTGAATCTGAGTTGGACGCACAAATGACGTTTAGAAAGCAAATATCATATTCGATTTGATTATTTGTATTAACGAATCAAAAAACTGGGAATGCTCGCAATACGTCAGGTAAGTCTTGATGGCCTTGAATTTTATGCAATCAGCGAATTGTATACAGAGCGCGGCCAACGACACTCTGTCGCATCATGCCATTCATCTTCGAGCTATGTATCAGCCCATACGTTGAGTCGAGCATTCATCAAGAGTTGTAAAAAGTGAACACGGAAAAATGTGTTCGACCTCATCGCACTTTTAGACATTCAATTAATTTAAGAAAAATTTTAATTGAAAACATACACTCCATCTATATTGGAATTGTGATTATTGCATACACGATTGAAGATGTCGAAATGAGATGAGATATGTTGAAAACTGCCCTCTGTGGCTTTTTTAAAAAGTAGACATGGAGTGTGAATAGTTTCCCCATTGCCATTTTCGTTTAAAAATCGAATAAAGCACGAACAAACATTTGTGGCGATTGATTTGAATATTTGAAGATGTAAATAATTTGTTTCAGCTTTGAAGTCAGTAAAACTATTACTAAATAGTGTTACACTTACACTTATACGAAACGTTTTGCAATGCATGATCGGCAGTGTTTGCCGATTGATCTTTTCACTGAATAATTCGCTTTCGTTTGTTCAAAGATGATCTTACAGAAATCATTTCCCCCAGTGACATTCTTTTGCTTTTACGTGCTACGAACTATGACACAAAAGAGAACAGAGTTGTTTCGCTTCGGTTCGCACTTCAAGATACACGAGCCAAAATCATCATCAACGGTTTCGATGCAGAACGTTTATATTCTTCTTTGCCTCGAACTCATTACATGTCGAACCTCTCCATGCATCATGAAACAGCAGGATCATACGGACTACGCAAAGCGAATGATTCATACTCAATTAATGCAGCAGATCCTGATACACGAGTCTCAGAGATTGTAAACCATGTGAATATTTAGCTAGAAAGATGCTTAGGAAAGGGTAGTCAGATTATATTTTTCATCTTTAACGCTGCTATCCCTTGAAATATAATATATATATATTTTCATTTAGACCGCAAAGTTTTACTAGCAACACCGCTCCAGTGAGAAACAAAAACTCTCTCGTTTGAGCTCTGTTCCCATTCGCTGCTCTCCGCAAATGGTGACCGACTGATGACGTAATTTTTCTTGTACCATTTATCGCTCTCGAAAAGTTTAAAATGCAGCAGTTTTCGCTATAGTAGAACGGGACGATGGACCTGATCACGAACGTCACTTCACGGTGGAAACGAAATGAAGTGCATATAACTTTACATACAAATCATATCATTTTCACCGTGAAGTGACGTTCGTGATCAGGCTCGATATACAGCCATTCCATGCCAAACCGATATAGTGGTTCTCAGATTTTCGTCAAAAGTGGTAGTTTTGTTCTTTATCGCAAATTATGAGACCCGTATTTTTTTGTTTTTTTTGTTAGGGTAACCATTTCCATTTTAGGGTGGTCCAAAAAACCATTTTTTCGCATTTTTGCCAAAAAATGACTTTTTTCAAAAATTCATAAATTTGCTCGGTATATATTGCTGAATTGGCAGCGATATACTGGGCGCTGGACAGCGTCGCCTCACGACCTGTTGAACACTATTACATTGTAACGGATAGTCTTAGCTCTGTCGAAGCTATCCGTTCAGTGAGGCCGGAAAAGCACTCGCCGTACTTCCTTGAGAGAATACGACAAATTTTGAGTGCTTTATCCAGACGCTGTTATGTCTTTACCTTTGTCTGGGTCCCCTCACATTGCTCAATTCCGGGTAATGAGAGGGCTGACTCATTGGCAAAGGTAGGTGCAATTGAAGGCGATATTTATCAGCGTCAAATCGTCTTCAATGAATTTTATTCTTTAGTTCGCAAAAATACCATCGCTAACTGGCAACGCAAGTGGAATGAAGATGAATTGGGCCGTTGGTTTCACTCGATTATCCCTAAGGTTAGCCTCAATCCGTGGTTCAAAAGTCTGGAATTGAGTCGGGACTTTATTCGCACCTTCTCCCGACTCATTTCCAATCACTGTTCTTTAGATGCACTACTCTTTCGTTTCAATCTTGCCAGCAGCAATCTCTGCGTTTGTGGCCAAGGTTATCACGACATCGAGCACATTGTTTGGTCGTGCGAGGTGTATCTGGTCGCCAGATCGAATTTAGAAAACTCCCTTCGGGCCCGAGGAAGACAGCCCAATGTGCCGGTGAGAGATGTGTTGGCTCGGTTAGACCTTGATTACATGTCCCATATATATGTTTTCCTTAAAGCTATAGATCTTCGTGTGTGATTGTCCCTACATCCTTATACCCTCCTTTCCTTCCTTTGCGGGTAATTCGTCCCCTTGCTATAAATAGTAGAATAAGTTGAAATGTAAATAAACTATAGATATACGAATAGATTTAAGAATTGAGTGCTCATCAACATTGTTACAATTTCCTTATATCCCATCCTTCTCCTAAAAATATGTCACCCTTCTAAACTCGAGTACACCGCGAGTAATCGGTTTTCCACCTTACTAACCATAGATGTAAGAAAATTGTTTCTATATATATATATAGTTTTAAAAATATATTTAAGAATTCGGCTCCTTTAAACTTAAGTAACTGAGCCTGTAAAAATAAACGAATTAAAAAAAAAATTCATAACTTTGGAACTACTAGACCGATTCAGATGATCGACATATCAAATTAAAGCCAATTAGCTGGTCTTATACTATACATGCAGAAAATTTAAATTCTGCTCTCGTTTTTATTGATTGTATTCGTTTTTTATTGTTTTCATAGTCCCGGGACGGTTAGCGTAACAGCCTCACAATCCGATCGGCCTGGGTTCAATCCCAGCTGGCGTCGTTGGGATTTTCTGAGGCGAAAAATCTCTGGTTACGTCTTCCTTCGGAGCGGAAGTAAAAGAAGTTGGCCCGGCTCATGAGTTGTTGAGTCTGATAGGTAGGAACAGGTGGAGTCGCCTCCCTGATGTCGGTGATTGGCACTAAAGTGGCGGAAATAGGCCGACGAAAAATAAGCGAAGATAAAAAAAAAAAAAAATAGTCCCGGGACCAAAGACGCAATAGTTTTTTTATATTTTTTCTGGAAAGCTGAGGATTTTTCACATAACATATCTCGAAACAAGGGAGGCGTTTTTTTCATTTTTGAGTTATGATTTTTCAAAGTTACCCGATGGTCCAAAAAATCATTTTCCCCTTTTTTCCCAAAAATGTATTACCATACAAATGAAGCATAAATTTCCTCATAAATCAAGAACTAATAAAGCAAACGGAACCAAATTTAGCATGTGGAGGTTTTAAGAGGCAAAAAACGGTTCTAAGGTGGTTTAACACTCCTCCCCCTTCTCTAAGGGGAGGCTGCCATACAAATGAAACACAAACTTCTGCATAACTCGAGAACTAATAAAGAAAATGGAGCCAAATTTGGGATGTGAGGATTTTTGGGTACGAGAAATGTTTCTATGATGGTATGACACCCATCCCTCCTCTGGAATGGAGAGGGGCTCCCATAAAAATAATACACATATTTTAACCAAACATAACAATTGAAAATTTTCAAAAAAAAAAAAGTGAAGGAAAATGGAAAAATTGAGAAAATTCAATTCGCATATGTTCTACAATGACATAGTGACAAGCATTGTTAGTCCATTTGATGTTTGCGCTGACGAAATTGATCTTTGTTCGAAACTGGAAATGAATTTAATGTGATGAAAAGCTCTCCTATATCTTCTTCATTCTATATAAATAAAAATGGATTGCCTAATGTGTTGATAAGAGCAAAACTCGAGAAAGGAATTATCCGATTTGGGGCTGTCTGTATTCTATCATATTTTCTGTATCAAACCTTTATTCCATGTAACAGAGAAACATGTTATTTGCAAGTGGTTAAAAAAATCTGAACGGGAATTGTGTCTGAAAATAATCAGATAATAGAATAACGAGTTTTGGCAGAAGTACTAGAAATGCATATAAATCGCATACAATTCATTTCGTTTTCACCGAGAAGTGACGTTCGTGATCAGGCGCATATTGTCCAAAAATCCGTGAGCCCTGTGAAATCTATATAAATAAAAATGAAAGGCCAAATGTGTTGCTAAGCACAAAATCCGATTAAAGCTGTCTTCATTTTGTTGTGTTTGTCTCTGTCCATAGATCAATTGAGTGGAGAAAAATCGGAAAATTCGGAAAATTGAATTCCCATATGTTCGAAAATTACATCATGATAAGCGTTGGACTAACAACGCTTATCATGATGTAATTCGATGCTTGCGCTAACGAAATTGAGCTTTGTTCGTAAGTAGAAATGAATTTTCAAGCAAAGTAGCGCAATATTTTATCTTCTATCTATCTATTTATATGTAAATAAAAACGGAAGGCCAAACGTGATACTACGCGCAAAACCCGAAGAAGGAATGGTCCGTCTTTATTTTGTTGTATTCATCTCTGCCCATAGTTGAAGAAAACACAATTCTCATATTTTCCACAATGACATTGTTGTTAGTCCAATCGGATTACGCGTTTGCCGAATTAAGCTTCGTGTTCCGTTAGTGAAAATTTTGAGAAATGAAAATTTTGAATGAAAATTTACTTTTCTATATCAAACACGATTTCCATGTAACGGAGAAACATGTTATTTTAAAATGAATCAAGAATATTCAGTGAAAATTGTGTCTGTAAATAAATTTATATTATAATGGCGAGTTTCGGTAGAAGTAACAGGAAATTCAAAGTAAATGAAAATTGCAAAGAGCCAAATGGAAACTGTGAAGGTCATTCAATTGAGAGTTGTACAATTGAACCCACGAACGTTCGTTCGATAAGAAAACGTGAATTTTCGAAAGAATTCATATCAAAAAATAATTTTGACCCGGACTAAGTTTGCCGGGTCAACTAGTTAAGGAATAAAGAAGGACTACCTATTAAATCCAGGAAGCATGGCATACTTTTCCTGTAAATACGAGCCGAAACTTCGTGGAATCAATGTCGAAGAGAGTTCTCAAAGTGATCCGGAACAATGGTTATGCCACCAAATACTGTTGGTTAAATATAATGAATACATGTTCCCGAATAAAATAAAATAACGAATGTATATTTTTGAGCACTAAATTAAACTTATTTGTTTATTATTTAATGGGTAACTTACAATGTTTGAGGTATTTAGCAATTGTACCTGTAACGGTCATGGTCTTATTGTTTTGTCCATATGGTGAGGTCGATAAACTAGGAAGTATAAGAACTGTTTGCATATTTAGCCATCGTGAACTTAAATGTAACAAATTAAAATCAAACATTAATTTGAAGACTGAAATGACACACAAAATGACCACCCTGTACAAACTGTTATACAAATAACACAGATAAGCTACACTCACAATACACTCAGAAAATTATAGCAATAGACCGAACACGAACGAAACTCAATTCGCGACTACGAAGCTGAATTTGACAGCTTGTGTGCGTGAAGCGAATGTCAACAAAGAATTGCAAAAAGAATGTGATTTTTAAACGCACCGTTTTTAACGTTTTTTGGAGAAATTTTCGTAATGGTGAGTATGTATCGAAAGAACTATCCTCTAGGATGCTAATTTAGTTAAATCACATAAATTTACTGCAGGGGAAAACGTTTTCTTACCGCATCCAAAGGACACAGTCTTTACTTGTGAAAAAGTAAACAAACTTTCAGGATACTAAATTTAAAAAAAAAATTAATAATTGTGTGCAAAATTTATCTTCCAAACGGTTGGAAAATGAGTTTTCCTTATGCAGTGAAAAAAACTTTGCCGTAGCTTAAGCTGAATTTATCTTATAAGTGTTTTTCTGTGACCTTGTTTCATGCATTATCAGGAGCCATCAGTCGGAGAAAATGAAACCTGCTACGTGGCTGTGGAGTTTGCGGATGTGTTCGATTACGCTGCGGGTGGAAGCCGTTTAGTCGTCGAAGGCGAAAGAGTATTCAAAGCTGGACATCTTTTAATAGTTGGTGTTGAAGAAGTTCACGATGAAGGCTTCAGTATTTTCTCGTCCTGCCTCCAGTCAACATCTCCAAGCTCGGAACCCCATACAATAAAAATTCGTACGAAAATCTCCTTCTCGAAATGGTTGTTTTCGTGTTCCTGTAAAGCTGACAAAGGGAAGTGCAAACACGTCATGGCTGTTTTGTATCATTTGCTTAAGTATGTTTTATTTTATTTTTTTATTATTGCACATTTTGCACCAAGTTGGACTGTTTGACACTTTTTCAAAAGTGCGAAAATGTGAATGTGAATACTTGGAGAGTAGAAGTTCGACACGGTGAAATGGAGGCTACAAATACGGGAGGTTTTTGTAGGTTCTATCTTTAGCCGTAGTCGTTAGATCTAGTCTTGATACCGCGATTTGTCCATTTTCGGAGGGAAGGCATGAAAAGAAATTCCGGGGCGATATCTCTGCTTACATCCGGGGACGACACAAACAATACTGCTTTTGAATTTTGCAGATTGTTCGGAGTCAGCTTCAAGCAAATTTCGTCCGACTTGCATGTTCTCCGGGCAATTTGCGCAGCTTTTGACGACCATATTTCACACGTTCTAAGGAAAATATTTTGAAAAATATTAGAGCACTGCTTGAATAGAAGCCAGATCTTTGTATTTTAGGTATTTTATGAACACTAAACGGATATTTTTATATCAAATTTCATTAATTTTTACCTCTCTCGCAGGTAGATTGACAGAGGATGTACTTCAACGGCTTTTTTTCACTACTAAATGACAATAAATTTTGGTTCGGAGCATCGAAACAGCTAAGAAAAACTATTTTTCAACAACTTCCACTAATTTTAAGATAAACACGGTACAAGTTTTCGAGAAATCAGTATATTAATTACAGAGAAAATATGCAACGTTTTATTTACATATTTTTCACTCACACGCGAAACTTTCATAGGTGGCGACACCGTACCTTCGATGACGCGAATAGACCATGTAAAAAGGGAGATAGAATTGCTATAGTGATCAGTATCCGACCGATCACCAAGGAATAAATACTGTAAAAATACAAAAATTATATTATCGTGACAAAATTGAAAAGTGGTTCTAATAAATTTGTATATATTGAAAACTAATTGGTTGGAGTTGGAAGTCTATGGAGGAAAAGGAAAGCGGACAACAGGATTCGTGAAGGATTGGGAAAGGACGGTATTCAATAGGAAGGAAGGAATTAAGTTTGGACAAATTAAAAATTTCACAACGTAGGACCAAAGGTACGTTCCAGTGCTAAATGGTGCATCTTTGGAGCTATTGGAGGTAGTACTCAACCCACGAACCTGAATCCCCCAACAAGAACTAGTAGATGAGAATGTGTAAATGCAACTATAATTGCTAGGGATATGGAAAGTCCAGATTTAGGAGTGATTTGAATGATTGCAATTGAAGATTGGATGAAGCAATCTTCGAATTCAATTGAATTCAACATATTTGCTTTTTAAGTAAAAAAATTAACAGTTGCCATGTAAGACCAATTCATGCAGTGTCTCATGTTTACGTAGTTCTCGAACCGCGAAAGTTCATTCACCTCTAGTATCTGAAATGACGATTTCCCAAGGCTTCTCAGTTTAGAAGTACGTTTTAGGGAAACATATTCTAGTCTACACAAAGAAAAGCGAGTACAAAAGTACTCACAGCTTGCATATATTTACAGAGCGGATTCTCCCAGGCATCTTTGTTTTGAAATCCATCTTAGGGAAACACATTTCGATGGGAACAAAGATACCCCTTTGCATGTAAATTTGCAAAGCAGATTCCCACAGGTACATTGATTTTGAAGTCTGTGTTGGGGAACCGTAAATCGGGCCAAACGTAACTAGGCAGTTTGGGTCAGTTAGATAATGCTTGACACTTTGCAGTTATTCAACTGTTTATCTCATGAAAAATTACATTTTTATAGACGCGTAGAAACATTTCTTATCAATTGATGCAAACATCATTCCGATCTATTTAGAAATGTTCGAGTTATAAGCATTCGAAATCTTTCATTTTTTGACGTGGGACTACGTCTAACCGGAGTATATGGGGGGTAAAATGAAAACCTAAACACAGAACATGCAGGAAAAAATGAAAGATTCCGAATGCTTATAACTCGAACATTTCTTACTGGATCGGAAAGATGTTTGCATCATTTGATAGGGAATATTTCTACGCTTCTATCACAATTAATAAAATGTTGTTTTTCATTAGATAAACAATTGAATAACTGTAAAATGTTAAGCGTTATCTAAACGGCATAACTGCCTCATTTTGATTGGCCCGATCTACGATTTCCCTAACACAGCCATCAAACCCAAGCAGCCTTGGGTAAATCAGCATTGCAAATACATGAAAGTCGGGGGTATTTTTGTTCCGACTGAAATGTGTTTCCCTAACACAGACTTTAAATCCAAGGAGCGTAGGGAAATTGGCATTCCAAATACATGTAAGTCGGGGGCATTTTTGGTCCGACTGAAATGTGTTTCCCTAACACAGAGTTCAAATCCATGTAGCGTGGGGAAATCAACATTGCAAATACATGAAAGTCGGGGGAATTTTTGTTCCGACTGAAATGTGTTTTCCCAACACAGACTTCAGAACCAAGGTGTCTGAGGAAATTGGCATTGTAAATTCATGCAAGTCAGTGGCATTTTTGTTCCGACTGAAATGTGTTTGCCTAACACAGACTTCAAAACCAAAATGTCTGGGAAAATCGGCTCTGTAAATAAATGCAAGCTTCGAGTACTTTTGTACTCGCTTGCCTTTGTGCAAACTAGAATATGTTTCTTTAACACGGTCTCCTAAACTTAGGAACCTGGGAAAATCGTGCAGACACTAGAGACGAATGAACTTTCAAGTTTAAATCCTTTATAGTATAAAAAGTAGAAGTTGAAGTTTTTGATTCATGCAAGTCGGGGGTATCTCTGCACCCGCATTTTTTTTTGCACTCCGCAAAGTGTTTTCCTAGCACGGATTACAAAAGCGGGTACGAACACAACGCTTTGGCTCGGTTATTCATTATTGTATTGAAGGATATACCTTCATATCTTCCGCTCATTGAATTTCTACGCATACCATTTGATGATTAGGCAAAATGTTGTTAACTGCTGCGATAACGCCAATTCATTAAACAATATGCGTTCGACATACATGTCAAAATCGGAACTGAGTGCCTGAAGTTCATATAATCAAGCGAATTCGCGGTTCGATAAGTACGTACACTTGAGAGATGTAAACTTCAGAAGCAAATGTAAAATAAAATAATCGTTTGAAAATTCTCCCGTTCACAAATTTTGTTCTAGGTATCATAACAACCGTAAAAGGCCTGTCATTAAATTTACTATCACAATGCATGAATTGACCTTACATGACATTTCACAATCTTTTTACTTACAAATCAAATATATTGAATTCAATTGAATTCGGGAATTGTTTCATTCCATCAAAAATTTAATCAATACAAACAAATGATTGATAAGCCAAGGTAGTCCCACGTCAACCTTGCGGTTATATCATAGATATAACCCACCCATTTTTTCCTGCATGTTCTGTGTTTAGGTTTTCATTTCACCCCCATATACTCCGGTTCGACGTAGTCCCACGTCAATAATAAGGCCCAGATATGAAGATTTAAAATCTGATTGCAGTGATCCTTCAAACTACAACCTATACTTGTACTCCAAAATATCCTCAATGGAAATTGTTTTCAGTAGATTGAACCATTTGCTCACAGCTTGACTAATTTTTATCGTTATCACTCTCTGCACGTTCGCGTAAACAAATGGTTCCTCTATTTTTAGTAACTGTCACTGTTCCTAGCAATCGATTGTCAGTCTCGACCGTCTCTCAACTAGATTTTTTTCTCGATGACATCTCCCAGTGGATTGTTTGCACCGATTAACGATTCACACTTTTGTTTTTGTTATTTCAAACGACAAACGACCACGAAGTCAGACTACTTGCAAAAGACAAACAAACAAGAGTGGGCATATCGATAGGCGTCGATAAGGCGGTTGCTAATCGGGACTTGCCGCTCACATCGCTTGTGTCCGCTTCGCACATGCGTCATGAAAGATCAGATCGGGATCACCGGTTGTACGGAACCTATGAACCAGATTATCAACAAATAGCGGCGAGAGGTCGGTCAAAGTTCAGTGGACGGTGGAAAAATTTTGCAAGCTCTCCCGTTGACGCGTGTAATCGATCTGAGAATAACCTAAATTTTCTCTAATCGCTGGGTTCGTTAACTGAGATACCGATTGTGCTCATAACCATGATAAGGAGTTTGGGCATTTCGATGCAATGAGGAAACTGCTCTCAGGATGACGTTCAATGAGAACTGTCCAAATTATTCATTATTTGTTGGCCATATTTTGAACTCGTACGTGTGACCGAATCAATTTTCTGTGTAAAACACTTGCTCCCTACATGAATTTGAACGATATCAACGAATCAGACCACTTGTTGATGTGATTATCATTCACGATGTGGGACTCATTCACATGCCCCCATCGCGTGCCCAGACGAAATGTACACAGTGAAGGTCGTTCGCTATCTTTCGCCGACAATTGTTCTGCTTTTTCTTGTTATCCTCGTGTTATCAATTATCACCCACAATCAGGGTGCGACAATGATGATTGTTTATGTCCTGAGCATAGAGTATATTCAACCATCTGTTTTTCCCCCGAGCGAAACGGCGCAGGCCTTTGTTTGCATTTTCCGATCTCTTTTCCGGTCTGTTGTTTTTTTTTTCTTGTCTTTAGTGGGGATGATTTTATCAACTCTATCTCAGACTGAACAATTATTATGAACAACATCGAGGGTGAACAAAGGGTTTTGCGATTCGGAAGCCGGATTACGGTTTGCTTGCGGTTCCTTAGTTCAACTAATTAGGATAAATTTAATTTCGTTTACATTACATTTCCTGAACGGTTGAAGGTATTTTTTTGAAACCCATCGGGGCATCGGGAATCGAGCAAAGATACATCCGTTCCATGAGTTTTCCGTGGTCAAGTGGATAACGGAGATAATACTGAATACAACAACGAGTACTAAGGAAGATCACACAAGCAAACCTGTGATGAGAAAACCAAGTTCTTCTATGAAACCTTACTACCTCAACCATCCCATCGAATCCCACATTTGTTCCGGAGCGCGCGCTCTTAATTTCCGCATCGGTAGAGCTTCATAAAGCCGAAATAGTGAGACAGAGGAAGAGTTTCTTTCGTAGTGGCATCCGTCGGAATTCTACCCTGACTTGCATTCGCCGTGCTTGTTAACGAGCAAACTGAGCAGTACCACCCACCGGGCGGTGGTGGTTCCATGAGTAAAGTGAGCGAGGAGCGAGGGAATGAGGTCCGCGACAGCGGCGGCGGCGGCGTCCTTGAACTTGAAGAGTGCAACCATCGCATCGCGTATCCATCCATCGGATGATATGCGTTGCAGCAGCCGTTGTGCTATTGCGCAAGTGAAACACACCTCCCGATCCATGGCCTAGTTTAGTTAGTTGTAATTGTGTGGAGTACATGCACATACACGTAGAATCATATTCTCGAGGGCAACCAAAGAAATCGTAATAATGGCGCCGCGAGATTTCATTGATTCAGCTTGATTGCTGCAATTTAGCGGTTGAAATTGGTTTGATGAACTGATCGTAAATACACGAGCAAACGTAATAACCGGTTGGCTTCGAACGGAGCTGCATTTGTTTAGAAAAGTGGTATCGGGTAACAGACACTAGCGACGTATTTGAGATGATTCATTTTCATCATCTGATTCCATTGAATATGATATCAATGATAGGATTGATAGGATTTCTTTATATAGTCTCATTTGAAACATACGATGTTGAATAAAAATTAGCGTTAATTATTATTTTAATGGTCTTTCGTGATATTATTTTAATGTTATTTTGTTTTGTTGGAGCTATTTCTTCCGAAAGTAATTCATTCCGGTTAGTGCTTCTACACCAAAAATTACTTTTTAGCACATGTTTTGGCATCCTGAAGAATGTCGGGAGTGAGAATTGAATTCGTGATCTCTGCGTGAGAGTTATGGATGTTACCACTACACCAGATCGCCTCCACAGGCATACTGATTTATTACATTAAATGAGCTTAAAAATAACAGAAAATGTGCTGCTCTCTCATACTGGTATGTGATAAGAAAAAATGCATGGACACGAACATGATTGATCAGCAAAGCCAAGAGGAAAAGGTTGATTTTTGCATGAAACCCAAAAATCAACATCTGGAATTCTGCGTAAATTTTAATAAACATTTTTTTTGTACAGATTCAATTCTGTCTTTGTATGATGTTATGTAGGGGGACCATGCAATACTACAATATTCGAGAATTTACCTGACGTATGTTACATACAATGTTTTTATTGTGTACGGATCCTGGAAATAGTAGCTAAATTGTTTGATAAAGCTCAACATATTATCTGCTCTATAGTTTGGAATCTAAGACTACATCGAGGTATCTTACTCGTTGAAATCTATTTATGGGTTGATTTCCCAGCTTAATACCGTTGTTCAATGGTGTTTTGACTAACCGGAATATATGGGGGGTAAAATGAAAACCTAAACACAGAACATGCAGGAGAAAATGAAAGATTTCGAATGCTTATAACTCGAACATTTCTTAATAGATCGGAAAGATGTTTGCATCAATTGATAGAAAATATTTCTACGCATCTATCACAATTAAAAAATGTTATTTTTCTTGAGATAAGCAATTGAATAACTGTAAAATGTCAAGCGCTATCTAAACGCCCTAACTGTCCCGTTTTGATTGGCCCGATTTACGGGCCCCCACAGCCATCAAAACCAAGGTGCCTGGGGAAATCGGGGTTATACTTGCTTGTAGAGATGTCTAAATTTTTCGTTTATTCGATTATCGCTTAATCGTTGGACCATTTTTCAATATTCGATTTATTCGAATAATTGTCTTTCAGTATTCGATAAATCGAGCGAATATTTATTTCCTGTAATAATAATGAACAGACGTTGATAGTAAAAAAGATTATGAGGTCATAATTTTATTAGTTACATTCAATATAATTCTAAAATAAACATCGAAGTGCAGAATGTTTTCGAATGAAATGGTATTTCAGTATATTGATAAATTTCCTAATTCATTATGTTTTGTGGATTATTGAAAGAAGAGCATATCATAAATATGACGCAAAATATTTTTATCGCACCAACATACATTTTTCCTGTTCAAAATTACCCTTTCTACAAATGTTGTCGAAAGAGCAGATTTGTTTTAAAATTTCTGCTTGGTCCGAAAGAAGTATATTTACAGAATCACTAGCTGACCCGGCAAACTCCGTCCCGCCCAAAATTTATTTTTCGTTATCACATCCACGTTTTCTTACTGTTCATTGATTGATCTTCTAATCTACTCTTTCAAATTATTTTTCACTATAAAATTTCAGTACTTCTACCAAAACTCGACATTATAATATCAGATTATTTTCAGACACAACTCTAGTGCAAGATTTTTCATCCACTTGCAAATAACATGTTTCTCCGTTACATGGAATAAATGTTTGATATAGAAAATATGATACAATGAAGACAGCTCTAAATCGGACTATTCCTTTCTCGAGTTTTGCTCTTATCAACACATTCGGCGATCCATTTGTTTTTTTTTATATAGAAAGAAGGCGATATAGGAGTGCGTTTTATCACATTATAATCCATTTCCACTTTCGAACGAAGATCAATTTCGTTACCGCAAACATCAGATGGACTAACAACGCTTGTCAATATGTAATTGTAGAACACATGCGAATTGAATTTTCCCATGATCACTCGGAAGGATCATGGGAAAATTAAAAAATTTTCAATTGTAATGTTTGGTTGGAATATGTGTATTATTTTTATGGAACCCCCTCTCCATTCCAGAGAAGGGGTGTCATACCATCATAGAAAAAATTTTCGTACTCAAAAACCCTCACATCCCAAATTTGGCTCCATTTACTTTATTAGTTCTCGAGTTATGCAGAAATTTGTGTTTCATTTGTATGGCAGCCTCCCCTTAGAAAGGGGGGGAAGAGTGTCGAACCACCATAGAAACGTTTATCGGTCCCTAAAACCTCTATATGCCGAGTTTGATTGCATTTGCTTTATTAGTTCTCGAGTTATTCAGCGCATGCACGTGAAACATGTGATCCTAGATGCCTTGAACATCATAGAATATAGGATAGACTAACTTCATTTTTTGGGTTTTGGCTGCCTAAATTTTCTCAGGGACCACTGTGTGTCGATTCGATTCATCGAAATGTTCATCAAATCAAGCAATTACGCGGTTCGAGAAGTAAGTACACATGAGAGATGCAATGATTCCAGATAGAAATGTAAAATACAGTGATCGTTTGACAATTCTTCCGCTCACATAACTTGGCAGTCCTAGGCATCATATCAAACGTAAAAGGACGATCATCAAATTTACTTGTAACGAAGAACATGATCTATTACAATGCATGAATTGACCCTACATGGTATTTGTTAAAATTTTTTACTTACAGAGTAAATATGTTGAATTCAATTGAATTCGAAAACTGTTTCATTCAATCAATGATTCAATCAATACAAACAAATGGTTACTAAGCCAATGCACAATGGTCCAGGAGATGCATTTAAGTAGAAATTAGCATTTTGAGCTCGACGGTTATTCTCTAGACAAAAACTGTCTTCGACAAAATTCTTACATATGATAAAGCGCTCATTTTCATGTTGCCAAAAATAGGGTAACCAACATTTTCGATTAAATAAAAAATCTAACTTTCTTATCTCTATAGATAGAGGTAAACATAGTTCGACAATGTTATAGTTCCAGTTATTTAAAACATCTTTGTAGAACAAAGTTTTTTCCTATCTCTTGTAATAACGGATATAGTGATATAGCGTTTCCTAATTTGCGTTGCGGTCACCATTAAAAAAACTGCTTTTAGGCTCTAACATTTACATTTCAAATTCTACATACAAGTTGTCTTCCAAAGACTTTTAGAACATACTGATACAAACATTGTCAATATCAACTTTATTCAAAGTTATTGATATTTCTTCCCAAAAAACACGCTCTCTTCAATTGCTTGCCATTCTTTCTGGGGCAAACATAAAAAATGTTTGTTGACATAATTTGAAAGAACAAATTTCACTCTATATGATGTGATTTTCAGAGATATGTTATTTTTTTGTATTTGGGTAAATTAAAATTGAAATCATGAGTTTTTGGGTGAAGATAGCTAGCCACAAATGACTGCCACTATGGCGCTCATTTCTTTCATCTCCCTCCCTTACCCCTCGCACGAAAATCAATAATTTTGCGAAACAGTGTGAAGAAAATGATCGTTTGCACACACTTCCTACCAAGTAGTGTTAACCAAAATCTAATCGATTACTCACCAAATATTATTAATTTTCATCTGCCGTCGCAATGTATAGTAGAAACGTCGTAAAACTCGAACTAGTGCTCTAAAAGTTAACTTTTCATTTTTCAATTTTCTGCAATGGTTTTGTTTGTATTGGTGAAAACCTATTTATTTTTTCGACACTGATGCCAGACAACATCATTGTAAAAGATATAAAAACCACTAAACAAAATGTTATTCCTGAGTCATAGTGTTTCATGTCATGAAAATCAATAAAATAAAATTGTGTTGATATCAATGCAATTATTATTTTAACGTTTAATGGGTCCTATAATGTAAGTTTTAGCAACTTGAACATTGGTTTAGAAAATTGTATTACAGATCTCGGAACACTGCCACGGCTGCCTATGCTTTCAAAAATAGTAAACGAAAAAGTATTACATTCAATTAAAATGCTTCGGCCAACGAAGAGAAGGGTTAAGGCTCTCCAACGTGAGCATGTGAAAACAATACGATCAACGAAGGAAAATATTGAGGAATTATCAACATCGAGTTACTATGCGGAATAACTTGTTCATAACAAAAGAGCCCCAATTCGCTTATGTTATAAATTTTCTTATGTTACGCTCGCGTATAATCAGAATTTCACTTCATATACAAATGCGCATTCTATATACATATTTATATCTGCAATTGTTCATCGGAACATATCGTTCATACATTTTACTTTAGTATTGAATTGGTATTTTTTTCAAATGTATTCAAAGACTCGTGTCAATGAAGCGCCACACAGTCTAATAAGTGTATTGATCTATTTACGTGTGCTTTGCTCTTCTCTCACAAACACTATTACCCCATTTTTACACGTGGGTTTACCTATACCACTACAATGACTAGCTTCCACCTTCATCTTAAGATATTGTCAAATTCTGCATCGCAAAATGTTGGTATTGATAAGCTCTAAAAGTCGTACGAAGACAATTTTGATGTAATTTTAAATGTAAAAGTTAGAGCGAAATAACGGGTTTTTTTCATGGTTACCTCGATGCAACTTCGACAATGAAGTTACATATGATAAAGCTCTTGCTTTCTTATCTTTATAGATAGAGATAAACATAGTTCGACAATATTGTAGCCTCAAATTTTAATTTACTTAGTAGAACAAAGTTTTTTTCTATCTTTTAATATAATCGATTTAGCGCTTTTTTCCTAAGTTGCATTAGGGTGACCATGAAAAAGCGGTTTTTTTTGCTCTCTCTCTTATATGTTTCAAATTCTACATCAAAGCTGTCTTCGTACGACTTTTAAAGCTTATCAAGACCAACATTTTGCGGTGCAGAACCTGTCAATATCTTAATCATACTCAAAGTTATTGATGGTTTTTCACCCAAAAACTCATGACTTCAATTTCAATTTACTCAAACACAAAAAATAACATAGTTTTGAAAATCACGCATTATGTAGAGCAAGCTATGTTCTATCAAATGCCACCAATAAACTTTGTTTATGTTTGCCCCAGAAAGAATGACAAATAATCGTAGAGAACGTATTTTTTGGGATGAAATATCAATAACTTTGAGTGAAGTTGAGATATTGACAAGTTCTGCATCGCAAAATGTTTGTATCAGTACGTTCCAAAAGTCTTTTGAAGACAGTTTGTATGTAAAATTTGAAATATAAAAGAGCAAAAAACAGTTTTTTCAAACGTGACCCCAGCGCAAATTAGGAAAAACGCACTATATCGCTTATTACAAGAGATAGAAAAAAAACTTTGTTCTACAAAGATGTTTCAAATAACTGGAACTACGATATTGTCGAACTATGTTTATCTCTATCTATAGAGATAAGAAAATTAGATTTTTTATTTCATCGAAAATGTTGGTCACCCTATTTTTGGAAAAATGATATGAGCCTCTATCATATGTAACAACTTTGTCGAAGACAGTTTTTGTCTAGAGAATAATTGTTGAGCTCTAAATGCTAATTTCCACTCAAATGCATCTCCTAGACCATTGTGCAATGGTAGTCCCACGTCAACCTTGCGGTTATATCATAGATATAACCCACCCATTTTTTTACGAAACGTGCGAACGGCTCCTTTGATATAAATTTACGAAGTATTTCACAGTTAACTATTCTGTGCTTCGGTGGTAATAAGATTGATCCGATAATGGGAATTTGCAGTATAATTCTGGAAATAAATAATCCTCTGCTGTTCTAAGTTGAAACACCAGTACAAGTAAATATGCGAAAACAACATTGCACGTTGCAGCACCACAAACAACTTTACGAAAGCACAGTCACCGGGACAAGAAGCAAATATTCGCAGTGTTCTTCTCCTGCTTCAGTTCATAAAAACAGCGCGCGTCCGTGGGGAAGGTTTAAAACTGTTGTTCTATTTTTGCACAACCCGATTCAATGCCAATTCCTCTTTCTTTTACCCTACATCTAGAGCACTCCTGTTGATTATAGTCTTCTGTTTTATTTCATTCCCTCTGCTTTCCTTCTATTCTGATTGGGAAAGCTCATACAAGTGGACTAATTTGCCCAACATGTACGTCACAACCAGCTACCATAGTTTCCACGCAATGCGTAGATGTTTATTTCCTGATTGAGGCAGGTCCACGTCCACTACCACTGATAAATCTGCCCGGTGTTTATAAATTTCCTTCTGATTGTAGTATAACAAAAAAACGATTGCAATCGCAGCATCACATGCGCGCACGTCATTTCGCGGAGAAAAGAATGACATAAAGGAAAATATCGTACGATGCACCCGCTCCTCTCATCCGCCGCACTCTTCCACACGGGCGGGGCGCAATTACTAATAGAATGTGCATCGACAGGGTGTTGATTCCTCCGGATGCTGTACACGATGGGACCTACCTCTTATCGGGAATGGTTTAGTCTGGATGGTTTCCGTAGTCGGCGGAAGCATCTTCTTGGTATCTTCGGACATCACACTGGGACAGAGCTGGATCTCGCTGAGAACGGTGCTTTCGTTATATTTTCCACTTTGGCTCGATGTGCGTACTCGCAGCGAGCGGGCCGCGGATGGCGGCAAAACAGCGCCAGTGCTGCTGCTGCCACCACCATTAGTAGCTACCACATTACCGGACGGGGACACGACGGTATTACTTAAAATCACATCCATTTTGAACTGTTGACAAACGCGAACTGAGCGACTCTTCGCACAGCTGCTTCCGACGAAGATCACCGACCGCCGCCGGGAGAGAGATGTTTCGCAAATATTATTCGAGCAAAAGTGAGAGAGAGAGTGAGAGAAAACCACAGCAAAGGAAAACAAAGCAACATGTGTTCCGCGGATGTAATGTGAGAAGAGAGACAATGGTTTGTTTTTGTCACTTTTGCTGTGGTCTTGTTCCACTGTTTATGATTAGAGAAATATGTCGAAAACAACAACAAATCTTGAATGGAATCTATTCAAAGGAATTGTGACGCATAACAAAATTGGTGATACGTTTTATATGACGCCGATAAATTATCCATACGTTTGGATGAGAATTCTGTGGAAGTCATAAGATGACTAACAAGCATGTTTATCACACGACACTTCATTAAACGTCAGAGTGGTGATCATTTCCCTCCTAATAAGTTTCATTTTTCCATATTGACTATCATTCCATCGTATTCCGAATCGAACAAACAAATATCTACAATTCCACCTGTAATCTTGCAATCGGTTAACCACGCAAATACATTTGCATCTCGCTGTCGAATTTTCCCGTGACTTTACCTCTTTCCAATACAACACCGACGGTGAATTTCAAAATTTTCCGTGAGAGACAATAACAAATACATTCATATGGTCGTTAAAGTGATTTCGAAAATTTCCACGCACCGCACGCGCGCTCTTATCACTTCTTTTCGTGTTTTGTGTGCATATACGGCAGCCACAAAGTTCAATAATACCAGTGGACTGACCAACATAAACTTCTTGGACTATTTGTTGAAAAATATGAAACGCACGTTTCATGATAAACTCCTCATGATAAAATTTATCATTTCATCATGATATCTTGATAAAATGAATCTCAACTTCCGGGAATGTGATATGGGGATAAAATCTATTTCAATTTCCATTTCCCACGATGCGACCTCAGATACCCTTCGAAAATGCAGAAAACAGGGCACTTCATCTAGCACGGTCTTTTCTTCGGACTTCACATTGATCGACATGCCGTCAAAGAGGTATCCGATGTACCGGTTGATGTATTCAAGCTGATGGGACTAGGATTGGGCGATCTTTATAGAAAGATCGATCTTGTCGAATCGATTTTATAACGGCGTGGGAATCGATCCACTGATTAAATCGGTACCAAAGAATCGATCTTTGGAAAACTGAAAGCTTTTTTTCGATTTATCTGCTTATTCTGTAGGAATGTAGTCTTTTCTTGAAACAGGGAATACAAATTTCATATTTCTATTCAAACATCAAAAGCATTTTGTTTTGTTCGTCATCATGAAGGCCACAGCCACAGGGCATTCATCTTGTACCGTCAGGCAGTCGTTTTATTCAATAAATTAATTGAAAGAGCATTATTGGAAATCCATCAATCGCCCAGAACTCAGTTGACAATGATTCCATGAAAACCAATCGTGCCATACATCATCAAACCGATTCTTGATTTTGGCGCCAGTTCTAAAAAACAACCTTTCAACTATAATTGATGTCAACATCAGGTTTAGTTAAAGTGACCAGATGATCAAAGGTCTAACGCGGGACACAAAAAAACAAAACGTTATGTAAAGGGTGTGTCACATCAAATCGCATCAAGGAAAAAACGCTGTAGAAATTTAATTTTCAGGAATTATATCTTCAGCTTTCGCTTATAATCAGATAAGAGTGTATAGATCACGTTGGCCATGCTTCACTGTCAATTTTTCGTAAATTTAGAAAAATGTCGTCGAACGAAAAAGAGCGTCGTGAATTAATCCTGTGCACTCATTTCGAGAATCCGGAGTTGTCACATCGGGACATCGGTAAGATGCTGGGAATCGTCCAATCCACGGTCAGCAGAGTACTAAAACGATACTTCGAGAACCTAACCATCGACCGGAAGGTGAAGAACGGCAAAAATGGATGCTCCGTCAGTGAAAAAGATCACAAGCGCGTAGTTAAGCAGTTTAGACGTGATCCGAGAAGTTCGGTCCGGGATGTCGCCAATAAGCTGAATTTGTCAAGTTCATTCGTCCAGCGGACCAAGCAGCGGGAGGGCCTGCGTACATACAAGGTTCAGAAGGCTCCTAACCGCGACGAAAGGCAAAACATGGTGGGGAAGACGCGAGCCCGGAAGCTGTACACCGAAATGCTGACGAAGCCGCATTGCTTGGTAATGGACGACGAAACCTACGTCAAAGCGGACTTTCGTCAGCTGCCGGGCCTGTTGTTCTTCTCCGCAGAGGACAAATTCAGCGTTCCGGAGGAGATTCGCGAGCAGAAACTATCCAAGTTTGCCAAAAAGTACATGGTGTGGCAAGCGATCTGCTCTTGCGGAAAGCGGAGCGCCCCCTTCGTGATGACCGGCACGGTAAACGGGCAGGTTTACCTTAAGGAGTGCCTACAGAAGCGCTTACTACCACTATTGAAGCAGCACGAGGGCCCGACCATCTTCTGGCCGGATCTCGCTTCGTGCCACTATTCAAAGGACGTGTTGGAGTGGTACGAAGCCAACGGGGTCACCTTCGTGCCAAAGGAAATGAACCCGCCCAACGCGCCGGAGCTTCGCCCAATAGAGAAATATTGGGCGATTATGAAGCAGGCCCTCCGGAAGAACCCAAAAGTTGTCAAATCGGAGGCGGACTTCAAGAGAAAATGGATTTCTGTTAAAAAAAAAAACTACAACCTGACGTTGTACAGAACCTTATGGACGGGGTAAAGAGGAAGGTGCGAGCATACGGGCTTGGGCTCGAAGTATGAATAAAAACGGCCTGATTCTACGCGGCGTGTGAGGTGAGATGACAATTGTCACATCACCATCACGCAACTCTCCTCACTCTATTCCTACAGTCGTTTCGGATGCCGTGAGAGGTTCATTTGATGTATGTGAGAGGATGAACAGCAAGTGACAAGGCGTTCATTCTGCTGGTTGCCAAATCTGATCAGAGATGCCACATTCGCACATGTGTTCACGAATTTGCAGACATTTAACTTTTATCACAACCTTTTATTCCTGCTGCAGGCTATTTGAAATAGTGACAAAACATTATTGATTCCATATGATAAACGAAGCTGGTCAGTATGTCAGACATTAGCACATATTTACAAATATTTCAGATTTTTATCGCATATATTTGAGAAAAAACATCTGGCATCCCAGAATTTTATTTGTTTCGCTCAGAGAGGTCAGATATTTGTTTTGCTGCAGTCAGTACCGTATCTATAGATCTGATTTAACCTGGCCTGTTGTTAGTGTATCAGGACATTCTGCCGAATTTGCAGGTATTTGATTTAGATTTGGTGAAACAGTTGATTGCATCCTGTAAAGTTTAGCATTTTTGTTTGTTTTGGTCGTAGTTGCTGCTGCTCTCTGCACTCTCAGTGTTAAATTGTTGCTCTGGCTCCGGCTCGGGCATATACCACGGCTTCTGAAATGGATATGCAGTTCGGTGACGATGACTCGCGGATAGATAGATGAAACACAAGACCCATATGATATATATATTTTAGAGAAAATAAATAGATTTCATGAAATGAAAATAATTTCGGTGTGCTTATTCGTCCAATTGAGGAATAACAGACTCACTACCGCTTTCACAAAAAAAAACTGCTTGCAATTTATCTTTCGTACTGTGAAAATTGAAGATAAATTGAATTTATTGATACATATAATACCATTACTATCGATTCTATACGACCCAAAAAAACACTTATTATTCCTCTTCCTTTTTTCATTTGTTTTCATGCACTGTCGACACCTCAAGACATGTCGACGATTGTCACCTAGAAATCCCAGTTCATGTGACAATCGTCACGTATATTTGAGAGCGGGAATAAAGTGAGAGTTCATTCAAGTGAGATTTCTCACGGCATACGCCTGGTGGAATCGCGTGACATAAGTGACAATTGTCATCTCACCTCACACGCCACGCAGAATAAGGCCGAAAGAAAATGCCAAAAGTTGTTCAATAGTTTTTATTTTACTGTCTAAAATTTTCAAAAGGATCGGTCTACTGGGCGAATTTCTACAGCGTTTTTTCCGTGATGCAATTTGATGTGACACACCCTTTATATACGTTATGTGAAAATAAACCATAGCTTAGCGAGTCTCATTTATTCGTGAAACACTTAACATGTGTCCTTGCAATTTTTTTTATCTGTATTATAGTGACTTTCAACTCATTTGGCTGGTTCGTCACTTTAACTTCCATTTTTGGAAGAATGTCGGGAGTGAGAATTGAACTCGTGACCTTTAGCTTGAGAGGCATGGATGTTACCATTACACCAGATCGCCTCCCTTGCAATTAAACCTGATCTGTATTATTTCTTTCTAAGTGTCGTCATTCAGTTGTGATTTTTCAGTGGTTTAGATTTTGTTTACGCCTGAAAATCATGGCGACGAAAAAAACTACAAAAATTATTTGATGGAACAAATTTTCCTTAAATATTACGTTTATTAAGCCTACAACAAAAATAATTCAAGGCTGTTGATAAGCAGCAGCAGCACTTTCAAGCAACTTGATGATTTTTTCATACTATCAGCTTCACCCCACAGCAAAGGAGTTGGACATCCTGAGACACTTTGTGTCCGCCAGACACAGTCGATCTGGTATTTACAACATCCTCTCCCTGACGCTCCTTAAGCCGGGAGATCGAAACAACCGGCCAAACGGTGAAGGAGAATCTGGCAAAAATGGATATTTTTATGCGGAAGCGTCAGACGAGACAGGCAGTATCTGAGCAGCAAGCAATCACCCAGAAGGAGTAGCTTCAGGTGCTGGTGAAAAACTTCTTTCCGACGAAAGAAGTGAAAAACTTCTTTTCGTGCTCATGATGGAAGACGAGACGTTCTTGATGCTAGAATTCAACGAATGGCCGGGAACCGGGTACTTTACGTTCCCCAGGTAAGCGATGACGTCGGATATATCATCCACATCAAGTTCTCGAAGAAGGTCCTTCTCTGACAGACGAGAAGGGAATGTCCAAGCCGCTCTTCTTTTGAGTCATATGGTGAACGGGGAACGAGTACGAAGTGCTTGCCGAAACTTGCGAAGGTGATGTGGTCTTTATGCCGAAACGGGGATCAGCCCATTATGCCAAAAGATCACTGGAGAATGGATAATGGGTCGGCTGGAGATAAAAATTGTCGCGTAGACCGCCAACCTTCCCAACATACCCCAGCTGCGGCCTATAGAAAACTTGTAAGCGAAAGGTCAAAATGGAGAGATAGCTGACTACCAAAGCCACATTTTTTCATCAGCCATGATTGAGGTTCCGACCAACATTTGCTTCATTTGCGATATTTCATCAAACAATCCTGCCTCTTCCTGTCCAGCATACACTAGTTCTTCCGACTTATTCAACACGTTAAGCCCTGACCGAGCTAGAGCACCAAAGATGAACTTTTCTTTTGACTCACGTTGGTCCCTGCGGATCAATAGAGGACTTTTATAAAAATCATTATAAATCTTTATAAAAATCTTAAAAAAAATCTTTATAAAAATCAATTTTCCTATTTTGTTGCTGTCGTTTCCTGTTGACTCTCTAAACAAAATATTCACTGTCGGTGCGATGAAACCAGCTCAACGTATTAATCGTTGAATGCATTGGAAGCGCTCTTGAACAGTCTGACAAATAAAAGTTTTATTTTGAGGTTCATCCATTGAAGACAATCAACATGATCAAATTGTAATACTGAAATATATTGATATCGCGGGACATTTTCGTTCCTTTTGCCAAATGCGGGACGTTTCGCGGGACATAATCCTACGCGGGACATTTTGTTGAAATGCGGGACGTCTGGTCAGTTTAGGTTTAGTGATTCTATGCGCACCTGGTTACAGTACATCCTCTCAGTAGCTGCCGCTCGTTCTGTCTCTGTCAGCATTTGTACATTTTTTTTTCCTTTATTTGTTTAATTAGGCTCAAGTGGATAAAGAGCCACCATCAAGCAATACATTTTAAAACTATTTGAATATATTATAACTACATAATCATTAACTTAAGTCTAATTAGCTAAAACTACAGTGCAATATAAACAAAATATAATTTATTCCTTCGTTGCCTCGTCGGTATTATCCTTGTCTGGAACAGTGCCTGTGGTGGGTCGTAACAACTACATCGCCAGTTGATGTAGCAACGGTATCCTTTGGTAGTGAGTACCTCCTTGTTATGTTAATAGCTCCTGTAATGGTCTTATCTCAACGGGTACTAAGTTCTGCTTGTGTAATAGGAAAGGAAGGGAGAATGGACAGTGGGAGTAGGATATGCGACCTAAATAATAACATTAGCGCTTCTTAGGAAGACATATATGGGGAACATAAAATTAGGGTCGCGAGTAGCTAAGATAAAGCGGTCCAAATGTTGACATTATGTTTAAAAATATGTTAGGTAGCCTTTGGTGAGATAAAAAATCGATGTATACTGAAAAACAAATCTACAAAAAGTTTTTCTGAGATCGAAAAGATCGAAAGAAAAACAATCGATTTTCTCGAGTACAAAAGATCGATCCAAAAAATCGTAAATCGAAATGGGAAAGATCGATCTTCTAAGAATCCGAGATCGCCCAATCCTAGATGGGACACCTTCCGAAATCGCTTCATTAAAATCTCGTTGGCCATCGTCAGGACCAGGATTGGTTTGTTACATGAAAGTTATATGATAATACGACATGTGAAGTTTCTCGGTTTATTAGATCACTCGAAAACAATGAGACATGGTGAAGGTGGAAGCTAGCCATTGTAGTAGTATAGGTAAACCCACGTGTAAAAATGGGGTAATAGTGTTTATGAGAGAAGAGCAAAGCACATGTAAATAGATGAATTCACTTATCGGACTGTGTGGCGCTTCATTGACACTGACAATACTGATTATACGCGAGCGTAACATGAGCAAATTTATAACACATGCGAATTGGGCCTCTTTTGATATTAACAAGTTCTTCCGCATGCTGATAATTCCTTCATATTTTCCTTCGTTGGTCGTATTGTTTTCACATATTCACGTTGGAGAGCCTTAACTCTTCTCTTCGTTGGCCGAGACATTTTGATTGAATGTAGTACTTTTCCGTTTATTGTTTTTGAAAGCATAGGCAGCCGTGGCAGTGTTCCGAGCTCTGCAATACAATTTTCTTACCCAATGTTGAAGTTGCTAAAACTTACATTATAGACCCATTAAACGTAAAAATAATGATTGTATTGATATCAACACAATTTTATTCTATTGATTTTCATTATATGAAACGCTATGACTCAGGAATAACATTTTATTGAGTGGTTTTGATCAAGGATGGAAAACAAGGGAGCATGATGTGATTTACGATTAATCGCAAACTGCACAGATCGCAATCTGTGCAAACTGCGACTAACTATTAATCCTCACCCATCATAACCAAATGATTTTCTCTTGGTAGCTCTGAGTTGACCAAAGCATTGCTAGACTGAAACTAGTTCGAATAATTGAGTTACTCTCCGTCCTCGTTTTGTTTACAACTCACAACTCCTAACAAGAATTTGCTCCATGGGAATGAGTGTCTCTATGACGTACGATTCTCACTCTCTCGTCCGGGCGTTCAATTTTCCTTTCCGAGTGCGTTTACTTCGATGAATCTGGGTAAAATAAAAAAATGCGCTACAGCAGATAGGACTCATACAACTCAAATGGATAATGATTCTCTGCTATCACAAAGCTGAGAAATTTTTTGACGTTTTGTTTTACTATTGATTCATTCAAAAAAAAAGCTTTATTTTTAAATGTTTTCTTATACTGAGACTGGCTCACCATATTGCACTGCTACTAAAACCGTAGGCTAACTTCAAGGATATTTTTTATTCATTTTCGGCGAATAATCAATAGAGTGCCGTGTTATGAAACATCAGAATAATAGCAAAAACAATATTACGATCATAAGGTGTTGGATAGGTTATTCCAGACGACATTGGAATATATTCCATCTGATCATCTTTAGAAAGATTAAAGACCTTTAAAGGATAAATTTATCTTGGGCACATTGAATTGATGTTCATGACTTCCAGTCGGGTGTTTATCAGCTCTGATAATAATTGTGTGGTCCCCACAAAGCATATATTCCAATGCCGTCAGTTCACTGAAATTCTTAGTATACCGTTTGATGATAAGGTAGGATGTTGATAATCATTTGCTGCGATACCTATTTTTCCAACAGTATTCATTCGACAAAATGAAGACTGAATACCTGAAATTAACCAGATTTAACCATGCAAATCTGCGGTCAAAGCAGTATGTACACTTGAGAGATGCAACAAGTTTGAAGGGATATAAAAAACATTAGTCGTTCGATAAATCTACTGCCAGATATGTCGGAAGTCCACGATATATGAATAAAATACGTCCATACTAATTCATTACATTTATTCGCAACGAAGAACGTAACCACACAGAATTGAATTAATCAAATATGTGATCCGTTTTATCTACAAAATAAGAAAGGGTCTGACATTCAATCGAATTCGAAAGGTGTTTCGTGAAGTCACTAATTGAATTACTATTGGAAAAATTATTTGGAGAGAACTGTGAATGTTCAGAATTATTGGTATCTAAAAACGATTTTGGGTGGGATGAGATTCGCCCAAATCTGCTGGTAATAAAATTAATCACTTGCATCCATTACCCGTCTGCTGTTCATCGGGCGGGAGACGACAGAAAAATAAAATCGACACGAGACTGAGTCAGCCACTCACTGCGGACAATGCAATAGAGAATTAAAAATCCCTCGACGAGTGTCGTAAGATTTCAGTTGATCGTCTCTTGTTACACTTTCCGATCAAGAACTCATCATCCGCTCTATGGAATGGGATTAACCGTTTGTGGCTTGCACTCACGATAAAACTTGAGTAGTAGAAGTAATGTTTCGAGAGTGCAAGCAGTGGGGATTCCGCTTTCATATTGCTTTTTTGAGATCTTGGTAGCTCACCGTTCCAAGTATTCTCTCTGTGTACATATGAAGAATAAAAGAGCATCGCCTGCTGGGGGTGATTTAAAAATATCCGACTAGAGGGATATACTTATTCATTGATCGTTGAATGTGATTTTTTACCATCCCTGGTTTTGATAGATGTTTCGATGATGTTGTCTGGCATCAGTGTCGAAAAAATAACGATGCTTTCACCAATACAAACAAAACCATTGTCGAAGATTGAAAAATGAAAATTTAACTTTCAGAGCACTTGCTCGAGTTTTCCGACGTTGTTCACTATACAGTGCTACAGCAGATGACAATTTAATATCTTGTGAGTAATCGATTAGAGTTTGGCTGATATTACTTCATGGGAAGTGTGCGAAAATGATCATTTTCTCCACACTGTTTCGCAAAATTATTGATTTTCGGGCGAAGGGTGAGGGAGGGAGATGAAAGAAATGAGCGCCATTGTGGCAGCCATTTGTGGCTAGCTTCCACCTTCACCTTAAAAGCTTGAATGAGGCATTAAAAGTTTGAACAAATCGATCTTTGAAAAATCGAATGCCTTTTTTCCATTTTATTTACTTGTTCCATACAACTGTTGTCCTGTCTTTAACCTTCCTATACTCGCGCATAGGTCTGACAGGCCGCGAATGAATAAGGTGTCTGAATTAAATGACTATTAAAACGGAATGAAGTTAAAGAAAAAATATTTTCTGGAGTTTTTTCATTCAATCATCTTTTTCTTCGAATAAATACCAATAGCACCTGAAATACACAATAGGAATATTACAGAGACGCGCACAGTCTGTGGCTACACAAGTTACGAATTTTCGCGCGTAGAACTGCCGTTCTACGTATAGTTGTCCCATGTTACTTTTTGCCAATTTTCACTTTTCTTCATAAAAAGTTGTTTTTATGCATAATCTTACGGAAAAACACAAAAAAACATATAGTTTATTCCCAACTTTTAAAAAAACAACATCAAGCTCAATTGTCCCATGTTGATATTCTATTCATAACTGTCCCACCATGTATTTTTTGTAGATCCATATCGAATAAGTCGGTTCTAGTACAAGAATTCCATGTCACACTTTCAGCAGGCCTAATGCACTCTTTTCTGGTTTGGAAGAACGAACTAATTCTCAAACGAATAAGAAAAAGTTTAACAGAACACGTGTACACCTTGTTAGCGAATGCCTAATAACAATGAGATTTATATTCTGCGAAGGTGTTGCAGATCCGTCATTTCTTCATAAAACGATGTTTCTATGCATATTCTTTCGGAAAAAACGCAAACAAAAATTGTTTGTTCCCAGTAGGGTAACACGGGGTGAGTTGGACATACCGGGTGATTTGGACCACCCCTTCATCTCAAAAAGGACGGCTCAACTTGGATTTTTTATATTGTCATCTCCTTCTATTGTTGAACTGTATGTAACGTAAAAAAAACTTTGGTAAAATTCGACAGGTGGAAGGAAACGGTAGCATGAACACAGCAAGCACTTTGATTGTCAAAAAATGTGAGTTTTCCGATCGTGGTTTTAAGGTTTTTCCCGCTGATTAAACAAACTTTTCGTGTATTGTGCAGTAAAATTCGGTACGCCTACAGAAGAGGAACAATTTGATGCAGCGAAACTGTAAGTTTGATAACAGTAAATGAAATTAATTGCATTTCAATTTATGCATGCTGTGTGGGGTGACATGGACACGTTTCTGTGGGGTGAATTGGTCCTACAGGTTTGAGGCTTTTCTTTGATCTAATTGATTCCAGATGTTACGGAATTACAAAAAGAAAATGGACAGACAACGTTGGAAGAAGGAGGAGCTTGAAAGAGCAACTCAGGCCATCAAGAACGGATTTTATTTGGCCAACAACGAAAGAGTTTGAAAATACACGAACAACAGTGAAAAGATTCATGCAGAATTCGAGATGGTGTCAATCAGATTTTTCTGGTCTGGAATCTTGCCAAGACACCTGGTATCGATCCCAAAACACTGTCAAAGATTGTAACATTATCCCAAAATACTTTACATAAACATAAGTGTTGTGATAGAATCGATGGGAGTTCTTCCAGCAAAAAATCAATCAACCGTGTATATGATTTGATCCGCTTAAAGCTATAAATGTGCATTTATTTAGGATAGGTTAGATAACAAAATTCATTTCTCGCTCACATTTCGGTCTCCGTACAGTGTTTTTCTCCTATCACAAACTGTATTAATTATGACACTTGCGTGACAATTTATTAGACTCTGCTTGAAATATAAATGATTTTAACTCAAATTCGTTTTCCAAATCACCAAATCGTATTTTCTCTAACTTTTGTTTTTGTTTATGTTTACGTTTTGCATACTATCGCTATATCCCATACTTCCCAGATCATCCGATAGGGTTGCGTTACACAACCGTCACAGACCTGTTCGATGGGCTGTTGCGGCGAACAATAAGCATGTTTTTTTCGATGAAACACACACTGGACTAAATCACCCCACAGACGGATCAAATTTGAATGTCCAAAAATCATCTCTTTTATTTTATAATATATTTGGTAGTTTGAAGCTTGATATAATGATTAAACATTATTGATTGAGAGAAAACAAGTGTAGCTCAGTATACAATGTGACATTTTTGATTTAGACCTTATTGGTTTGGAAATATTAGGTGGTCCAAATTCCTCCTTTTTCCCCTATATCAAAAAACAACATCAAGTTCAATTGTCCCATATGGATAATCTAGGCATCATGATTTTTTAAACCCGTAATCAAGCTTGATTGATCCAGTGAGGGGATCTCATCACATTTCATTAAACAATAGTATAGTGCTTAATAAAAAAACCAGTGTATTGCTAAATTGAAATGCTTAAAGCATTTGGTAGACAAATATGAGAGAAAACTTTGATTACGTTTTTCTCAGTTGCTGATTTTGGAACATGGGACAACTATGCGTAGAACGGCAGTATAGGAGTGTTAAACATGGAATAAACATTTCTCGCGTAACTTTTGAAAAGGTCCTATGTAACAAATGTAAACAAATCGAGTTAATAGATGCACGCTATTAGTCTTCAATCATTGAATGTATTACAAAAACAATCGTTCACGTATCTATTTTCTTCATCTTTTTATCGCCGATACAAAAAATATCCAATGTACAGATTCGGATTTTAAGCACCCGGCTGTTACTTCGGACGCCACTTTCCTCCGATGCTCGAAACGTCCGAAGTAACAAAGCAGTCAAAACAACACGAAGTCGTACTACTGTCGTTTTGAGTTTTTGTTTCTTACAGTAGTTGTTATCGATTTCAGTTCAATTCAACGGGTGATAATAATAATAATCTGTCTTTAGAACGAAATGCTGATTTTTGGATTGTTGTTTAGTAGTTAGTTTCAAATTCTTATCGTGGAACGTAATATGTCCAATGTGCAAACGCGGGCAGTCAAAACGTCCAATGTAACATTTTTCGCTCCTTGGCTTCAACTTTAAACTCAAATCACTGAACAACAGCTACGATTGGTTTTGGAGAGCTATTCTTGATCGCTAGTGGTGAGAGGAGCGATAAAGATCGATAACTTTAAAGACAATTCGCGGAATAATGTTCGGGTCTTCAACTTCGTTTTTCTCGAGTTGACGGAATATGTTACATTGGACCTTTTCAAAAGTTACGCGAGATTTCACAATTAAAGCCCACAAAAATAGTATTTTGCAAGGCATTCATTTTGTATTGTCACGGCTTAATTGTGACATATAATATAATCAATAATTTTCAATTAATTGACTTAATTGAAAATTATTATTAGAAATTCATCATTTGATATTCGTCCAGAACTGTCCTGACAATAAACCCATGGGACTTAGTTGATGGTAGTCCCAGTTTTAGAAAAAAAAGCTTCAGCTGAATCTTATGTCACCATCAAATTTCGTCACAATTCCTCACATTCCTCACAATCAGCCTAGTGGATGGTGTTAATATCGGGTTTTTCAATAAGAGCGCTACAAAAGTTTTTTTTAATAAAACAAAAACGGTTTTGGATATCAATGAAATTCTTTATTCATGTGAAAGTACATTTGATGTCATTATCTATGGAACTCGATTTCTTTTGCATGGCCACCACGGGCATGCTTGCAGAAGTCCAGACACTGAACCCAATTTTCAACGCTCGCCAAACTTGGTTTTCAATTAATCGATTGTTAAACTCGCTGTGTGGCTTGTGGCGCCGTCCTGTTGAAACCATTGAGACCACATATTGTCCAAGTTCATATCATCCAATTCGGGCCAAAAATATTCGGTTATCATTGAGCGGTAGCGATTCCCATTCACAGTAACGTGCGGGTCTTGATCATCACGGAAGAGGTACGGCCCAATGACGCCACCGGACCATAAACCGCACCAAACCGTTTTTTTTTCGGGATGCAATAGTGACTCATGGAGTACGTGTGGATTGCTGCCTGACCAATAACGCATATTTTGCTTATTGACGAAGCCATTCAGCCGGAAATGAGTCTCATCGATGAAGATGATTTTTCGATGAAAATCCGAATCATTTTCAAGTTGTTGCTCAGTCCAATTCACGAACATATGACGCTTCTGGTGGTCAAGCGGCTTCAGTTCTTGCGTCAATTTGATCTTGTAAGGATGTAGGTCTAAGATCTTTTCGCAAAATTTGCCACAACGACGTCACAGAGATATGCCCAACGCTTGGGAACGACGTGTGAGAGACTGATTTGGGTCTTCCTCAAATGATGCGTTAGCGGCAGCAATATTCTCGACACCACGGGCACTTCTTTGTCACACTGGCACGGGAACATTTTGTACTGTGCCTGTGGATTCAAATTTTTCTACTAGACGCTCAATTGTTGATCTGGCAGGGCGATCATGACGGCCATAAATTCGACGTAGCGCTTTTAAAGTTGACTCTGAATTTCGGTAGTAGTATCGGTAGTATATCTTTCCATTATGAAATGGCAAACCTAACTGAAGAGAAATGAAAGCGGGAAAAATATGATGTCGTTCACTCTTTTTGGTAAACTAGTTCTTTTGTTCCGTTTGCGAACGATTTGGCCATCTCTAGTTAGTAATAGACCGAACTTCTATTAAGCCGGCCTGATAACCTCACACGAATCTTTTTGTAAGTGGCGCTAGACGACGGAATATGATTCGGGAAAGCACTTTGTAGACGGCATTTAGGACGGCGATTACACGAAAGTTTTCACTGTCTAGTTTGTCGCCTTTCTTGAAGATAGGACAAATAACCCCATCCTTCCACACCTCCGGTAGCTGTTCTACAGTGTCGGACAATAGAATAGGACCACAGCTCAATCCAAAACAAAAAGTGACAAAACTTTGAGAAAAAAATTTCCATTTAAGTGCATCAAACCATTTACAAATTGTAAATTCCATTCTTCGAAGAAATTAAAATCATCCGTAGTTAAACCAATTGTCCTTTATTTAAAAATGCGTTTTAAGCATACTTACTGACTAAAATAACGCGACATAAAATAGGACCGCTTTAGAATTCATGGTAAAAAAAAATTTGAAAAAAAGGAAATTCATACCGTGATCGATTTGCAGGGTTAGTACTTGGTGGTATAACCCTTATTACGCATCACTTCTCGCACCCGGTTTGGTATCGACTCCAGCTTTTGGCACGTTCTCAGCGGGATAGCCTACCACACCGCCTGGATTCTCTCCCACAGCTGCTGCTTGTTTTTTGATTTTTCGGTGTACACCTTACGTTTAACTATTTCCCATAGGTTCTCTATGGGATTGAGATCAGGGGACTGTGCTGGCCACTCCATAACGTCTACCTTATTATCCTGGAACCACTTTTTAACCGTTTTAGCGGTATGTTTGGTGTCGTTGTCCTGCTGGAACTGCCACTTTAGGGGCATCTCCCACTCGGCGTGTGGCAGCATTACTTCCCGAAGTATCTGGGCGTAGAGACGCTGGTCCATAATCCGGTCGATCCAGTACAAGGGACCCACCCCGTACCAAGAAAAGCACCCCCACACCATGATGTTACCTCCTCCATGTTTGAATGTTTTATTTGTATACTGGGGCATATACGCACAGCCGAGTGGGCGATGGACCCGGAAAAGGAGAAACTATGGAGAAATGTGCTGTGGTCGGATGAGACCAAAGTGAACCTCATCGGCTCGGACGGAAAGAGTTGGGTCCATCGCCCACTCGGCTGTGCGTATATGCCCCAGTATACAAATAAAACATTCAAACATGGAGGAGGTAACATCATGGTGTGGGGGAGCTTTTCTTGGTACGGGGTGGGTCCCTTGTACTGGATCGACCGGATTATGGACCAGCGTCTCTATGCCCAGATACTTCGGGAAGTAATGCTGCCACACGCCGAGTGGGAGATGCCCCTAAAGTGGCAGTTCCAGCAGGACAACGACACCAAACATACCGCTAAAACGATTAAAAAGTGGTTCCAGGATAATAAGGTAGACGTTATGGAGTGGCTAGCACAGTCCCCTGATCTCAATCCCATAGAGAACCTATGGGAAATAGTTAAACGTAAGGTGTACACCGAAAAATCAAAAAACAAGCAGCAGCTGTGGGAGAGAATCCAGGCGGTGTGGTACGCTATCCCGCTGAGAACGTGCCAAAAAGCTGGTGGAGTCGATGCCGAACCGGGTGCGAGAAGTGATGCGTAATAAGGGTTATACCACCAAGTACTAACCCTGCAAATCGATCACGGTATGAATTTCCTTTTTTTCAAATTTTTTTTACCATGAATTCTAAAGCGGTCCTATTTTATGTCGCGTTATTTTAGTCAGTAAGTATGCTTAAAACGCATTTTTAAATAAAGGACAATTGGTTTAACTACGGATGATTTTAATTTCTTCGAAGAATGGAATTTACAATTTGTAAATGGTTTGATGCACTTAAATGGAAATTTTTTTCTCAAAGTTTTGTCACTTTCTGTTTTGGATTGATCTGTGGTCCTATTCTATTGTCCGACACTGTATATCCCAAATTATGACTCCGATGCCATCTTTTCCAGTGGATTTGTTGTTCTCAAGCTGTTTGATGGCATTCTTTACTCCACCTGTCGTTGGGGGTGGTACATCTTCATTATTTATTGCACCAATGTAATCGCTTGCATGGTTATTTTGGTCCTCTGCCTGTACGCTATTCAGGTGTTCGTCAAAGTGCTGCCTCCACCTTTCAAGTTCGTTCCTCAGGATATTCTCATCCTTATCCCGACACATTTCTGCTCGGGGCACGAGGCCTTTTCTGTAGATCTTTCGCGTCTCATGAGAACGGTGCGTGTAACACTCGTGTAACGCTTGTTGATACTCATCATCAAGCCACTCGAACCGTCATCTTTGTTTTATGTGTCCTAGAATTTTCGACGCTACACTGTTCATGGCTGTTTTAATCATGTTCCAACAGTTCTCAAGAGAAGCGTCCTCTTCCGGCAGCGCAGCTTCGAGCGAATGCGCGTAGTTTTCTGCTTCATCTGCTTGCTTCAGTCACGTAAGATTGTACCGTCGCGGGCATCGGTACCGAATGTCGTTCACAACGGAGAGTTTTGGGCGCATCTTAACTGTCTCCGAATCGATGTTAGCGCCTCAATAGGTTCCGACGTCAGTTATGTCCGAGGAATGCCGGCGGTCTATCAGAACATGGTTGATCTGAAATTCTGTTTGATTTGGTGATCATCGGTGTATTGGTGGAGGAATTTGTGTTGGAAGAAGGTACAGCGTACGACCATATTCTTAGAGGTGGCGAAATCAATGAGTCTTAGGCCGTTTTCATTTGTTAACTGGTGTGCGCTGTACATAATAATTATACGATTGAACTCCTCCTCTTTACCGATCTGAGACTTTAAATCTCCGATGATGATCTTGATGTCATGTTTTGGGCAACGTTCGTATTCGCGTTCCAGCTGTGCGTAGAATTCGTCTTTGTTATCATCGGGACTTGCAGGGACTTGGGTTGCTTGGCCACCATCCAATCACACACTTCTGCATATTGCCCATCGCAATGAAAGCTGGACCTAGCTCGTTTGTATTACCGCAGCTTTGGTAGATGGTATGACCATCGAGAAACATACGTACTGTAGATCCTCTTCAACACACTTCCGGCAGCTAGGATGTCAAACTTGCGGTTCTCCAATAGTTCGGAAAGCACACGAGTATTTCCGATGAACTTGAGAAATCGACAGTTCCACGTTCCGAGTTTCCAATCGTAAGTCCGTTTTCGTCGCCTGGGTCTATGTCGATAAGTTCGGTTCAAATCTTCTTGTGTATCGTTCGTTGTGTTTTAGCGATGCGGCTTGCAAGGCCTGCGACCAACCCCACTATCTTTATAGCTCGCAGGAGAACTATTGTGATACTGCTGTTTTACGTCCCGAGTACCACCAGGACTGGGCAAAAACGCTTATAGCGACATCAATTCACTTAGAGGAGCTGTTTCCGGGTTCGGTAACTTTCCTTGGGGACTGGAAATGTCCATTGCTCATCACACCACATCCTAGACAATTCCCCTGAATCGATGCAAACCAGAAAAAAGATCTATGACGATAGAATTTCTGACCCGAATGGGAATCGAGCCCGAAGCCCTCATCTTGGCAAGCGCCACATTCACCACTAAACAAGAAGAAAAAACAAATGCATTTAAGTTTGGAGAAACATGAGTTTTGAAAGATATAATTAAAGTTCTTCTTAATATGTCCGTATTTCCCCACCTCCCCTACTTATAAAAAACATAAAACTTGTTGGCGTGTGTAAGTTAATGTTACCTTAACAAAACCCCAACAGAATGCAAACGATGCTAAAGTGCTGTAACCGTCCACTGAGATACTATGCGCACGTAACCACTGTGGTGTCGCCGGACGCCAAAGTGTTTAGAATATCTGTCGATATCTTCCAATAAATTAATTGTTTGTGATTTTTAACTGAGTTTAACGACGACTGAAAAGTGTCGTAAAAGATAAAAAAAAATGTATTTAATGTTCAAAGTCATCTTGAAGAAGCCTTAAACACAAAATGTGTCATTTTCATTTTGATTCGGATCAATTTCATTAAACTTCTGTGCGTTTTTTATTCGCTTCACATCCAGTGATTTCGCTTCTGCTTCCCGTAGCCATTGCATTCACTTTGATTCATTTGACTCCAAAACTTTTTTTGAAGAGAATAATAATTTCGAACTCGAGTTTGAGCTTGGGTAGACTCTACACTTCGTAGTTGCTCTCCGTGATTGACCTGAACCAACCAAATTGCACAAAGAACACACAGAATGACGCTTGGGACTAGCAAATCATTCTCGTTGTGCAATTTTCGGTAATTCGAGCTTTTAATGGTCAATAACGACGCCGGCCACGTCCTTACAGTTACCAGTGGAAGGGAAGGAATGTTAGTATGATATTCGCCGCCCGAAGGCCAGAAGGGTCGCCTCTATAGCGTGGTTCCCTAGCGTTTATCAAGGAAGGGATAGTTGTTAGTAGAGGAGGTAAAAATCAGGATTCACTGTGGTAAGTGATATGATTATGTAAACTATCGACCACTCGATGAAAAGAAAATCTGAAAATATCATGTGTCATTGTCGCGTAGATTATCTTCAGGTATCCTGAAAAGAAAAACCTGCAAAATTTGTTAGTCCATCTGTATATTTTATTATCTATCGCACATATTCTTATCGAAACCCAATCGCGAATGCGGAGAGTTCACTTTAGGAAACCTGATAAGGTAACCGAAGCAACTCCTCTAGAAACATTTGTCCCGGCGATATGTCCCATCATGCATCGCGCGTTGGCTATATAGAAATCTAATTACTACGGTGAAGAGTTATTTTTGAGAAACCTGAGAAAGTAACAGAAAGAACTCAACTGAAATAGATAAATCGGCGGTATATTCCGATATTCGACGCGTGTACTTTGTAAAGAACTTTCATCGGCTTTAATCGGTAATTATATGTTGGAAACCTGAGAAGGTAACCGATAGAACTCTTCCAAATATAATCGGACCGGCAATATATTCCGTTAATCGCCGAGCGTACCGTTAATTGAACTTCAATCGCCACGACGGAAATGAACAAAAGAATAAAATAACTAAGGAATTAAAGAAATTAAAAATAAATTCATGTAAAAAAATTACTTTAAAAATGGTAAAATAATGTGAATAAGGATAACTTAGCTTGGGTTGCTGGCAACTCATCATTCTTGCAATTCCTCCAATAATACATGATGATATTTAGAATAATAATTTCGAACTCGTTGAATTAACTAGCTAAACATTTTTATTGGCCTTATCCTTCCAAAGCGAAGCATGGCATCATAAACTTGTCGCATAGCACAACCATTTCCTCACACATTTTTTCATAAAAACATTTTTGTTGCTGTCAATGCAGTGCTAATTCTGCTGGAGCTCCGCTGACCAATTTTTTTGTTGTAATCAATGACGGAAAGATCAAGGATACATTCACGCTCCATAAGCATTAAAACCAGTGTTTCGCGTCTCAGACAAAATTTCAAGATTTGTCTGTCGTAAAATTTTGGCGAGTTATATGCAATCCGAAGCTACTCAAATTCAAGAGTTTTTCTTCTTCATTTTGAGAGTCCAGTTGCAGTTGCTCACGTAATATAACCAATTCACATTGGTACCGTTCATCGATACAAGACGAAGTTTGTTCAAATATATACAGTAGAAGTCCGATTATCCGCGGAATAGTCTGGCTAGCTCATCGTGAATAACGAAAATTGCGGATAACGCAATAAAGGACTTAAAATAAGGTTCGCACTCAAAAAAGGAATATTTCAGCATGAAAACTATGTTTTATCAATACATAAATCATTAAACTATCCATCTATAAGGTCGTGTAAACCAGTGGTCAGATAATGTGAAAGTAATGACCAAAACAAAAGTGCATGAGCCTATCCTTTACTGACAAATTCCGGGAAGGCCTGTACGAGACAATTGCCAATTGCTTTTCTTACACGTGTTTTGATTCAGTTTAGATTTTCCTGGAGCTCTGATTTAGAATTCGGTGACAAGGCCAACCGTCATCATAAAGCTCATCACGCCCTTGCTAAACCCTCTCAGTTTTTGGTGTCATCAAAATTTTCTAATCACTGCAATACTCAAAATTCTAATTGGCGGAATTTCATTTTTTCGAGATTGCTGACGAAATTTCCTGATATTCTCTGATTTTCAGGGTAGTCGACACCCTGTACTCGGTCATGGTCAACCGCAAATTCTTCTGGAGTGCTTCTACCACTGTGATCTCGTGGATTAAGTCAGGATTAAGATTATCATAGACAATGTTATAGTAGCACTGGAGGACCAATGGGCTCTAAGAAATAACTCGTTGACAATTTTTTCTCGTATACTCGTGTTGTTGCTGCATATAACGTGGAAAGTGATACCTTTCGAATCTCGAATTTTTTTTCGATCGTCGTCTCTTATTTTTAAACTGGTTCCATCGAACGTCTCATTACTTCAACTATGAATAACTCACAACGCTATTCTGGAATAGGAAACCGTCAGATGCGCATGAAAATCACTGGATTCATTCTTTCAATCTACTTCTGCCTTGCGGTATCGACAAAATGCACCGAAGTCGTTTCTTTTTCAGATTTTTTTATTTACCTCTATCGAAATGATGAAATTGTGTTACAGTGCTTAAGATTACGGTGTAAGTTTGCTCATATCACTTCTATGTTACTTAACCAACGCGTATCATCCTCCACTTGCATTTTCGTTGAATAAATAAGAAAAAAAAAACTTTACATACAAGTAGCTTTCAATATGATCGAATCGAATGTGGCGGAACGGAAAATACGACACAAAAAAGAGGAACCCTAAAATTTGTTGTTTTTTTCTCTCAAGGAACGTGTTTCCTTCATCAAATCGAAACAGAGTAGCACGTAATACAGAAACGATGTTGTATACGACGAGATGTATATAACCTAACGTTGATCCTTAATGAATAAAATCAATCGCGACCGACCTTACTTGGACGTTCCAGATCCACTCGGGTAGCTCGGGTTCGGCTGTCCGGGAACCGAGAAGGTGGGTCGGAAATTGGCGAAATTCGCCGCGGCTGCAGCCGCCACCGCAAAGCCGGGCAGTGACGTCCCTTGGAAGCCGGCAGGGAACTGAGTCAGTGGAGCTGTGGAGAAGAAAAAAAAACCGGATGTTGATTAGTAAGTTATGTTTCAAGGGGGTGTGTGCAACTTACGATTCGGTTGAACGGCGTTTCCTGTCGCTGCCAGGCGTGACAAAATCGATCGTTCCGACATCTGCAGTCGTTGAGCAACGGGTGGAATGCGGGCAAGCGTCGCCGGGAGGCGTGAAACGTCGCTCTTCATATCGGAAAGCAGCTCCTCCAACTGGTTGAGAACCTTGTGGAGAACAGCATTGGCCGGTTTGTTTCCAGCCAGAGATTCCTTGCTCAGATGCTGGTGGGATTCGGCCAAACACTCGACCTCGGCGAAGCGAGCATTCAGAGCCATTGCGGGATGGCTTGGATCCTGGGCAAGATTCAATACGGACGCCCGCCGCAACTGTTCCTCAATGACAAGCGACTGTTCCAGCAGCTTGAATCGACGGGCGAGGAATTTGTTCTTGATTTCCAGGAAGTTACCCTTTCCGACGTCCATTTTGAACGGTTCGTTAATGATTGCGAAACGTATGTCATTCTGGATGTCTTGCCAACGGCCGTATCCATGGGTAACGATACCTGCCAGCAGCCAGTAATCGTGACGACGGTGCCAAATTTCGTACTCTCTTCCGGGGACCGCTGCTTTTTCCTCGTTGATCCAGAGTGTGTGCAGTTCGGTGAATCCTCCGTCCGCTATGTTGAACATAAATGTTCGCTTGTGCACCTCAATATGTTCCGGCTTACTAGGTGGTTTTTTAACATCCTCGTCATCATCCTTGACAATGACAACATCGTCATCGTCGTCATCGATTGGAATGGGTTTATCCTCCTTCTTTTCGTCGGTAATCTTAACATCATCATCTGTATCGTCTTTTTTGAGGTCTGCCGCCGAAGAGATATCACTCTTTGTCTCCTCTTCTTTCGATTTTTCAGCTTTTGCATCACTCTTTGACTCTTCTGGCTTGATTTCTCCCTCTGACTTAGTATCATCCGAAGATTCGCTCTCTTTCTTCACTTCGTCCGATTGATCGGCTGAGGAATCCACATCCTTTTTATCGTCATTCGACTTTTCTCCATCACCAGTTTCCGATTCATCCCGCTTAAGGTCAACGTCCTTCCGCTCGTCAACTTCCTTCTTATCGTCGGCGGAGGTGCTCGCATCATCTTCCCTATCGACACCGATTGGAGCGGGACTTGGAGCAGCACTGGTGGCCGGAGTGGCACTGGTGCTTGTCGTTGCCGATTTGGGTGTTTCGCTGCTTCCGTCCCCTAGCGGCACCGCTGACTTGACCGGTTCACAGGGCCGCTTGATCAACTCTGGCATACTATAGTATCCATTGATGTGTTCAAACTCCTGAACCTTCTTTCTGATCAACGACATCACACCAATCCGCGTCAACACATGCTGTCGACTGAGTCCTTCCCGGGGAACTCCGTCGGCGAACGTTTCCGCATTATCTGCACCAGGTTCGCACAAATGGCGCATGAAAAGCGATACATACGCCTTGAAATTCCGCTCCGATTTGCCCCGAAGATCTCTGACCAGCCATTGCGAATTGAATGCATCCTGGGGAGGCATTCCGTAACGCATGATCGCGTTCAGGAAACTCTTCCGCTGGCGAGCATTGAAACCCAGCACCTCAATATTACCTCCCACTCTAGCCAAAAGCGGTGGAAGCGGGCGATTGTCTCGTTCGGCTTCTTTCCGCTCGATTCTTCTCTTGCTGCGCCGAGTCAGATCACCCTCATCATCATCCTCATCGCCCTGATCTTCCGAATTGCCGGAATAATCTGAGTTGTAATCGGAAACATTCTCCTGCCAGGTTGAATCCTCCTTAATCGCATCCGCCTGAACGACACCTCCATCGGTGTAATTGACCTGCTTGCGAACTCGCTTTCCCTTTCCAAGCGTTCGCGACAAATCCTCCTGATGCTGTTCGTAATGGTGACGAAGCAGCTTGACCCAATAGGCGGGATCGGAATTCTCCGCATCCTGTTTAATGATTTCGGTGTCCACCTCCTCTTCAACGTCTTCCTTGGTCGAGTAGGAAGCGACTTTGAACGAAGACAGATACTCGTTGGACCAATTTTCCTTCTCCTCTACGCCCTTGTTGGTGCGGTCCAGAAGCTCAGCCACAGCCTTATCATCGTAGTGAATGGCTTCCTCATCCTTCCCATCCTCTTTGAACAGTTCTTCTGTTCCGAATCGGAGAATGTCGTCCAGCTCCTGCTTGGTGAAATTGGATCCCTTACCACCCATTCCAGGACGCACCACCAAATGGGTCAACATCATCTTCCTCTTTGCCACCTGGGTAACCCTCTCCTCGACGGAATTTCTCGTGACAAACCGATAGATCATAACCTTATTAGCCTGTCCGATCCGATGGGCACGCGAGAAAGCCTGAATATCGTTGTGGGGATTCCAATCCGAGTCGTAAATGATAACCGTATCGGCCGTAGCCAAATTAATTCCCAAACCACCAGCCTTGGTGGACAGCAGGAAACAAAACTGCTGCGCCCCTGGGGCGTTGAATCGATCGATAGCCTCCTGTCGGATCGTTCCCGTGATACCTCCATCGATACGTTCGTACTTGTAACCCATCCCTTCCAGGAAATCTTCCATGATATCCAACATCTTTGTCATCTGCGAGAAAATCAACACCCGATGACCTCCCTCCTTCAGCTGCCTTAGCATCTTCTCCAGCAGCACCAACTTTCCGGCGGCCTTGGTAAGCGACTGCAGTTCATAGTTTCCTCCCGGCCCAAGTGGGGCCTCCTCGGCCGCCGCCTGAAACAGATACGGATGATTGCAGCACTTCTTCAGATCCATCATGATGTTGATCAGCGAGCAAGCCCCACCCCCTCCCTTCGGATTCAGCGCTTCATAGTTGCGCGTCAGGATGTACTTGTAGTATTTCTTCTGCAGTGGAGACAGCTCGACCCGCACGATGAACTCCGACTTGGTGGGCATGTTCTTCAGCACGTCCGCCTTGAGACGACGCAGCATATGGGGCCCCAACATTTCGTGCAGTTTTTTCACCTGTGAGAATTAGAGAAGGGAATGTATGTTAGTTTCTGCATCGAATCTACGAGGTATACTACCATACGAGGCTACCATACGGGGTCTGTTCAAAAAGTATCGTGACTTTCGATTTTCCGCGGATTATTTATATTCAATATTTTTGTGGCATTATGTTGGTACTCATATCTATCACCTAACGCTTGCGTTAGAAAAATGGACAATTTTACAAAAGACGGCCTTCCGGCGGTTGCCCGGGAAATTCGCCATTGCTGTCGAAAGCATAGTCTTTCTTAGTTTTATTTATTATTTCCTCATCCGTTTTCCGAAATTATTGTAGTAGACACTCCGCTGGGGGACGTTCGGAGGATTCCCAGACTTCGGAACAACATCTTTCCTCAAGTTTGCCACTTCGAATATGTCGAATTCCGTACCAACGAGTGTTTTTGCGGGGAATGTTACTTCATTACTTCAATATGAAGAAAAAAGCTGCGGAGAGTCATCGCATTTTGGTGGAAGTTTATGTTGACCATGCTTCAACTGAGCGAACGTGTCAGACGTGGTTTGCACGGTTTAAAAGAGGTAATTTGGACTTGGAAAACGAAGAAAGTTCTGGACCTCCAAAAAAGTTTGAAGATGAAGAATTGGAGACTTTACCCGATCAAGATCCGTCACAAACGCCACAAGAACTTGCAGATAGACTTGGGTCCTATTCCACCCGCCGTATTCTTCAGACATTGATCCGTCCGATTACTGTCCTTTTCGATCGACCAACATGGCCTGGGAAACCAGTACTTCTCCAATTTTGATGAAGTCAAAAATTGGATTGATTCGTGATTAACCGACAAACCGGCAGATTATTTCCGCAAAGGGATCCGTGAATTGTCAGAAAGATTGGAAAAAGTTGTGACTAGCGACGGGGAATACTTTGAATATTGAATTTGTAACCATTTTTGCAGAATAAAGCATTATTTTTTGAAAAAAAACGAAGAAACTTACCGGTACTCCTATCCTATCCTATTATGTTGTTTTTGTTCACACCGAAATATGTTTCCCTAACACGGACTTCTAAACCAAGTCGCTTAGGGAAATCCGCTTTGCTTATACATGCGAGCGGCGAGAACTTCTGTACTCGCTGCCTTGTTGCAGACCGTAATATGTTTCCCAAATACGTACATCTAAATCGTCATTTCAGATACTAGAGGCGAGTGAACCTTCAAGTTTAAAACCTCTATAGTATAAAAAGTAGAAGTTGAAGCAGTTGATTGATGCACTCCGGAATGTGTGTCTACCATGAACTACAAAAGCGGGTACGAACACAACAGGTTATGCAACACTGCATTGGAAGATACCGCTCACGCATACCGTTTGATGATTAGGCAAAATACTCTCATCAAATTTACTTGTAACGAAGAACATAATACATTACAATGCATGAATTGGTGTTACATGGCATTTGTTCAAATTTTTTACTTACAAAGCAAATATATTGAATTCAATTCAATGCGAAAATTGTTCCATTCAATCGATAATTTAATCAATACAATCAGATGATTACTAAGCTAACGGTAGTCCCACGTCAACCTTGCGGTTATATCATATATATAACCCACCAATTTTTTTTATCGTCCTTACCGTAGAATCACTAAAATTGAATTTTTTGCAAACTATACTGAAATTTTCGAGCGTCAACAAAGATAGCCGTACACTGTTTGTCCGGCGGTCAGAAATTTGGCTTTTTTTAACAGATAAAGTTTGGTTTGAAATTTGTACAAACACTATTAAGTTTGCCACTGTTACGGATCTTTCAATAGCAGGGCCGGAAATTAAATCATGTTAATTGAAGCGCGATGTATAATAAAAAAATAAAAGCGCAACAGGCACATCTCAATTAATTCGACTAAATTAAATCAATGCCAGCAGGAGGGAACCACGTGCTTCTTTCCTTTCTTTCTTACTTTGGTTTGTTCAGCTTCAGATAAGCAGCGCATAATTATGACGCAAACAGACTTAGCATCAGATAAGCAGCGCATAATTATGACGCAAACAAACTTAGCATCATATAGCACGCTTTGCGAAGGAAAAAGCAAATAATACAAATGTTTACTCGAGATCCTACGCGGGTGGCGTAGACATAGGTAAAGAATTAGATTATTGCTGGCAATTAGCTAGATGTTTCCCATTTGAACCATTTTCGTGGGACGCAGGTTTTGAGAAGCCCCAAAGCGAGAACGCCGTACGGGTACCCGAGAGATGATAAAAATATATGTTTAGGTCTCGCTCCTAATCACGCGTGGAATGAGCGCAAAGAACGGAGAAAGAATAGAAACAATCTCATAAACATACATATGTTTATTTCGGATTCCACGTGGGTGAAATAGTGAAGGATGGTATAGACATAGAACCACGCAAACAAGTGGGATGAATTTTATGTACCAAATAGGTAGGCAGATAACCGATGCGGTTTTGGTTATCTGAGTAGGAAAGGAACATCTTCTCTACCTTTTATAGATTTAGTCCTGGGAGAGAATGGATGTATTTTTCGATTATATACAATTTTGGACTCGATTATATACAGTTTGATTTTTTTTTATATTTCAAATTGACATATTTCAAGAAAAAATGTAACCTTTCTACGTTAAGGTTAAAATTAAGTGGTTATTATAAGTGCAGTGCAGTAAAAATCGTGAATTTTGAAGATTTTGTTTGAATTTTCTCCAGAAATTATTTTTATCGATATTGCAGCGAAATTAAGAAAGATATAAGTTGGGTATTAAAGAACAAATTGTAGATAGGTTAGAAAGCTTTAATCTAATTGAATGAAACAATCAAGTTTAATATGAATTTTTGGAATAAAAATAATAACACATTAAAAATTATTAAATTTTAAGTTTTTCGCTTTCGAAATGTTATTTAAATTCACTAATTTAGATGTTTCTCAACTATCCTATACCAAATTTTCTAATCCTTCAAATGGAAGCAACAGAAAATATATGCCTAAAAATGAATAAAAAAAAATTTTGAATGAATTAATTCAAGCAAACGAAACATAAGTTCAACAACGTTAAAGTTCAATTTCTTCAACCAATCAATACAGTTCAATTCATAGGTTCAAATTGGTTACACGCTAGTCAAAGATTTGATTCAATGAAATTCAATTTATTCAATCAACGATAAGGTTCAGTTCAACATTTGTAGAGTTCTACTACCGAAATCTTTGATCATCGTTGGCAACCAGACGCCACGTACGGGAGTAAGGTAAAATAAAACGAAGAATCCCAAACCGGAACCTAGATCACAAGCGTCGCTTGGATGGACCATCTAGAAGAGATACATTCTGTCAATAAGGTCGTATATCTCGAGTATTTGTTCTCATGAGAACAAAAATCAATTATGTATCAACCATCTTCAGTTGATTCTTCAAAGCCACCCATCGATCCTTTTCAGGACCACCAGTCAGTTCAAAAGAGTCGTATTTTAGGTATTTCCCTGTATGAATTATAATTCAACACATACACTCATCCACTCACACACTTACAAGAAGAATGTTCAGCAAATTCTCAAAATATCTATTTATTAATTCATTGTGAATTGATGCTAATGCAACTTCAAACAAATGATTGCTAAGCCAACGATGGTTCTACGTCACCCTTGCGGTTATATCACAGATATATTCTCTGTATTCTCTGCAGAGGCCATAGCAGTTACTCTTCTGATACATAGTATTGAAGAATTGATCGAAACGAATGCACGAAGAACAATTTCTTTGATAGTGTTTCAAGATTTTTTCCTGAAATGCTTACCAATCTGTCCTGAATTTCCTGAAGAACAACAGACTACACAAAATCAACAATGCAACTGGTTTTTGTTTTCCCTGAGAGCTGCGAAATAGTGCTGCTGGACCGGAAATCGAACCTGCCGCCTTAGACCTGCTAATAGCGTGCCTTTACCAACTAGGCTATGAATGAGGCCCTACAAGAATGGGTTTCACCAAATTTCCGGGAACTTCCAGAACACACCTGGATGAAGTAATCAATACTTGAGGTAACCAGGTTTCTGTTTCCTGCGATAATTATAGTGCAATATAATGAATATTGTGCGATCGAAGTGATGTAAAATCCTATACTAATCGGAACTTGCTCGTGACATATCTTCAGAATCGACTGTCAACTTTCCAAACTATTTACATAAAAACGCGATACTTTTTGAATAGACTTCTTACGTATTCCGAACCTACCTGATCCTCCTTGTTAATATCCGTGAACTCGTTCTGGAATGTGCCCAAATCGTTGAATTTGTTCTTGTTCAGGAAATTAAGCAAATGAAACAGCTCCTCCAAATTGTTCTGCAGCGGTGTTCCGGTCAGCAGCAGCTTGTAGGCGATATTATAGTTGGCCAAGATTTTGAAGAATTTGCTCTGGTTCGACTTCAGCCTGTGGGCCTCATCGACCACCAACACCGTCCAATCGATCGACCCAAGACAGGCCGCATCCAGCGATACCATTTCGTAGCTTGTCAGTAGCACATTGAACTTGACCGTGTTGGCCCGAATCTTGGAGGCACGACCTCCACGTACGGCACCCTCTTCGAAGGTCAGCTCATGCTCGCGAATAATTGCCCGAGAATCTTTATCACCAACGTATGTGATACAGTAGAAATCCGGTGCCCAGGTTTCGAACTCTCGCTCCCAATTGATAATGGTGGACAATGGCACCGCCACCAAGAAGGGTCCCTTGCAGTGTCCCTCCTTGTACAGTGAATACAGGAAAGTTGCAGTTTGAACGGTTTTACCCAGACCCATTTCATCGGCCAAGATGGTATCAGTTCCATTGGCCCAAGAATAACGCAACCAGTTGATACCTTCCAGCTGGTACGGATGAAGTCTCATACCAGTTTCGTCCAAATAGGGCGGCTGAACGTCGTATTTGCGCTTCAAATCAGTAGTTGGCTTATCCGGTGGGGGTGTGTAGCGTCTTGGACCAATGCGATCGTCGTCCTCGAGCTCTTTGGCACGCGATTTGCGTCCCTTTTTCTTGTTCTTCTTGCTACTTCCACTGGCGCTACTGCTATTTATCTCATTGGTGCAATTCGCCCTCAAATCCAAATAGTATTCAATAGCGTTCTTCAACCCAGGAACTTCGTCGTCTTCCTCCTCCCAAGTAGCCGCTTCGTAGGGCAGCTCACGCCACTTTACAAAATATAGCGTTCTTCCATCCCTCATCGTTCGATGATTGATCACACGATGCACCATCAACCATTCCGGCTTAACACCGTACTTGTAGAACCTTTCCTCCAGCTCTACATCGTCTATGTCACCGCCTTCGCGCATTTTAAGCAGTCGCTTGTACCGGCTGTCCGCCTCATCAATTGCTTCCTCTAATTTGGGAGGCTCTTCCATGTCATACTTGCGCGTGTAATAACGGAACATCAACGGATGGTACACATCCAGCTGGAACTCCGTAACCCAGTCACAGTGCCAGTAGGACATCTCAGCGAATTTCACGAAATATTCTCTCCGCCGAATCGGTTGAACCTTCGAAGTCGACGGTTTGTTCGGATCGATTGGTTTATCGGTCCAACGCCAGGTTATAATCTTCTGCACCTTATAGGGCAGCGGAGGACAACTGCAGCGCGGACAGCGCCAATCACCATCCGGAATATCATCCAGCGGGGGAGTCAGGCAGAACGTATGGTAAGCTGATGGACACATATCGCAGCACAGCAATTCGCCACCATCCTTACAAATTCGACAAAACTCTTGATGCTCGTCGTCGTCATCGTCCGCAGGGCCTTCCGCCTCGCACGTCGGACAAGACCATCTGCCCTCGGGCGTATCCTCCAGCTCTGGATCCAGACAAACCAGATGGTAAGCCTTGGGGCATGTATCACAGAGAATAATTTCGCCACCCTGTTGACATACCTCGCAGTAATCCTGGTGCTCGTGCTCGCCATCCTCCCCATCGGGGAATTTGCTTTTCTTTGCGCGCCCTTTTCTTTTGGACTTGTTGCCTGGAAATTATGGATAATTATTCAAAATTAGTCTGAACAACCCATACTTGACGGATTTTGCGCCAACTCACCAGATGTTGGCATGACCCTCTCAGAACTAGATAAAACTTTCTGGGCGTGAAGACCTTACCTAATTAAGCAACTTGGCATACTTAGTTTTCCGAAAATTTATCTAGACTAAAATATGGAAAGGGCTAAATATTTTTGATCATTTTTTTAATAGAACTTTTTTACTCGAAAATGGTAGTCCTGCAAAAAAGTGATCTATAGAAGAGTTTTAGGAAAATAATTGAACTTTCAGGAAAAAAAAATTATGAAAAATATTTTTTTGGAAACTGAAAAAAAAAACGATTTCAAATACTAAAAGTCGATTCTCTCAAAATGGTCATCAGATTACGATGAAATGGTAGATAAATATGTGCCCTACCTCATGTGCCCTGACTCATGTTGCTAAATAATGTCACACTTTTTTTTGTTGAATTCTGATACGCAGAATCAAAATAATGCTATTTATTTTCCGTCACTTTATATTTGCCGCCGGTCACGACTGGTAATTTTCAAACAACTGCACAACCATTTTATTCATCTTTTAGGTATCTCTACAATCCATTTATATTTTGGCAGAAGGCTATTGTTTGTGAACTGTCGTTGCTCTCTGAATTGAAACATATTGTATTTGATTACAAAAACAAGCTGAAAACTGCACTTTAGCATCCACCATAAATCCATTTCTATCTGTTATCGATTTTTTCTATAGCTGTACAAAAAAAAAATCTTGTAAAAGTTTTTGTTAGGAAAACTTTTTGCCTTAAATATGCACAAGTTGCGATGTATGGAAAGTTGTATGGTACCATATTTATCTACAAATTATCTACCATTTCATCAAAATCTGAGATGACCATTTTGAGAAAATCGACTTTTAGTTTTTGAGATCGATTTTTTTCAGTGTAGAATTTAAAAAAAAATCCTGAAAATTTAATTATTTTCCTGAAACTCTTGCGCAGGACACTCTTTTGTAGGACTTATCATTTTCGAGTAAAAAAAGTTTATAAAAAAATCATCAAAAATATTTAGCCCTTTCCATATGTGAGTTTAGGTAAATTTTCGGAAATCTAAGTATGTCAAGTTGCTTAATTAGGTAAGGTTTTCATGCCCAAAACACAAGCTGAAAACTGCACTTTAGCATCCACCATAAATCCATTTCTATCTGTTATCGATTTTTTCTATAGCTGTACAAAAAAAAAAATCTTGTAAAAGTTTTTGTTAGGAAAACTTTTTGCCTTAAATATGCACAAGTTGCGATGTATGGAAAGTTGTATGGTACCATATTTATCTACAAATTATCTACCATTTCATCAAAATCTGAGATGACCATTTTGAGAAAATCGACTTTTAGTTTTTGAGATCGATTTTTTTCAGTGTAGAATTTAAAAAAAAAATCCTGAAAATTTAATTATTTTCCTGAAACTCTTGCGCAGGACACTCTTTTGTAGGACTTATCATTTTCGAGTAAAAAAAGTTTATAAAAAAATCATCAAAAATATTTAGCCCTTTCCATATGTGAGTTTAGGTAAATTTTCGGAAAACTAAGTATGTCAAGTTGCTTAATTAGGTAAGGTTTTCATGCCCAAAACACAAGCTGAAAACTGCACTTTAGCATCCACCATAAATCCATTTCTATCTGTTATCGATTTTTTCTATAGCTGTACAAAAAAAAAAATCTTGTAAAAGTTTTTGTTAGGAAAACTTTTTGCCTTAAATATGCACAAGTTGCGATGTATGGAAAGTTGTATGGTACCATATTTATCTACAAATTATCTACCATTTCATCAAAATCTGAGATGACCATTTTGAGAAAATCGACTTTTAGTTTTTGAGATCGATTTTTTTCAGTGTAGAATTTAAAAAAAAAATCCTGAAAATTTAATTATTTTCCTGAAACTCTTGCGCAGGACACTCTTTTGTAGGACTTATCATTTTCGAGTAAAAAAAGTTTATAAAAAAATCATCAAAAATATTTAGCCCTTTCCATATGTGAGTTTAGGTAAATTTTCGGAAAACTAAGTATGTCAAGTTGCTTAATTAGGTAAGGTTTTCATGCCCAAAACACAAGCTGAAAACTGCACTTTAGCATCCACCATAAATCCATTTCTATCTGTTATCGATTTTTTCTATAGCTGTACAAAAAAAAAATCTTGTAAAAGTTTTTGTTAGGAAAACTTTTTGCCTTAAATATGCACAAGTTGCGATGTATGGAAAGTTGTATGGTACCATATTTATCTACAAATTATCTACCATTTCATCAAAATCTGAGATGACCATTTTGAGAAAATCGACTTTTAGTTTTTGAGATCGATTTTTTTCAGTGTAGAATTTAAAAAAAAAATCCTGAAAATTTAATTATTTTCCTGAAACTCTTGCGCAGGACACTCTTTTGTAGGACTTATCATTTTCGAGTAAAAAAAATTTATAAAAAAATCATCAAAAATATTTAGCCCTTTCCATATGTGAGTTTAGGTAAATTTTCGGAAAACTAAGTATGTCAAGCTGCTTAATTAGGTAAGGTTTTCATGCCCAGAAAGTTTCATTAAGTTCTGAGATGGTCACGCCAATCCCATAGACGAGTTGGCGCGAAATCCGTCACTAATCTCTCGCTTACCAATTTTCGTCTTAGCCTTCTTCCGAATCGGTGGATCGGCCCCCTCCGCTTGTTCGGCTGCTTCCCCCTCTGTCTTTTCCTTCTCCTTATCAGCTTTTTCCTCCGATTTCTGGAGCATCTTCTCGAACTCGGCGTCGGAATCCCGTTCGGACCCACCGCTCGCATCTTGATCTTCCTCGGAGCTGGCGTTTTTCCTCTTTCCGAACTTAATTTTCAGCGTCGGAACTTTCGGTTTCTTTGCCTTCTTCGTGTTAGAACTGGAGCTTTTCTTGCCCTTCTTCTTGCTCTTCTCCCGCTCGAGTTCCTCCTCCTCGTCATCGTCATCATCGTCGTAAATCATATCGTCGTCTCGTTTTTCGGTCTTGTTCCGGGATCGACTCGATTTCGGGATATACTCCGGCGAAGGCGTTGGTTCCTCGTCCTTCTCCTCCGTTTCTTCAGCCTGCAGGTGAGGATTCTCCTCGCAGAACTCTCGCCACTTGGCATGCTCCAACATCATCAGTTTCGACATCGGCACCTTCGGATTTTCCTTCATCAGAATAGGCCGAACGTGCACATGGAACGCTTTGTACGTAACCAAGTTTTCGTACTCCTCGTCCGTATACTCAATCCTGACGTCCGTCAGATTAAACGTACTACAAACCTCCTCGATCGACGGTATATCGCGATCCGCACCGGATCCCCCACTCCCGCCGCTCTTCTTCTCCTCCTTCCCCTTCTTCTTATCCCGCCCGCTTCGCTTGGGCTTCTCATAGTCGGAATCGCCACCACCGCCACCAGCTGCACCCCCATCGTCACTTTGCCGATAGTCACTCTCATCGCCACTGTCGTTCTTCTTTCGCTTTTTCTTCTTCCGACCCTTGCTCTTTTCCTCTCCTCGAGCCTTGCGCTTCTTACCCTTCTTGCTTTTCTTGCTGCGGACATCCTCCGGCTCATAGTCATCATCCTCGTCCTGGGCCAGCGCCAGACTCTTCAGTGCATCGTCGTCGGAGTTCTCATCGGCATCGGCCGCCTGTGAGACGTCCGGTCCGGTCTCATCCAGGGTTGCCTCCTCGTCTGTGGGACGGGATGGAAGAAATGGAAATAATAGCTTAGAATCGTGATAGAAGATTGTATATAGAAAAAATGTTGTACAAGGGACAAAATGTTAGCATGATAAAGTTTTATTCATTCGGAATCCGGAATCACAAAACCAGTTGTATCTCGGGATTGGTTAAAGGTACGAGAATTGTTGCTATATCAAAATACAGATAATTCATTGTTCTTTTGAGAAAAGATTTTAAAAATCAATGCGTTACAGTTTCGATGAATTTTCGTACTTTTCTTCGGATGTTCTCCATCAAAGTTTGGGGTCTCTGTTGGGCAACCTCAGCGGTCATTTTATCCCACGATCTCTTCATGTCTGCAGCATCCCGATTCACTTTGGCACCCTTCTTCAATCTCCGCTTGGCAATTGTCCAATATTTTTCGATTGGTCGGAATTATATTATGTTATATATTACGATTGAGATCTTTTTCGATGCAATCCACTCCATTGTCACAGTACCACTGAATCACCTCTCGACTGTAGTAGCAGCTTGCCAAATCTGGTCAAAACTTCACCGGACTTTTGTGAACCCTAATAAATGGAAGGAGTAGTATCTGCAGATAAACTTCCCTATACATTTTCGAGTACTTTGGGCCTGATCACGAACGTCACTTCACGGTGAAAACGAAATGAATTGGAAGCAATTTGTATGCGTTTCATTCCGTTTTCACCGCGAAGTGACGTTCGTGATCTGCCCCATTGTCTGCTTTGTGACGAGAATCTTGGTTTGATTACCACTGCTGCAAATCCCTTGCCAAATCAAGAACTCCCTGACAAAGTTGTCAGCGAATACAAACTTAAACTTGCTGGAGACAACTCCTCTGGCAGTGGCCTTATAGAATTTCAGGTCTGAAGGCTGTCCAAAATCTATCTTTACGTACGTTTTGTCATCTTTCCGCCGTCCGCAAATTACGATAGTCTTCTCGCACACAGATTCTCCGGATCAGGGCTTTGCATAGTCATAGTCAAATTAAAATAGTCAGCTGACTATCTGATTGACTATATCCGTATTGAGTTAGTAATGACTTTTGGCTTCTTCATGCAGTTTCTCCGCCAAAACAACTAAACAGTCAGTCGGGCGTTTAGTCGCTATCTCCCTCTACCGACTCGACTATATCATTTCATTCTTCCCAGTCAAATTGTCCTCATTGCATTTTGAAGTGACTTCCCCCAAAACGAATTCATTCCCCTCTTTCTCTCTCCATGCATGCACACGTACATGCATCGATGTTTGAGTTCAACGTGGTTTGACGAACGCTACAGGTGAGCTAGATTCTTTTGTATCGTACACGAAAATTACTCACACGTATAAAATAGCGTGTAGTGTGTGTGCGCTATTTTGCACGCCTAATACTAACTAATACTAATGCGAGAACCTTTACAGCATACTTGATAAATGTCTAAGTACGTTGGTTTGAGTTCACGATTGATAGACAATAAACCGTCCATTGATGGGGTAACTTCTTTTTTGCATCAGAAATCATGTTTTCGTTCCTCTTTATATGGACGTAGAAATAAGATTGCGTACGCGGGTATAAAATTAGTGTCAGAGGGAAATGGAAGCGTGGAATGAAGTCAGTTGAATGAAGAGGCAGATTTGTATTCATTAGGGTGGGTTTAGACTAGTGATATATTCATGTGAAGAAATATGATGAGATTTATAGAAATCGCATCAACCGTTTACACTAGCGCAAACTTATATAATGAATATATTCATATTTTTGGTGAATTTATTCACCTGAAGTAGAACTGCATCCGACTTCAGTGATTTCTCACCAGTGAGAAATTCACAAGCGTTTACATATGCTGAATTTATTCAAGTTATATATACCTCGAATAAGTGTATCATATTTATTCTCACCCGTTTACACCTATTTACACGTGAATAAATCCATCTATAGCTATAGATCTCCCTAATGTAAACCCGCCATTAGTCGAGTCAGTTAAAATAACCACTGACTGGACTAGTTCACCAGTCATCCTCGCTAGTCAACGCTAGTCAATTCATTTTCTAGTCAAGTCACTTTTTGTTGTGGGCGACTGCCGAAGCAGGTCTAGTCGAAGCGAAGCTACTGAGAGTAGAGTCGGTCTTCATTTTTCACCTTCGAAGATTTCGAAGATTTGCCGATGTCGTAGTCCGAGCATTCTGCCGATTTTGCCGATGCCAATTTTATGAAAATTTTGTACAGTGAACATTTTACATGATTACTGAGTCAGTTTGATCTCATGTTTGTGGAGACCACACTAGTCACGACTCCCAATGCGTCTGCGGGTCTCGTTGCTGGTATCATTGTCAATCGTTACCATTCAGCCAAGGCAAACAAACTTGATCCACTACCTCGAACTCATCGCCGCCAAGCACTCTTCTCTCTTTCTCTCTATCTTTTCTCTCTCTCTTCTATCTCTCTCTCTCTATCTATATCTCTTCTCTCCTATCTCTCTCTATCTATATCTCTTCTCTCCTATCTCTCTCTCTATCTATATATTTTCTCTCCTATCTCTCTCTCTATCTATATCTCTTCTCTCCTATCTCTCTCTCTATCTATATCTCTTCTCTCCTATCTCTCTCTCTATCTATATCTCTTCTCTCCTATCTCTCTCTCTATCTATATCTCTTCTCTCCTATCTCTCTCTATCTATATCTCTTCTCTCCTATCTCTCTCTCTATCTATATCTCTTTTCTCCTATCTCTCTCTCTATCTATATCTCTTCTCTCTTTCTCTTCTATCTATATTTCTTCTCTCTCTCTCTTCTATCTATATCTCTTCTCTTTCTCTTCTATCTATATCTCTTCTCTCTCTCTTCTATCTATATTTCTTCTCTCTTTTCTATCTATATCTCTCCTCTCTCTCTTCTATCTATATCTCTTCTCTCTCTCTTTTTCTATCTCTTCTCTCTCTTTCTCTCCCTTTCTCTATCTCACTCTTTCTCTCCCTTTCTCTATCTCACTCTTTCTCTCCCTTTCTCTATCTCTCTCTTTTTCTTCCTTTCTCTATCTCTCTCTTTCTCTATCTCTCTCTTTCTCTCCCTTTCTCTATCTTATCTCTCTCTTTCTCTATCTCATCCCTCTCTTTCTCTATCTCATCTCTCTCTCTTTCTCTATCTCATCTCTCTCTCTCTCTTTCTCTATCTCATCTCTCTCTTTCTTTCTCTATCTCATCTCTCTTTCTCTTTCTCTATCTCATCTCTCTCTCTCTCTTTCTCTATCTCATTTCTCTTTCCCTTTCTCTATCTCATCTCTCTCTCTTTCTCTCCCTTTCTCTATCTCATCTCTCTCTTTCTCTCCCTTTCTCTATCTCATCTCTCTTTCTCTCCCTTTCTCTATCTCATCTCTCTTTCTCTCCCTTTCTCTATCTCATCTCTATATCTTTCTCTATCTCATCTCTCTCTTTCTCTATCTCATCTCTATATCTTTCTCTATCTCATCTCTCTCTCTTTCTCTATCTCATCTCTCTCTCTTTCTCTATCTCATCTATCTCTCTTTTTTTCTCTGGGTCTGATCACGATCGTCACTTCACGGTGAAAACGAGATGAATTGTATACAACGTTATTACGGCTGCCACCGTGTGTAGAAACCGGAAGAGTTCATCCGTCGTGACAACTTCGATTAACTCGGTGTTATTATGAATACCACGATATTGTCATGTCACGGAGAAGAACAAGTATATTTGTCACTTGCTAGTCACGCGAAATGGAGTAAGTTTAATTTCGTATTTATTTACCTTTTTCTGCTAACATTTTGAATCTTGTCCTGCTTTTTAGGGAAGAAAAGATAAACAAACAGCATTTCACCCGCCTGGTGGCATTTTTAGAACGAAATCCTGACGTGTCCAGTAAATTTGTTTATTTGGATTTGGTGAATGCGCTATGGGATGTAATTGAGTACTAAAAATGTAGCCTCCCGTAGGCCCATTGAAACATGGCGTGAGGTCTACTTCCGATTGTCCTGAATGAATAGATTTTCTATTTTAGGGGTAATACTAACAGAGATTTGCAACACCATAAAATGGCAATGGAGACCGCTGGCCCAAATACGCTGTCATAGTGTGAGAGAAACAATAATCAATAATCTCTCATTAGAAAGAACGATCATTATGATTGATTATGTATAATATTGATTTGTTGATATTTTGAGTATAAAATAATAACTGTAAAGTTTTTACAACATTGTTTGGGGGCGGTAAATCTTCATTATTTACTGCACCAACGTAATCGCTTCTATCTTGGTTCTCTGTCTGCACGCCATTCAGGTGTTCATCGAAGTGCTGCCTCCACCTTTCCGTCACTTTACGTTGGTTCGTCAGGGTACTCCTATCCTTATTTCGACACATTTCTGCTCGTGACACGAAGCTTTTTCGGGATGCGTTGAGAACGATGCAATTGTTCGAGTTCTTCACACTCCTCATCCTGGCGACGCTTTTTTCCTTGAAGAGTTGAGTTTGCTGTCTCCGCCTCTGTATATATTGTTCCACGTTCTGACGAGTAGCTTGACGCAGCATTAGCTCCCGAGCAGCCTTCTTCTCGTGCAACACTTGCTGACACACATCATCGCACCACTTGTACCGTCGTCTTTGTTCCACGTGTGCTAGGATGTTCTCCGCTACGCTGTTTATGGCTGTTTTAATTATGCTCCAACTGTCCTCAGGAGCAGCCACGGTAATTTGATCCTCTTCCGACAGCGCAGGTGCAAACGAATGCCAGTAGTTTTCGGCGACATCTGCTTGTTTCAGTCGCATTAGATTGTACCGTCGCAGGCATTGGTACCGAATGATGTTCACAACAAGAAGTTTTGGACGCATCCTAACCATCACTAGGTAGTGGTCCGAACCGATGTTAACGCCTCGATAGGTTCTGACGTCAGTTATGTCCGAGAAATGTCGACTGTCTATCAGAAAATAGTCGATCTGAGATTCTGTTTGATGTGGTTACCTCCAGATATATTGCTGGAGGAAGTTGTGTTGAAAAAAGGTACTGGTACGGTCATATTCTTAGAGGTGACAAAATCGATGAATCTTAGGCCGTTTTCTTTCGTTAATTGGTTTGCGCTGTACATACCAAATAGAGGTTCGAACTCCTCTTTTTCACCGATCTGAGTATTGAAATTTCCGATGATGATCTTGATCTATGTTAATTAGTCCGGATCGAATCTTCTTGTGTATCGTTCGTTGCTTGGTGTTTGAGCGGTGCAGCTTATAAGGCCTTCGACCAACTCCACTGTCTCGCAGGAGGACCATCGTGATACTGCTGTTCTACGTTTCGAATATCAACAGGACTGATCAGAGATGCTTAGGCCATGAGAACCAAATCTATAGCTGACAAAAAGATTTTGTCAGTAGTAGACCATCTTTCGATGCTGCAATGCTCCTACAGAAGAGATGAGCTTGCAGTCGCCGCCTCTTTTTTCTATAGTTCCATGTTCTTACGGGTTGCATCGTTAAGTTCTTTCTTTTCTGGCAGCGCAGTTTCGAGCGAATGCGCGAAGTTTTCGTCGACATCTGTTTGTTGCAAGCGACACGTAATACCAGGGACAGACATACAGCTGTACTAGCGTTGTACAGGTACCATCGTAGCATGACAGACATACTTTGGTTGTACATTGCACCGCATGTCAAACTGACAATCAAAAGTTCGACCAATTTTCACCACATGTTTCAATGAAAAAGTTTTTTATTTAGCGTCTGAACCATCAAACACGACAACCAAATTTCTAATCTGAATTATTAACTCAAGAGAAAGTCAATGAAAATAATAATTACCAAGTGTTTTGATTCAGTTTGTTCATGCTACCCATCACTAACCGTTTGTGGCGCTGTACAACTATAGCCATGTACAGCGGTAAAATAGGTCGGTACAGGTACAGCGATTGTACCGAGTTGCTTGCATGGTTCTAGCGCTGTACATGGTGACAGACATACAATTTTCGAAGTACAACGGTAGTACAGCTGTATGTCTGTCATAAGTATAAGATTGTACCGTCACGGGCATCGGTACCGAATGTTGCTCACAACGGAGTTTTGGACGCATTTCAACCATCACTGAGTAGTGGTCTGAATCGATGTTAGCGCCTCGATAGATTCTGGCGTCAGATATGTCCGAGAAGTGCCGACCATCTATCAGAACATGGTTGAACTGGGAACCTGTTTAATTTGGTAATTTCCAGATGTATCGGTGGAGGAATTTGTGCTGGAAGAAGGTAATACGTATGGCCATATTCTTAGAGGTGACGAAATCGATGAGTCTTAGGCCGCTGTACATACCAATTATAGGTTAGAACTCCTCCTGATATTGAAAAATCGCCCCTCAATCTGCACATTCGTGGGTTGATTGGCTATCGCCGAGTCACAGGCTGCTGCATATTGTCCATCACTGCTTCGGTAGCTGGTATGAACATCGCGAAACGTACCTACTGTAGATCCTCTGCATCACAATTCATTCAGCGCTACGATGTCAAACTTGCGGTTTTTCAATAGTTAGGAATGCTCACGAGTACTTCCGGTAAAATTGAAAGATCGACAATTTCACGTCTCGAGTCCGCATCGTGCACATCATTAGTTCGTTTTCGTCGCCAGGGTCTATTCCGATTAGTCTGGTTCAAATCTTCTTCTATATGGTATCTGTTTGACCTAGTGTTCGGTAGGAGCTTATGACTAGGGTACTAGAAATCCGGTTGCTGACGTTTGTGCAAACTAATCATTCCATCAGAATCAACCATGTCATCTACCCGGACTCAGAAATAACTTTAACTTGAGAAGTTCTTTGAGTAGACAGTCGCACTGCCGTGGGTAGCGGATGATGTTAAATTTTCAGTGATAATACCGAGAAAGAACCAAACTTTAAATTAGATTTTATCCATTTGTTAATGCATTCGTTTACAAGTATTTGGTTATTTATTTGTTTTATCACACAAAAAGATTCATCATGTGATATATTTTGAATTAAATACAAACGTCGTGTCAGCAGAAGCGACTAAACAAAATAAAGCTTCCGCAAACATTAAGGCAGAAATTGGAAGTTGTTTTTGGTTTGTACTTCACAAACACAAAATTATTGCCATATCTGAATCCCGAAAAGTTATTGTGTAAAAAACGATAACGTAAATAAACCAACGCATCGATACACAAATCTCTAGTTATCGCCAAAAAATATTACCCGCAAGGTACGAAACAATTCCTCATTTTCCTGTACAGTCGATCATAATTTTCCTGCGCGAATAATTTATCATAATTCTTTTACACGAATAACACTGGTAGCAACAATAGCATCAAAAACATCAAGAACCATCTGGATGTGGTAGCGCTAGCGTTATGCATTTTCCCACTTCGGAAACACTTTCCGCAAACCCCACGCATTTCACACACTTGCCCTTCGTCAATGATAATCATCATGCGAACCAGCAGGACAAAGCGAAGAGGGAGAAAAACGCTATAACACGAAGAAGCGATGGCGACTTCTCAGCCCCCACAAAACCAAAATCCACTCACCGGCTAGAGATTCGTCAATTTCCTCGTCGGATGCCATGGTTTCGGGGCCAAATCCGGGCTCGTTCGACGCAGCAGATTCCAAGCTCGCTTTTGGTGATATTTTCCGGTCGAACCGAGGTGGTTTTACCGGTCCAGTGTTTGTTTTCAACCAGACAACACAGATTTCACGATTGCTGTCGGCCGCTTTTCAAAACTTTAGAATTGCAACATGGCGTTCGCTTGTATGCTGCTGAGCGGATGAATTGTGCCAGGTGACAGTTTGCGACGGGGGAAGGGGGTGTTTTGTCAAATTTGTGATATAGAACACTGAAAGAAAAACAAAGAGTTTTTTTTTTATTTCACAAGATATGTACAAAAGGGTGGGAATTCATACCCAATCAATTTGATCGCGTTTGATTAATATTGATTTTATAAATTTATCAGCCGTATGGCACGATTATCGCTATCTCACTCTATCTACCGTCACCGCCCATCTCACTATCACTCTGCTGAAAAAGTTCATCAACGACATCACGATATGTCAGATATGTAGTGGTAAATTGGTAATTCGCGATGACAGTGGCAAGGTGTCGACGTCTGGTGGCGACTTCAAATTAGGGCCATAATTTGGGTTCCAAATTCGTTAGTGTAATCTCTATCAGGTTGGAAGACACGAAACCGGTTTTCAAATTTGAAAATTTGAATGAAAATTTTGGCATCATGTTATTTAATTACTTGAAACACGTATTTCTGACTTTCATTCAACCATATGGCTATACAAATCCAACATTGTTACTGATATTTTTCATTATAAAATAAAGTTGTCTTCATAAACAATTTTCGTATGAGACTTTTTACCCACCTGCAAACAAAAATGTTTTTAATTTAAATAGAATACTAATTTGATATAGAAAAGCTAATTTTCATTCATAATTTTGAATTTAGAAAACGTTCATTCCAACTGAAAATCAGCCATTCTTTGACGCTCCCCTAAACCTAAGTGGTGCGGACTCAATCCACTTCATTCTCAAGCAAATTCTTGCATGTTTTCAAGCGATTTCTTGCAATAAATTCTCAGACCACCAGAGATGCCAGATTTACAAATATGTTTGTAAATTTACAGACATATCTGTAAAACATTCATCACATCTATTCATCACATCAAAAATATTTGACTCACCATATGACATTTTTCCATAGTTTTAATACAGAAAAGTTATTATATTTAGTATATATCAATACACATGACGTTAGACCAGCGATACTCAACCTGCGGCCCGGCAGTCCTTCTTGTTGGCCCAACTGGTGTGTATGATGTTTGGAACTCATACACATAAGTACTTTTGCCTTGACATCATTGCAGACGAAAAAGAGGATACGGTTATTCACAATTAATGAACAATTGCATTCTCTGCAGGTAAGGAAAAATCTTGAACGAAAATTGTCTCTGATAATTATTTTCTGTTCTAGACAAGATTGTTTTGCTGAAATGCAAGGAGATTTATTGAAAAATGGTTGAGTTAGGGTCAGGACTATGCAACCTATGTATTTAAACAACATCGAATAAAAATTTTCATTCTATTTTCAACAACTTACATTTGCTTTCGGGTCTGCTTATGACGAAATATGGGTTACTGTTCGATATTGTTACGACAGACATGGTTCATGGCCGTGTGGTGGTCTAAAATTTGTATAGCCTTGCATGGCGGATGGAAAATATACACTGCATTTTTTTAAAAATAAAAACGACAAGACCGCAAGCCTTGGTGGATGTCCAATATATCAACGGAGAAATACTGTGTTTTATAAAAAATAACAACGCGTATGTTTGTGTATGTATGTGTATGTATGTATGTGTAGATCGTTGAAACATTTAAACACACTTACAGCACATAAGTTATTAAGTGGTCCGAAAAATCATTGAAATGAATGAAATGAAAATTAATAACATTTGAATCACTGAATCGATTTAGATGATCGACATATAAAATTGACCTAGCCTTTTATGAAAAAATATTTAACTTGCGAAAAACATAATTATATTTTAGTAATTATTGATTGTAGTCGTTTTTTATTTTTTTTATGACTTTGGACTAGAGGGCGCTATATATTTTTATATTTTTTCTTGAAAGCTGAGGATTTTTTACACAACATATCTCGATATCAGGGTTGCTATTTTTTCGTTTTTTAGATATGATTTAAAAAAAAAATCATTTTTCCCCATTTGTCCAAAAATAACTTTCTGCAAAAAATCATAACATTTGAACTACTGAACCGATTTAGATGATCGATATATTAAATTGAAGCCAATAAGCAAAACTCACACTTGCGGGAAGATTGGATTCTAGTAGCATAGGTCTAGTTTAGTCACATATGAATATTGATCGAAGACTTAAAACATGTTAAATTTACCAAATTCTAACTTAAGAACGATAATTATAGCATCTCTGATATCGAGATATGTTAAGTAAATACTCCTCAGCTTTCCATAAAAAATATAAAAAAATATAGCGCTCCTATCTTTAACCGAGAAAACTATGAAAAACTAACTCAATCCATAATTACAAAAACAAAAATACTTATAAAATAATAAAATAATATTTTTTTAAAAATATATCTCGTAAGCTTCAATTTGATATGTCGATGATATGAATCGGTCCAATAGTTCGAAAGTTATGACTTTTTGTAGTGGGAAAAATGGGGAAAAATTGTTTTTCGAACCATCGATTAGTTTTGCAAAATCATATTTCAAAAACGAAAAAAATAGCATCTCTGATATCGAGATATTTTATGCAAAAGTTCTCAGCTTTCAATCCATATTAAAAATAGGATCCATATTATATGCAAGTTAAATATTTCTCAATTAAAGCTCATTGGCTTAAATTTGATATGTCGATCATCTAAATCGGTTGAGTGGTTCGAAAGTTATAAATTTTTGAAAAAAGTCATTTTGGGAAAAAGTGGAAAAAATGATTTTTGGGATCACCCTAAAATGGAAATGGGCACCCTAATGACAAATTAAAAAAATACGAGTTTAATGTTTTGCGATAAAGAACAAAATTACAACTTTTGACGAAGAGCTGAGAACCACTATATTAGTTTGGCATGGAATGGCTGTATATATATATACAGAATACAATCTTACGTGCATCGTGATGTACAAAGTATTAATGAATAAGTGAAAATTAACGTTAAAAGACATTTCTATAGATCTGCACACTTTTACAGACTTTTCCACATTTTTAACAGACATTCACATGTTTTTACAGACTTTTTTTAAAAATCATCTGGCAGCTCTTCCTTCCACTTTTTATCGAATATTTCCAAATCGCAGGAGTAAACATTTACGTGACTCTGACTTTGTTTGTTTTTATTACGTTCGGAAAAACGTTATGACAAAGAGAGGGGACATTAAAAATGCGTTGCTCAGTGAAAGGCTGAGATGGTCTTTTAGAGATGCAATGGTTAATTAAACAATTGACGGAAAAATGTAGTTCGTTCATTTTATAATTTTACTTATTTTTGCCCTTGACAACAATACCTCTTTTATAGTGTTGATTATCATAAGAAAAATAACATTCCTGATCGTTGGATCTCTTTTGACATTTCAATTGGATCTTTTTTGACAGCCGTTTTGATTCAGTCCGCACTACCTAGCCCTAAACTAGTAAACGAAGCTCAATGCCGTCAACGCGGATCGCTGTTTTGAAGAAAACAAATACTTTTGTCGTTGAGATTTTGGCACCAAAAATACAACCTGAAATTTATCATTTACACAAATCGTTATAAACATTCACTATTTTGTAAGTAATGATAAACTAGAGCAATCGGTTAGCCCTTTGGCGTGAACATATTTTTTTGAAGAAAGGTATAATGACCAATGTACCATTTAAAAACTTTTGATTTTATTCTATTCATTTCTTTTTCGGTCAACAATTAGTTTACAGAGTTTGAGATTTTACTTTGGTGATACATTTTTCGTCTAGTTGTATCTATAATAACTTCAGATATTTTTTTCCTTAGAAGACAGGTGTGCCATTTAGTTAGTTGTTACCCAACGAACATTAAATCGTATTCTAAGTCGCATATAAAGTGAGATCGAATCAAAATCATATGAACATATAAATTGAATCAATGTAGTATTGTAGTAAACTATATTGCCAGCTGTGGAAAATCGTTCAAGAGTAATTAATATTTATATTACATCATATTAGGAATTTGATATATCAAGATCCGCGATGTCGTATGTACAGTGTCGACATCTCTGCGTGATATTGTGATATAGGGAGGCAAATTAATCTCTACCAGATTGACAGGCCCGAATGCAGCTTTAAATTGGTGAAATTTGAATGGATTTTTTTATTTCATGTTATTTGATTACTTAAAACACGTAGCACTAAACCTTACAAGACCATTTATATATAAATTTCAAGACATCTCATTTTTTTCTCATTACGTGTATTACGAGTTTGACCTGCTCTAGAATTATATTCCAGATAACCGTGCTAAGGATGTTCATAAACTGTTTGACCGAAGCCAAATATTTGACTCTTTTTGACAGATAAAATTTGGTCAACGTGTTCTGATCAAATATTTTCTACATAAAACACGACAAGCAAATATTCAATTAATGGATGCCTAAAATATTTTTTTAGTCTGTTCTTCGAACCTATCGGTACATGGTTAGGTTACCTTGAATATTTCAGTTGATTTTTCCCATGTTCGGTGTTTGATATTGTTTACTATTGTTGAAAATTGAAGAGTGGCAAACAAAATAGTGTTTGTACAAATATCAAATTAAACCTTATCTGTCAAAAAATATCAAATATTTGACCTCCGGGCAAACAGTGTACGGCCACCTTAACAGCTATCTGTTGCTTATCATCCAAACAACCGGAGTTCGAATCCCATCGGAACAAATTTTCTACTTCTATTATAACTAACTTAGCATGCACATACTTAATCTGCTATTAGGTTGAGGGAAAAGAAATCCATTATTTCAACGTGAAATCCAAAACTTTTGACGTAGGACTACGTCTTTCATTTCTATACCGGGGTTTAAGTTCAAAGTTTCGAAAACGAAACGTTACGCTCCGGCGAACGAGATTTTGAGCGTTAATAGCTTCTAAACAACTGAACGAAATGGTACTTTTGTACTCGTTTGCGTTTCTACAAACCGAAATGTGTTCCTAACACAGGCTTCAAAACTATGGAGCCTGGGGAAATCGGCATTGCAATATAGATGCAAACTGCGGGTACTTTTGTAGCTCTTAGAGGCGAAAGAACTGAAAAGTTTAAAGTCTCTCAAAAACAAAGAAGGGAATGGAATACTTTTGTACTCGCATGCGTTTTTGCAATTCGGAATGTTTCCCTAACACAGATTTCAAAACCATGGAGCATTGGGAAATCGTCATTGCAAAACAGATGCCAGCTGCGGGTATTTTTGTATTCGTTTGCGTTTCTACAAATCGGAATGTTTCCCTAACAAAGACTACAAAAACATGGAGCCCGGGGAAATCGGCATTACAAAATGAATGCAATTTGCTGGTACTTTTATACCCCCACGCATTTTTACACTCCGGAATTCATTTTGCTAACATGGTCTATAAAAGCGGGTACAAATACAACGCTTTGACTCGGTTATTCAAGACTGCATTGGAAGATATCTCTTCATGTCGCCAGCTCACTGAATTTCTACGCAAACCGTTCGATGATTAGGCAAAATGTTGATAACTATTTGCTGCGATAACTACTACTATAACGCATGAATTGACTTAAATTGAAATTTGTTTGCACTTGAATTCGTAAATTGTTTCATTCATTCACTAGTTTAATCAATAATTTAATCAATACACACAAAAGATAGCTCTGCGCAGCGGCGATATCGTACCCAATGAGTAACATCCGAGTTGCGATTGTTGCCAATTGAAGAAACACAAATGATTACTAAGCCAACGGCAGTCCTACGTCAACCTTGCGGTTATATCATAGGTATAACCCTTCCATAGTTTTTTAGATGTTTCGGATCGTCCGATTTGGATTAAACTGCTTTGTTACATAATGTGTTGCCATTTTAAAGACACCGTCATAATGCATTTCTCATAGAAGTCCCTTATTGGCTAAAAATTCTCTCAATCGATTTTCACAATCTTCTCTTCAATCAGTTCAGCTTCCACAGTTTCAATATATCAGTGAAGATTTCTAGAAGTAGCTCACATGAACTGTGAAAGCGATTGAGCTATTCCTATTAGTAGTAGAGGATTATTCATTAAAATTTCACACCAAAATAATTGAGCGGCAGGCAAATATTAATCCGTTACAAAATCTTGATTATAAAATCATATACACTGGATTCTTTTTGTTCGGACCATGCGTAGCGAGCGCGTGCGCGTTCTGACACGTCGGACAATTTCAATTGAAAATAGAGATGGGCAAACCGTTCGCGAAAGGCACGAATGAACTAGTTCACCAAAAACAGTGAACGAACCGTTTTTAAAGAGCGGTAATTCGCCATACGAAATGATTGCGAGCGAACGGTTTTCGAACGAACTGATTCCGAACGTACTGTTTGGAACGAATGAGTACAGCTAAACTGGATAGATGTGGAAAGCAGATTGTGCTGAACGGAAAGGATAAATACAACGGGAATGCTTGTAAAACAACTTAAAAATATAACGAAAATGTCATTCACAATCAAAATGCATAATACTTCCCAGCAAACATAAAATCGCATAACAAGCGTATATATAACATCATATGCCCTAAAATTTGGTTGGCATATAATGCGCCTAACTGGCATATGCATGCAAAAGTGGAGGCCATATACATACATGGCAAATGCTTACCGAATTTGTTTGGATGAATATGCAACTTTGACCGGCTATAATAGCGACTTTTGCCATACTCATATACGATTTATTACAGACATAGGAAAAAAACAAATGGCGCAAAATATTTTCGTGAAATGTTTAATACTTTCGAGTGCATCAGCATTTCATTGACATTTCAATATGATGTAATATGTTCTTTATTAGGATCTAATATGATTCACTGTTTCATGATTTTCTTCAGCATGCAACACGATTCACTACAGTACTGAATCGATTTAAATTATACGCTTATACGACACACAAACTGCATCAGCGTAATATACGCATAAGATGCGGCTTAAATATATTTTACGACAATGTGCATCATAAAATTGATGTTTATTATACCGAATTGCGACTTAATTTGATAATGGTATTTAAAATCGAGTTTTTACATTTAATGCGATTTCAAATATACATGATACATACTTTGATTGATGTTATACGCGATTATGATTTATTCGGATTTCTTGTAAGACTTGGCACGTGCAAAATTATACGATTTAATGTTTGCTGGGTTGGCTCATTTTGTTGATACTCATATTCAATTTTGGGTTTAAAATTTAATTAAAGTTTCGTGTTTTTAATTGGCGATCTAACGCAAAACGTAAACGATCGGTGAGACATCTGGATTTTGTTTTTGAACTAAGAAAATGATGATAATGTAACCTAAAACTCAAAAACAAATCAACAAATCACAAAAATATTTTACTTTCGGGCTTTCCAAGGTAGTTCCCAGCAAACATTAAGTCGTATGAATAGCTATAATTGGAGGCGATATACATACAACCAAGACACATTTGTATGATATATGATGCAGATAACTAGCATATACACACAAAAGTGGAGGCAATATACGTATATGCCATATTTTGTACGCATATAAAGCCATATATAACGATATGCGATGCTTTTTGGACTGATATGCGATTTGATACGACAACGTTACCACTCAATCCATCGATGACGTGGAAAATCGTGTTTTTGCATTTTATGCGATTTTAGATATATATGATCGATATTTTGATTGATATTTTATGCGATTGTGATTTGATACGAAATTATATGTGACTTATCATGTGCAAAGTTATACGATTTAATGTTTGCTGGGTTCTCACATGCAGGAACCATGCATTTTTCTACTTGTTTTTGATTGTTGTCGATTCAACCATTGTCAATATTTACACAATTTTCACTACTGAAAGAGGTAAGAAAATAACATGTTATGTATAAAATTGCGCAGAATTAAATTTATTCCAAATCCATCGCAATCAACTAATCTTTTATGATTATAACATTGTAATTTATGAAAAGAACTACAAACCTTCCATGAGCTCACATGGAAAAAAATTAAAACCATCATCACTTTCACCGCAGCGCCGCCTAGGTGTAGATTTGTACTTTAAATCGCCAATTCCGCGTAATTTTCATATACTTCCAGTTAATCAGAAAAATTCTGGTGGAATTTTGGGCGAATCGTTAATTAGGTAAACATAAAACTTTCTTGTTGCAAGTAGGAGATTTTCAGAAGTCTTTTCAGCGAATCCGGTTTTGACAAATATAGCTATAAGCTAATTTTATAATTTTATTGATATTGTATTGGTATAATATTCTACATCATAATGGAACTTCGTGGTCTTAATCTAGAATCCACGTTGAGCTTGAGCTTGGGTAAACTGTACACATCGTAGTTGCCCTCCTAGATTGACCTGGATCAGTGGAATTGCACAAAGAACACACTGAATGACGCTTGTGAGTAGCAAATCCATCTCAATGTGCAAGTTTCAGTGAATCGAAAAATAGTCAATAACGACGACGGCCACGTCCTTACAGTCACCAGGGGAAGGGAAGGAATGTTAGTATGATACTCGCCGCCCGAATCAAGATTCACTGTGGTGCATTTATTAATATATATTATATTAGTATATTATAAGAACTCTGATTCTCCACATACCACGAGAGTGTATTTTCCGTTCGTTTATCAATCCGTACGAAATTACTTGCCGCTCTGTAGGATCCACTATGGCTTCTCGCTGTGTATATCTAGATCTAGAGAATTCACTATGGTCTTTATCTTAGGGTGCTCATACACTGTTTGACCGAAGTCAAATATTTGACTCTTTTTGACAGATAAAATTTGATCAACGTGTACTGATCAAACATATTCGACACAAAACACGATAAGCAAATTTTCAATTTTTGGATCCCTAAAATATTTCTCCGGTCTGTTCTTCGAACCTGTCGGTACATGGTAGGGTTTTCTCAAATATTTCAGTCAACTTTTTTCCATGTTCGATGTTTGACATTGTTTGCCACTGTTGAAAATTGAAGAGTGTTGAACTTTATCTGTCAAAAAGTATCGAGTATTTGACCCCCGGACAAACTGTGTACGGCCATATTTAGTAATTAGAACACTGTCGTCGTATTGAGATGTCATTCTACCGAGGGCAATTCGGATTGAGTATTACTCCGTAACACTTCTAGTGGGAGGCAAGTTGCAAAAAAACCTTTTTGCGTTACCTTTAATCCATTGTTAGGGCTATTGCGTGAACTCTTTTTCCGTGTACACTTTTCACTCGACTTTTTTTTCGTGGTTTTTTACACGATTTTCTTGAAATTACGCGATTTGCTCGAAATTACGCATTCGCTTGCTAACTGGACCGGTATGTAAAACATCAAATAAAATCGAGGGGAACTTCAATCAATTGTTCGATTCGCGTTGACGGTATTGAGCTTTGTATTCCGAATTTGGGAAGCGATAATGACAATAATGGTTTTTCAGATGGAATGAAAAATAAGAATTATGAATGAAAATCATCTTTTCCTAATCAAATTATTATTCTATGTCATTGAAAATCTCTTTTCTCTGTAAGTGCGGAAAAATCCTCTAGAAAATTTGTTTTAAGATGATTTCGCAACTTTAATAAGTTCTAGTAGGAATAACAGAAAATTTATAGAACATAGTTTAGGGTCAGGACTACGTGCTTCAAGTAATTAAATAACGCCAGATAGAAATTTTCAATTAATTCAAATTTTAGCAATCCAAAATACCTTCGGAGTCCTTTTTTTTGTTGTTAATGTATATTGTCAAAAACTAATAAAGAGCGTTGTCTACGAAAGTTTGATCCTCGCGCGCGTTTCGGTAGATCTGGACTATGTTAATAGTGAACACTGGCAGAACACTGATACACATTGAAATTTTTATATGGGGTCTGAAGTGGAAACTAGAATGAGAATAGCTCATGCAGAATTGTTGTGAACTACCTTTTTATCAGATGGTTATATCGAGTATTTCTGAATAGTGAAAGATCAAACGGGTGTTAAATAAAAAATGAGAATTTTTTCAATCACACATAAAAAAAAATATTTTTTTTCATCGATTTCAGTATTTTTTATTAATAACATAATGTATTTTCTTCAAAAAAATGTCAATGAATGTTTGAGTAAGGGCCGTGGTCTGCTGTTCGACGCAACTTTGTCGCGATGCTCTCACAAGAACGATGTACGGCACTTACGTCCATTTTCCGGATACAATTCCGGATTCTTGTAGTCAGTTGCTTCGTGTCCTTGGCCCTCCAATTGTTTTTATACACTAGGGTACTGAATGAGCCAAAGAAATCCTCTATTGGGCGGCACTGGGGCAAGTTTGTTGGGTTACGATCTTTCGGAACGAACGGTATCTTTTTCTCCTCAAGATACGCCAGCGTCTTCTTGGCGTAATCGGAAGACGCCTTGTCCGGCCGGAAGACGTACTTCCCATCCGCGTGATGCTCGTTCAGGAACGGCAGCAGGATTTTATCGAGGCACTCTTCTCGATAGATTTGTTGGTTGATTACCAGACCGCTCGGCTTAAACCAAGGCTTTGAAATGCCCCGATCGGAAATGGCGATGTACAACATAACCTTTGTTTCAAACTTGAGCTTGAACTTGTATTTCACTTCAGGCGGTTTGGATGACTTGTCGCTGGAGTAGTAATTATCATTTCCTGGAATATGCGTTTTGGACAGCGGAAAATAGCTTCCGTCGTCCAGAACGAAAGACGTCCCGCGGTTTTTTTTGGTCATCCACCGACACTGTGATTTAACCGTCTCAATCTGCTCCTCCGTGTACTCCGGCGACCTCGTCTTCTTCCTGCAGACGATTCCTTCCATCTTGAGGGTCCGATGGATCAGCCATATTTCCGACCGGCGTCACGCAGGCTGGTTGCGTCCTTGTTGTCAAACAGCTTCTTTAACGATGTCTTCCTCTGCTTCGTCATTATCGTCACCGGACGTCCACTTCCGACCTTCTGCTCTACGTTCAGGGAACCCAGGATACGATATACCGTACTGACAGGTACATTTTCTTCCTTAAAATGTGCCACCGTGAACTTTTTTCCTTGCTGGAAATGCGTTTCCTAGAACCGTACAATGCGTTCGCGGAGCACGTGCTGTTTCGACGCCATCTTTGCTTTGACTAAATTCAAACTAGCAAAACCAAACACGCCTACTGTTTCTAGGGAGCCCAAAGAACAATTTTCTTGGAGAAAGAAAATTTTACGCTCTTTATTTGAGTTACTGAACGGTATTGAAAAAATTCTCATTTTTTATTTAACACCCGTTATATTATGTTCTGAGTTGACACTTTTGAATGTTGAATTCCCAATCAGTTAAGGATCTTCCCTGGTTGGAAATTTTCTTGACATGCCTTGAAAAAAGCTTTGGACCTGAAGTTGAGACTATGATTATGTCAATGTTGATACGGATATAACCATACCCAGCAAACATTAAATCGCATAACAAGCGTATATATATAACATCATATGCCCTAAAATTTAGTTGGCATATAATGCGCCTAACTGGCATATGCATGCAAAAGTGGAGGCCATATACATACATGGCAAATGCTTACCGAATTTGTTTGGATGAATCTTTGACCGGCTATAATAGCGATTATGTTGGAATTGAATTGCGATCTAATATGAATATATTCATGAATTGTCAAAGCACCAAATACGACTTTTGCCATACTTATATACGATTTATTACAGACATAGAAAAAAACAAATGGCGCAAAATATTTTCGTGAAATGTTTATTATAGCCTCACGAATTGCCATTTTGATATATGAGTATTCATGTTTGTAGAAATAATAAAATTGATTGACTTGTGTTGGGAGTGGAATATGAATATTTAAAATGCCACAGATTGATGTTTGGTGAAAACTGCTCCGATGTGGGTTCGAACTCCGGTCGTCTGGATTGTCATCCACCAGCTATCTCGCGCGGCTATCTGAAATTTAATTCAACAGCGGTTGAAACTTTGGAGTGCATCATTGACATTTCAATATGATGTAATATGTTCTATATTAGGATCTAATATGATTTACTGTTTCATGATTTTCTTCAGCATGCAACACGATTTACTACAGTACTGAATCGATTTAAATTATACTCTTATACGACACACAAACTGCATCAGCGTAATATACGCATATGATGCGGATTAAATATATTTTACGACAATGTACATCATAAAACTGATGTTTATTATACCGAATTGCGACTTAATTTGATAATGGTATATAAAATCGAGTTTTTACATTTTATGCGATTTCAAATATACACGATACATACTTTGATTGATATTATATGCGATTATGATTTATTCGGATTTCTTGTAAGACTTGGCACGTGCAAAATTATACGATTTAATGTTTGCTGGGTGGTGTCTTAGTTTTGATACAAACCTAAATATTATTTTTAAGATAAATCGACCTGTTCAAACATTTGAAGGGGTATAAGGTAGGTCATCAGCATCATTCATTCATGAAAATTGGTATGGAAGGGTTTTTGGGGTCGGGGAAGGTTTTTATGATGGTTCGAGACCCCTCCCCTCTCTCTAAGGGGAGGACTGCCATACAAATGAAACACAAATTTCTGCATTACTCGAAAAATAATCAAGCAATCAAAACCAAATTAGACATATGGAGGTTTTAAGGTACAATAAATGTTTCTATGGTGGTTAGACACTCCACCCTCCCCTCTAAGGGGGGCTGCCATACAAATTAAACACAAATTTTTGCATAACTCGAAAACTAATCAAGCAAATGGAACCAAATTAGGCATATGGAGGTTTTAGGGAGCAATAAATGTTTTTATGGTGATTTTACACTCCTTTCTTACTCTAAAGAGGAAGAGGAGAGGGTGCAGAACAACTCGAGAACTAATCAAACAAATGGAACTAAACTTAGCATTTAGAGGTTTTAGGGATCGATATACGTTTTTATGGTGATTCGACACTCCTCCCTCCTCTCTAAGGGGAAACTACCTACAAATGAAACACAAATTTTTGCATAACTCGAAAACTAATCAATCAAATAGAGCCAAATTTGGCATGTGAAGGTTTTCGAATATGAGGAATGTTTCTATGATGGTATGACACCCCTCTCTCCTCTGAAATGGAGAGGAGGTCCCGTAAAGACAATACACATATTTCAACCAAACATGCCAAACATGACAAATAACTTTTTTAATGTGATAAAACGCACTCCCACTCCTATATTCTATATAAATAAAAATGGATCAGCACAACACCAAACAAACCCCCCCGCCTCCCTCCATAAGAGCAGGGCGGGCGAGCAGGGCGAAAGCTCAATCGCCCAAGTTGTTCGGCCAATGAGTGTCTGTTCGCGCAGCGCTTACTTTCGTGGCCTTGAGTTTGGGGAGGGGAATGAGAAGGTCGTATTCAAGGACGGTTAGTTGGAACAAGATGCACACGAGGGGATGCTTTGGGGAAATTGTCTTCGGCTGAGCTTTAGCTCTGAATCGCGAGATACCCTGCGGTTTATCTGAGGACTACAATGTTCTTCGACCATTTTACTAAGTACTGTCCGACGTCGCAGAAGCATTGTGTCTTGCTCACGCGTTTCAAATGTATGGTCTATTGTATAACGTGAGGTTTTTGTGATTGTGATTTGGATCGATTTTCAGCGTGAGCATTGTTCCTACGTATCAAATAAAACCTCAATTATTTAAACGAGCAACAAGCGACTACAGGTATGAATTTTGTTTAAATTAGGGACCATTTCTAAATGTACAAAATTGAAAAAGAGGGAAATCATTCTGGACGGAACCTGGCAAACGGAAAACCGTCGGAAACAGGCAGCGCCATCATCATCGCGCCTTCGAAGGATCCGCTGGACCGAATCAACCGGCGGAAATCCACATCCAGAAAGCAGAAGGAGTGGGTGAGGAAATAGGTGTTCTCACCGCACTCCCCAGGTACCCTGTATTGTATAGTTTTGTCTATGTGCATATGTGATGTCCCTTAGATTTAAGTAAAAGTAAATGTAACAATAAAATGTATCAATGTAAACCGTAGTCCGCTCAGAAAGATTTGTCGTCAATATAATGTTCGTTAGGAGTAAAAATGGTCAATACATGTGATCCTGTAATTATTCAGTTTATATTCATTAAGGTTTCACGTTATCCGTGTTACGAATTTAATGTTTGGAGTGTTTTTGGTTGTCAGTCTTTGGTTCCCAGATGGCCGTGCCAGTCTGGTGATTTGTTTGAAAAACGTTGACTGTGATGAGAAAACCCTGTAGAGGTTTTCCGTCGTTTTCAGAGTAATTCTCAGGTGTTTGGCGATTTTCTTGGAGCTTCCTGTGGATGTCTTCTGTCAGCCTTCGCTGACTAGAATTCGTACAGTTCGATCGTCCCCCGATCCTTATAAAAGGAAAGAAATTAGACCTGCGTGTCAGACCTCTAGCTGGACAACGAACGCGGCGATTGGTCCTCGAAAGAGGTGGCGCTTAAGCCAATCGCTTAAGGGAGGTTGGGTGGGAAGGCTAACTTCTCAGCCTTCTTCGAGCTGGCCGTAGGTTTCGGGTTGTCTTTGGAAACCCGGTCCGCTACAACATGCCAAATTTTGTTTCATTTACTTGATTAGTTCTCGAGTAATACATAAATTTGCGTTCCATTTGCATGGCAGCCCCCCTTAAGAGAGGGGGGTGGAATGTCTAACCACCATAGAAACATTCATTGCATCCTAAAACCTCCATATGTCAAATTTCATTTCATTTGCTTGATTAATTCTCGAGTAATGTAGTAATTTGTGCTTCATTTGTATGGCAGCCCCTCCTTAGAGAAGGGGGGAGTCTCAAACTATCACGAAAACCATCCCCTAAAACCCCTACATACCAATTTTCATGTCGATCGGTTCAGTAGTTTCCGAGTCCATAAGAATCAGACAGACAGAAATCCATTTTTATATATAGAGATCTGGGTTTAAGTGTGGGACTTGGTTATGAATGAGGAATATAAAGTATTATTTTGATGGGGAAATCAATTTGATTCAACAATGTGGAATATTAGATTTAATTGTTAGGCAACACTACCTAGTTCTTGCGGATTATCAGTATTTTTTGGCCATTTTTGGTTAACTTACGGGAGAATCAAGGGAGCGTAGGGAAGGAATTAAGTTACTTGAGCTAGAAGGGGGATTAAGCGGACAGGGATATGTATAGTTTTTGAACAAAGCATATAATCCATTGTTTTCTTCGCTAATCAAACTTTTTATTTATTATATAATAACATCAACGCTCTTTGAGCTTCTCTTTTTCACATATCTACCTTGTTATACACCCCGAACGATCCAGTTCCACTTTTGCACAGCTGACCCACCATGAGCCGCGATGAGGGCGAATCAAGATGATCATTGTTCCCGTTCAGTGCGGCCGCCTTCAAGAATTGAATCGAGGATTCGAACGAAATCTGTTGCAGCGGTGAGGCGTTGTTTTCCATTCCTTTGCGACTCATCGAGTTGAAGGTTCCATCTACAGTCATGTAATCCGCCACCAGCAGCAGATGGCGCGGGTTAATCGTAATACCGTACACTTTGAAAACGTTCTGCACTTCCTTCACGATCACCCGTGAAGCCGCCTCAATTCCGTACGTTTTAGCAACGGCATGAATGTCGTTCGAGTAGAGCCGATTCAGGTCCAGGATCTTGCTGTACTTGGTCATCGCGTAGATGTTGATACCGTCCGTCTTCAAATACAGCTGATCGTTCTGGGTATAGGTAATGGCTCGCCGAATGCGGGGGATCTGCCAAAATTGGAATGTATTCATCAGTTTTTGACGAAAAACGCAAAACAACAGTAAATTACCTCCCAGATGACACACTTCTCGGCTATTTCCCGCAGAATTTTGGTGAAATCAATTTCCTTATATTTCATCGGCATATGGAACATTACCTGGCACCAACGAAATTCTTTCTTATCGTAGATATAATCTCTGATCATTTGGCTCTGGCTCTCCACAAGCATTTTCTCCGTATCCTCCACCAAATTAATGTCGGAAACATTCAGTGCCCCTCCGTTAATCATTTCCTCCTCGCTATCAGATTTGCCCTGCTCCGGCGAGGCGACACTACTCTCGTTCTCTTTATCTTCCTGGGAGTTTGGCAGCTCATCCTCACTTTCGTCAACTTCCCCCTCCTCCTCCGACTCGTACCCCACTTCGTCACTCTTTTTATTCTTCCTCTTGGAATCAGTTGCATCCTCGTCACCATCATTCCCCTCAGCATCCTCGTCCGAGCTGACGGCTCCGTCATCTCCAAACTGAGAAGCACTCGGTTCGGCACGATCCGCAATCTCGTCTTCTACATCCGGATTGGTATCCGGATTGGATTTGGACTCTTGCAAGGTTTCGATTCTGCGTGATGAAAAGAGAGAAATGGTTGTGAATTAAAACTACGTGCGGATCTGGCAGATACACTCACAGCACATTCTTGCTCCTGGCCGATCGAAAGATGATGCGGAACATACTCTTGAAGTAATCTCTCGACATTTTGTGCAGAATCTCTTTCGGCCCGATGCGATAGTCGTGCGAGTACGCATCCTGGGGTAGAAAGTTGAACCTCACGACGTATTCCATCCCGCGGACGGGTCGTAGCACCAGTCGACATTTCACCTTGATATCTGCAGTGAGAGTAAAATTAGGCGTTGTTTTTGGTGGTGTTAAAGTGTGGTCTCCGAACATCATCCCAATCGTTGGAAACATGGAATTCTCAGCTCCGTTAGGCTGACGCGAATGACACTACAATGTATTTTCTTTGTGCTTTAACCCTCTTCGATCAGGTTCACCTTTGTGCCAATAGAATACATTGAATCTTGAGTCTTTTTGTTTGAGGAACCACCCATAAGCCATTTATTTAGGAAGAATTGTTGGTATTCTTCATATCCCCTTCCATATCTACATCTTCCCTCATAATTTCAGACAAAGTTAGTTCCAAAAAGTTCCATAGATTTAAATTACAAATATTCGTCCATACTCAAATTTCCGACCTTCACCGCTGTCGGTGTAGGGTTCGTTATTATATACATTCTTTTTATATCCTGACAATTTCTATGAATCTTGATAATCGATCAGATTTATACCTGCGAGCGCAGACCCTTGGTTGAATAGACTAGAGATTTGACAGCTCAGAAATATGGGAAGGATGGAGAAAATTGGGGACTGAAGGAGAAGCCGTAAATAGTGGTGAGAACCAGGAATGATTGAGAAATAGCTGGGATAAACTCTACAGTCGGAAACTTGAGTATGTCCCACCTAGAGCTATAGTTTGGTGGCAACAGCTCAGAGATATTGTCGAAATCATGGAGGGTTCGGTTAATTTTGAGTAATTTCAATTCACCGAGCCCAATTGGTTTATGACCTGTGCGATAATTCTAATAACCAATTTGTTTAGCAAATTTCTGCAGCAGCATTGTTCCGCGGGGCTGGAGACAATTTACTGTTAGAGTGAAACCTATTAATCCAGCCGGCGACCACAATTCATTCGAAAATAGCTGGAGAAAATGATGCGCAATTTGGGTTCAGAAGAGGTAAAGCACAAATGGTTGTCTAGCGTTGTTTTCGTCTGAAATTCAAATACCATTTTCTCGTATAGAACAAATCGATTTTACTTGATATCAAGGAAGATTTTAGCTCAGTGTATATTGCTGAATTGGCAGCAATTCATTGGGCGCTGGACGCGTCGCCTCACGACCTGTTGAACACTATTACATTGTAACGGATAGTCTTAGTTCTGTCGAAGCTATCCGTTCAGTGAGGCCGGAAAAGCACTCGCCGTACTTCCTTGAGAGAATACGAAAAATTTTGAGTGCTTTATCCAGACGCTGTTATGTCATTACCTTTGTCTGGGTCCCTTCTCATTGCTCAATTCCGGGCAATGAGAGGGCTGATACATTAGCAAAGGTAGGTGCAATTGAAGGCGATATTTATCAGCGTCAAATCGCCTTCAATGAATTTTATTCTTTAGTCCGCAAAAATACCATCGCTAACTGGCAACGCAAGTGGAATGAAGATGAATTGGGCCGTTGGTTTCACTCGATTATCCCTAAGGTTAGCCTCAATCCGTGGTTCAAAAATCTGGAATTGAGTCGGGAATTTATTCGCACCTTCTCCCGACTCATGTCCAATCACTGTTCTTTAGATGCACTACTCTTTCGTTTCAATCTTGCCAGCAGCAATCTCTGTGTTTGTGGCCAAGGTTATCGCGACATCGAGCACTTTGTTTGGTCGTGCGAGGTGTATCTGGTCGCCAGATCGAATTTAGAAAACTCCCTTTGGGCCCGAGGAAGACAGCCCAATGTGCCGGTGAGAGATGTGTTGGCTCGGTTAGACCTTGATTACATGTCCCATATATATGTTTTCCTTAAAGCTATCGATCTTCGTGTGTGATTGTCCCTATGTCCTTATACCCTCCTTTCCTTCCTTTGCGGGTAATTCGTCCCCTTGCTATAAATAGTAGAATAAGTTGAAATGTAAAAACACTATAGATATACGAACAGATGTAAGAATTGAGTGTTCATCAACATTGTTACAGTTTCCTTATACCCCATCCTTCTCCTAAAAATATGTCTAAACCTTCTAAACTCGAGTACACCGCGAGTAATCGGTTTTCCACCTTACTAACCATAGATGTAAGAAAATTGTTTATATATATAGTTTTAAAATTATATTTAAGAATTCGGCTCCTTTAAACTTAAGTTACTGAGCCTGCAAAAATAAACGAATTAATAAAAAAAAGGAAGATTTTATTTCTATTGAAATATTATCAGATCATAATTGTGGATTTTCACCAACTCTAAATAAATATTTGTAACTAGCTGACTCGACAAATTTCGTCCCGCCCAAAATTCATTTTTCGTTATCACATCGTTTTCTTACTAAGCGTACGTTCATGGGTGCAATCGCAGAACTGTTCATTGATTGATCTCTAATATACCCTTTAAAATTATTTTTTACTATAAAATTTCAGTACATCTACCAAAACTCGACATTATAATATCAGTTTATTCTCAGAAACCATTTTTCTAATTTTTCCATTTTCCTTCACTGTTTTCTGAAAATTTTCAATTATCATGTTTGGTTGAAATATGTGCATTATTTTTATCGGACCTCTCCTTTCCGCAGGAGAAAGGGGTGTCATACCATCATAGAAACATTTCTCGTACCCATCCCAAATTTGGCTCCATTTGCTTGATTAGATCTCGAGCTGTGCAGAAGTGTTTCATTTGTATGGCAGCCTCCCCCTTAGAGAGGGGGAAAGGGTCTCGAACTATCATAAGAACCTTCCCCGACCCCAAAAACCCCTACATACCATTTTTCATGTCGATCGGTTCAGTAGTTTCCGAGTCCATAAGAGTCAGACAGACATCACTCCATTTTTATATATATAGATAGATATTTTGCTGTCAGAAAAATACATGAGCTTTGCTCATGGAAATTCCGCTTCACAGAACTATCATACAGATATCTTATCGAAGAACGCCTTCAATTAAATACAGAGTCAAGGTTCATTATCTTATACACTGCGTTTCATAACTATAGAACCACTCCATTTTTCTGAGTTTCCAGAGATATTAAAGAAGTCGGTTGAATTGAAGTAGATAGTGTAGTATACTATAACTATCTTCAGACTGGCAATTTAAACTTTATTGTTGTGTTCAGGCGCGAAACATTTAAAAAACAAAAATTTCAGTGTTTCATAACTATAGAACCAGATGGAAAAACTATCACTTCTTTACAAAATTAACGCCAATTCGACACGAATTTCAACAAATTTCTAATTCGTAGGTCATCTTTAGTTCTCAATCAGTTCAAATTATTGGTTTCGAACCAAGCTGCGCCATGTTGTGGTGAGTATCTTATTCTACAGAGAGGATACTGCTCGTTTAAGCTCTCCAAATCACTCATACTGCTTGAAAGCTGCATCTACTATTCATACGATCACTCCTTATAAGTTCTTGATAGGGTTTTGATCTGGTAAACAAGCTGGCCAGTCCTGAATCTGAAGCCCTTGAAGCCCAAATTACCCAATTATCACACTGTTTTTGATGCAGTAAATGATTCTGAAGTACTTCGTTGCACTTCTGACTGATCATTCGTGTTGATGGTAGGCTATCTAAACCAGGCCTTTTTGAGAAAATTCTCATCTCCAAAGCTGCCTTCAAACATTCACGTTTTCTTACTAAGCGCACGTTCATGGGTCTAATCGCCCTCCCTTAGAGATGCGGGAGGGGCTTCAAACCATCGTAAGAACCTTCCGCGGCCCCTAAAATCCCTACATACAAATTTTAACGCCGATCGGTTCAGATGTTTCCAAGTCCATGAGAATCAGAAAGACAGCTTTTTTGATTGCGAGCCGATCCGAATCCGCTCACTATGATGAAGGGAGTCGGATGCACAACTCATGAGCGGATGGCACATCTCTACAATGGGGTCGATTACATTGAAAAAGACCTCAATCGTCGCAATTGCTCCCAATTCCGCCCAATCGAAAAATATTGGGTAATTGTCAAGCGGAAATTGAAAAATCGAAGATCGTGGAATTCGTTAGATGGGCGTTGAGGTTAGCAAACAGAAAACCAAAATTTTTGATGGAGGGTATCCGAAGAAAAGCATGAAAATTCATCAAAACTGTAACGGACTCTTTTCGTACCCTAAAAGAACAATGAATTGTCTGCATTTTGAAAAAAAAATATATGTACCATTAATCAATCCTTAGATACAACTGGTTTTGTGTTTCTGGATTCTAAATGTTTAAAGACAAAGCGCAAGGAAGTGTAAATATTAACAATACAGTGCATCACATGATACCGAATAAAATGAGTCAGTATAACAATAGTTGAAACACTATGCGTTCGTTCATTTGTAGTTTATCTGAAACGTATTTGAAGCTGACGCAGAGCCTATGGAAATCTTACTATTCGAAATGACACACTTTTTTTTTTGATTGAAGATCCAAAATCCAAACAGCATCCAAATTTGTCCGAACCCCTCAAAATTTCAAAAGAACCACAAACCTTCCAGCACATCGGCAACCGTCACCCGGTTCAGCGTTTTCCTCATCCTCTCGGCGATCGTCTCCATCTTTCGGGCACTCCTGTGCGCCCGGAACGGAATCTCCATCGAAGGCGTTTTGATGTTCTCCGACGCCAACATGAGAATCTCCCTCAGCCGAGGGATACCCAGGGTGACGTTCATCTCCCCCCGACCAGCAAAGTGAAACGTGTTCAGCGTCATCTGGGTCGACGGTTCCCCGATGGATTGTGCCGCCAGCAGTCCTACCGATTCGCCGGGGGCGGCCAGCGCGTGGCTGTATTTCACCTTCAACAGTTCGTCGATGTCATGAAGCGGTCGTTGCGCGGATCGATATCGTTTGACGAGCTGTTCCAAATGCTCGGAGATTGATCCGTAGCAGCTGTCGGGTCGGAAGAGTGACGCCGTGGGATCGGGACACGGGGCTGTTTTGCGGTTGTATTTTGACTTTACCTCCGGCGCTGCTTTGATCCATTTCTTGATAAGCTTCTCTGTGAGACGGATACGACCGCTCTTGGATTTCAGTCGATCCGGATCGTTGGTTTCTGCGCGAACGGTTTCGTTCATGTCCGTGGAAAATTTGGCAAAGGCTGAGACTCTTCGTTTTTGGAGAGCGGTTCCGTTCTTTTTACACCAGCCCTTCATCTTCTTCACGTGCGCTTTAATCTGGTCGTTCATATCCTCGTCGTTTGCCAGCATCCTGGTGAGCTCAGGCCGAACGATTACGTCACGGTTAAGGTCCAGGAAGTTGAAGTGATTCGAGCTTTCGATGAACTGGGCTTTGGAAATGTCCATTCCATCCTCTCCGTACATGAACTGCACAACGCTGTTATCGCTGTCGCGAACCGTCATATCGTAGTTGATGTTCAGCCCCTCCAAATGTTTGATCAAGCACCGCTGGAGATACCCGGAGCGACTGGTTTTCACTGCCGTGTCGATGAGACCCTCCCGGCCGGCCATACAATGGAAGAAGAAATCCTGTGGCTGGATTCCGGTCATGAAGCGACCATCAATGAATCCCCCCGACTTGGGTGACGTCTCGAAGATGGCAAAACTGGGCAGCGACTTCCCGGATATCATCAGTGGAGGTCGCTTACCCTCCAGCTCGATCTGTCCGAGAAGGCAGGAGATTTGCATGGTATTGACCGTGGAACCCTTCGCCCCGGATTGCACCATCAGCTGGAGGTTGTTGTCGGGGAACTTCGTGATCAATCCACCCGGAAGGCAAGCTTCGTTAATTTGGTTGGTGTAGGTGTCGAGTGCCGTTTTGAATTTTCGATCGATTATGGCGCGGAATTTAGGATTCCGGGCGTACGTTTCCTGCATTCGAGCGTTCAGCTCGGATTCGGACACATCCGGGGGTAAATCTAGGGCGGAAGCGGCAGTCTGATGGCCAATCTGGCGGCAAGCTTTGATTATTTTCGCTCTCTTTTTGTCCGCTGCCTTCTGAACCAGGATATCCTTCACACCCAGCGTGAATCCTTCCCACTGGAGGTAGTAGGTGAATAGTCGGGAAAGCGAGGATAACAGAGCGGAGGAGCAATGTCCACCGTATAGCTCGTACATACAGTGAATCAAGCCGTAAGGTGTCGCACCGAAGTGGTTCTTATCCAGGATGCCTACCAGCAATTCCCCGTTGCGGATGAACACCTCCGTTTCGGACATTTCGTTGTCCACGAACGGAGTGCCTCCGGCAAGCCACTCGCGAGATGGCTGCGTTTGCCAGTGTTTATTGCTCAGCTTAGCCTTTCCAATCATATTGATGTGGGGCATCTTCTTCGGGATGATGTTCTTTACAATCGTGGATATGATTTGTTTTCCGGACCAAAGCGTTGCCGGCTTGAGGATGGTCGGTGGGAGCAACTCGATGTCGCCCCGTTGATTGCAAAGCGCTTGGTAAACCAGCTGATGATAATCATTCCGATTGAAGAACTTGCCTCGGATGAACAGTTTCACAGCGGAAACAATATGATCCTGAATAAGACCTCCCAGCGGAGTGCCATCCTTCGGAACCAGATACTGATGGGGAACGGCCACAATGTTATACGCTTCGCTGCGTGCCAATTCACTCTGCGGGAAATGAGCATTCATTTCATCACCATCGAAATCGGCATTGTAGGATTTGCAGTTCGAATAGTGCAACCGGAAGATCTTCTCTCCGCTCAAGATTTTGGCCTTATGGGCCATTATACTGGGCCGATGAAGTGTCGGCTGCCGGTTAAGTAGAAGCACATCCCCATTCAGCAGATGACGATGGACAATCTTAACACCCTGTTGATTGGAACTGTGCGGAGTCAACAACGTCTTGGCAACCGATTCTCTTTGGGTCACATTCGTGCTCGAAATCCTACTCACGTGGCCATTCGAATCTTCCACCATGTTCGCACCGGGATAACCTTCCGGTCCATTGAGCACCATCTTCCGCAGCTCCGAAACATTCCATGAAGTCACCGGAACCGGATAGGTGAGCCTCTTAGCGAACGTAATCGGAATTCCGATTTCATCCACTCCGATGTTCGGATCCGGCGTGATGACCGTTCGAGCCGCATGATTCACCCGCTTCCCCATCATGTGCATCCGTACGAGGCCTTCCTTCTTCTCTATGATCTGCTTCAGCCCAAAGCCACGACTTTTGTTCCGATCCTGGGCAACATTGATGTCCAACAATTGATCGACGAAATTTTGCAACAATATCCAAGCTCTGTACATCTTCTCGTGGGTACTCTCACCCTCAGCTGCGGCATAGATTTTCTTCATTTCAACTTCCATCGCATCACCCGTTTCTTCGCCCTCCCTCTTCGCCAGCACCAAAATCGCCCGCAGCGTCGTGTTTGCCATCAGAATATTCCGCAGCAGAGATGTTTGCGGGTGTTCCAGGATCTCCATGCCATCGACCCGTCGGACGGGACGCACCAGCGGGGGTTGCACCGGAATCACATCCATGAAGAACAGATCGATCGGATGCTTCATCGAGCTGGAACTGTTGGTCAGGATCGGGAATAGTAGCTGCAGCAGGGCGCCATCGTTTTTGTACAGCTCGTGAAAGTATTGCTGACATTCTTCGGCAAAAACCACCATACTCGACATCTTGATCTTGTCCTCGCTGACGTCGCTCATGCCGTTCTTTTCGCTGGAATGATAAAAGTGCACATGCCATTGAAATAATTCCCAAACGGAGTAATTATAAAGAAAAACAAAAAAAAATATTAAGGTCCCACTTCGTTTCACTGCAAAAAGGTTTGAGCTGAAGGAGTTATCTTGGAGGTAATTAAATATTAGGGTTTTCCTTTAAAGTTAGGCTGACCAAATAGTTCAGGAATAAAAACGGGACCCGTAAACCAAAAAAAAACTAGACGAAACATTTTTTGAAGAATATTTGGTGAGTGAGTAAAACCGAGAACAAAACCAATCAATCAAACATTCTCAGCTGTCCCTGCTTTGGTCGCTACCAAAAGGAAAAATGTGTATGCTGAAGAGAACTAGTGAAGCAGATTATGGTTTTTGGAACATTTATCATAAAATTTGTCTCATTCCAGATCAAAGTTCTGTTTAACAATTATCATAGCGTTTATGCCGTGACTTTTCTGTTGTCCAAATATTGATAATCGCAGAAAATTCTTTCAACTGATGCGATACTGCCACCCAAACACAAAATATAATATTAAGCTTCACGAATTCATCAAATTTCAGATTTTTTAATAAATTCAGCCTCCTGTATTTCACCTGAATCAACTAGTCTTACTTCAAAACTACATCCTTCTGTAAGGGAGCCAATTAAATAAATACACCATCCACGCTTTCTAATACGCAGTCTCGCTCCAACTAGCAAGCAGTTAGTAGTCTCTCCTAGCGCTGATGTCACACACAACGGTTTTGCTCGATACAAAGTTCAAGAGCGAAATCACTACGGAGGATCGAAATAAATGAAACAGAGCCTCTTGTCGCCATTTTAACATTCCATGCGTTGAATCGGTTAAACATTTGTATACTGTAACCTTTGGAAAGGGTGAATATAGTACACTAGTTGACCCGGCAAACTTCGTCCCGCCCAAAATTTATTTTTCGTAATCACATTTAGGTTTTTTTACTAAGCGCACGTTCAGAAGGTCCAATCGCAGAACTGTTCATTGATTGATTTTGTCATATACCCTTTAAAATTACCTTTTACTATAAAATTCCTAGTACTTCTACCAAAACTCGTCATTATAATATCAGACTATTTTCAGACACACCTCTCGTTCGAGATTTTTCAACCACTTCCAAACAACACGTTTCTCCGTTACATGGAATAAATGTTTGGTACAGAAAATATGATAGAATAAAGACAGCCCTATATCGGGTAATTCCTTTCTCGAGTTTTGCTCTTATCAACACATTCGGTGATCCATTTTTATTTATATAGATATAAGAAGATATAGGAGTGCGTTTTATCACATTAAAAAAAAATTCAATTGTCATGTTTGGTTGAAATATGTGTATTATTTTTACGGGACCCCACCTTAAAAAACATTTATTGCACCCTAAAACATCCACATGCCGAATTTGGTTTCATTTGCTTGATTAATTCTCGAGTAATGCAGAAATTTATGTTTCACTTGTATGGGAGCACCCCGAACCCCTCACCTTAGAAAGGGGGGTAGAGTGTCTAACCCCCATACAAACATTTATTGCACCCTAAAACCTCCATATGCTTAATTAAGCATATAATTTGGTTTTATTTGTTTGATTAATTCTCGAGTAATGCAGAAATTTGTGTTTCATTTGTATTCAATTTTCAAGGTTATTAGTCGAAATGGCAAGGTTACCAATTATAGACATGTAAATCAGCCTATCGTTTTGAATTTTTCATTGATAGTACTTATGAATTATAAAGTGCGGCCGAGCATTGCGTGCTGCAAAATAACTTTATCGGGTCTTTGCTCGTATTGTGGCCGTTTTTCCTTCAGTGCATGGTTCAAACGCATCAATTGTCGTCGGTGGAGGTTCATTCGGTTTTAGCAGCTCATAGTAAACCACATCCAGCTGGTTCCACCAAATAGATAGCCGTGAATATTCCGCCGTCTGGCCGTGAATATTCCGCGCGGCCGTCGACGTTGATGCATGACCGGCGTATCCATACGTCGCCCGACGTTTGGGATTGTCGTCGTAATGGACCCACTTTTCATCGCCAGTAACGATTCGATGAAAAAAATCTTTCTTTTATGCCGTTGGAGCAGTTGTTCGCACGTGAAAAAACAGTGTTCGACGTCTCGTGGCTTCAATTCATACGGCACCCAATATCCTATCTTCCGGATCATTCCCATTGCTTTTAAACAATCGGATATGGTTTGCTGAGCTACTCCAAGTGTATCTGCAAGTTCTTGTTGCGCTTGTGACGGATCTTGATCGAGTAAAGCCTCTAATTCTTCATCTACAAACTTTTATGGCGGTCCGGAACGTCTTCCAAATCAAAATTACCACTTTTAACCCGTGCAAACCACGTCTGACACGTTCGTGCTGTTGGAGGTCACCATAAACTTCCACCAAAATGCGATGACTTTCCGCAGCTTTTTTCTTCACTTTGAAGTAATGAAGTCCCCACTCCCCGCAAAAACACTCTCGTTGGTACGAAATTCGACATATTCGAAGTGGCAAAAGACTATGTTGTTTACGCTTCAACTTTTTGACATATACTGAAAAAGACGCGCAATGACAGTAGCTTTCAAATTTTCAGGATTCCGGATTCTAAATGAATCATGCTTTAATCAACAGTACGAAGGGAAACATCATGTGAAAGGCTGGCTTCGTCTTCTGATTGAAGTTATTCATTGACTTTACTAAAACAGCAACACAATATTGTATTATAGACTACGTTTGTGAGTACTTTATTATGCTTCGATATAACGTACAATTTTGAAAGTGAAACGTACGTTATATCGAAGTTTACCTGTACAAAATACAATCTTACGTGCATCGCGGTACAAAGTATTAATGAATATGTGAAAATTAACGTGAAAATACATTTCTATAGATCTGCACACTTTTACAGACTTTTCCACATTTTTAACAGACATTCACATGTTTTTACAGACTTTTTTTTTTAAATCATCTGGCATCTCTTCGTTCCACTTTTCATCGAATATTTTAAAATCGCATTAGTAAACATTTACGTAACTCTGACTTCGTTTGTTTTCATTTCATTCGGAAAAAAATTATGTCAAAGAAAGGGGACATTAAAAATGCGTTGCTCAGTGAAAGGCTGAGATGCTCTTTCAGAGATGCAATGGTCAATTAAACAATTGACGGAAAAAATGTAGTTCGTTCATTTTATAATTTTAATTATTTTTGCCCTTGTTAACAATACCCTTTTTATAGTGTTGATTATCATAAGAAAAAAAATTCGAGGGGTTGTATCCGAGACGCGAACGTAGGGCTACGCAATCTTTTTTTTTTAATTTGTTGGTTTATCATTTCGGATATTATTTGATAATACGTCGGAATTTCATAAATAACTCTTTAGTAAAAAGTCCCGGGACCCTGAAAAAGTTTAATGGCTTGCGTGGTTTTGTAGAATCATTTCGAGAAGAAACGATTCTTTCTTGCCTTTGCGAGAACAATAAACTAATTGGTCATATGTCGCATTTTGTTTTCTTATATCAATGCACGCATTGCACTGAGTATTTAACGAGAGACATCTTCCGTGCATCGCCATTTAACAAGCATCAAACACGCGTCTAACAGATGCACACAGTCGCAGCGATGGGAATGAAGCAACGAATGCCTGAAAATTTGATTCACTGGAATAATAATCAAGTTACGCCATCTGTTGTAAAACTGAAGAAACTTACCGGTATACCTAATATTTAATTTTGTTTATGCAGTAAACTCTTCGGTAATTTTTTCTATAGATAATATTCCGGTTTGAATAATTCTATAGCCATGAAGTAAAATTCTGTGCATAGCAGTAGTCATATAGTATCAGGAGTACAGATGAACCTAACGCTAGGTAGTGCGGACTGAATCAAAACGGCTGTCAAAAAAGATCCAAAAAAAAAAAGAAAAAGAAAAAAAATGTAAAAAAACAGAAAGTGGGTTATTTCTATGGTATAACCGCAATGGTGACGTAGCTCTTTCGTTGATTCAGTGATCCTTTGTTTGAAGTTGAATCTAAATCCATTCTGAATGAATGAATAAATGAATATTTGGGGGACTTCGAAAACGAGAGCGTTACGTTGGAGGTACAAGGTTTTATGCATCCAATATTGGATACGAAAATATCCTACTGATGGGGAAGAATAATCTTCAGAAGCTATCCTGTTAATTGCGATTGATTGAAAAATCATAAAACCAAATGTATTTAGTCACAGTGTTACATGGATAGAAAACATTCGAATAAACTCTTTCACATGAATGTATTTTTAAATTCCCAGCGGAACTGGCAGATTATTTTCAGTAACGATTAGATATTTCCACATTTTCCTCGATACTGGAAGCCCACCAGTGGTTAATGCTAACTCGATAACCATCTGTTAATAGCACTTGATTGAAACATATTTGGTCACAGTGTTACATGGATAGAAAACATCAAAATATACTCTTTCACATGAATGTATTTTTAAATTCCCAGAGGAACTGGCAGATTATTTTCCGGATCTTTCTCGATGCTGAATGGCATCCAAACGGAAAGAATTCCGTGCGTGTATGTGTGTGTGTAGCGGCTGCTTCGATGGTCACCTTCTCTTCTCCTGAAGGATCGGCTTCTCTGTGCTCCCTCACAGTTTCAAACAAACTGCTTGCGTTTCAGGGCAGATCTCGATCTTTCGCCGTCCAGCATCCTCAGCAACGATGTTGTCTTGTCGATGTCCTCACGAAAAATGAATGCGTCTCACCACCAGAATATCGCTTAAGTATGCTTTTTGTGCGTGATTGAATCGAGAGAAGGCGTGGTTTACGATGGCAATTTGGAAGGCAAACTAGAGGGGAATGAACACTCTGAGCTCGGAACTTTCGGCGACTGAGCAATAATCGATTGCGGGCGCATACAATGTTGGATACGGAAATATCCTACTGATGGGGAAGAATAATCGTCAGAAGCTATCCTGTTAATTGCGATTGATTGAAAAATCACAAAATCAAATTTATTTGGTCACAGTGTTACATGGATAGAAAACATTCAAATAAACTCTTTCACATGAATTTTTAAATTCCCAGAGAAACTGGCAGATAGTTACTGATATTTTCAGTAACGATTAGATATTTCCACATTTTCCTCGATACTGGAAGCCCACCAGTGGTTAATGCTAACTCGATAACCACCTGTTAATAGCACTTGATTGAAACATATTTGGTCACAGTGTTACATGGATAGAAAACATTAAAATAAACTCTTTCACATGAATGTATTTTTAAATTCCCAGAGGAACTGGCAGATTATTTTCCGGATCTTTCTCGATGCTGAATGGCATCCAAACGGAAAGAATTTCGCGCGTGTATGTGTGTGTGTATCGGCTGCTTCGAGATCTTCCCGGGGAACCGTTTGTGGCATCACTCTCCTCCTGATGGATTCATGTCTAGCCTAAGGTGCACAAACAGGCTCTTGGTGACACCGTTCATCCGCGCTTTCATGATAAACGAAGAGCTTCACCACAACAGCGACAACATGCTCCAATCGCTGTTCAATTAGAACTGAGTGGATTTCCGAGCGGCGCTCGCTTATATACCGATTGGTGATTTCAATAGCCTGCAATTTTAAGACTATTGAAACAAGTTTTTGGATCAAAAAGTAACAAGTAAAAAACGCGTAGACATTTTATCTTTCGAATAAAGTGTTTATCATACCATTTCGTTCAGTTGTTTAGGAGCTATTAACGCTCAAAATCTCGGTCTCCGGCGTAACGATTTCGTTTTCGAAACTTTGATTTTACACCCTGGTATAGAAATGAAAGACGTAGTCCTACGTCAAAAAATAGATCCACCGATCAGGAGTGTTATTGACGTAGGACTACGTCTTACATTAAGGGTGCCAAATCAGAAAACAGGTCATATTTTTATGAAATAAAGTTAACGTTAATAACTATTCTTGCTGCGAACGGATTTTAACGATTTGCATACCAATCGAATCGGAAATTTTCTAAGATTTGTTTGATATGCTATACATTACAATCCCATAGTCTGTATATGGTTTAAATTGATGAAAATTGGAAACATTCCCATTTCCCCATACATTTATTTTGTTCATTTGTGTGCTTTCCCGAACAGAGCTGTCGATAACGGGCAACTTATGCAGCCGCTAGAATAGAAACAACGAATGGTAAGAAACTTGCATAGTAAGTAAGATGTCGCATCTCCTCTGAGGAAAATTCTCAGAATCTTTCTGTGCTCGAAACAACAAACGTTGCTTATTCTGCTCGTTTTGTGTTTTATGTTTCCCCTCAAGCTGTGAACGCTAGCGAATATTTAACTTCAAGTACATCTGGCATTGCAATTAATACAACCATCCAAGCCATGGCAAAGCAGGAGAAACAAGAGAAGAGTGCAAGCTAGCTTTGTGGACGGTTTTGACCGAGAATGGAGAAACGATTTTTCATAAACGGTCATTCTCGCGATGCTTCATTTCTATCGCTGCAACTGTGTGCATCTGTTAGACGCGTGTTTGATGCTTGTTATATGGCGATGCACGGAAGATGTCTCTCGTTAAATACTCAGTGCAATGCGTGCATTGATATAAGAAAACAAAATGTGACATATGACCAATTAGTTTATTGTTCTCGCAAAGGCAAGAAAGAATCGTTTCTTCTCGAAATGATTCTACAAAACCACGCAAGCCATTAAACTTTTTCAGGGTCCCGGGACTTTTTACTAAAGAGTTATCTATGAAATTCCGACGTATTATCAAATAATATCCGAAATGATAAACCAAGAAATTAAAAAAAAAAGATTGCGTAGCCCTACGTTCGCGTCTCGGATACAACCCCTCGAATTTTTTTTCTTATGATAATCAACACTATAAAAAGGGTATTGTTAACAAGGGCAAAAATAATGAAAACTATAAAATGAATGAACTACATTTTTTCCGTCAATTGTTTAATTGACCATTGCATCTCTGGAAGAGCATCTCAGCCTTTCACTGAGCAACGCATTTTTAATGTCCCCTTTCTTTGACATAATTTTTTTTCGAATGAAATGAAAACAAACGAAGTCAGAGTTACGTAAATGTTTACTCATGCGATTTGAAAATATTCGATGAAAAGTGGAACGAAGAGATGCCAGATGATTTAAAAAAAAAGTCTGTAAAAACATGTGAATGTCTGTTAAAAATGTGGAAAAGTCTGTAAAAGTGTGCAGATCTATAGAAATGTATTTTCACGTTAATTTTTACATATTCATTAATACTTTGTACCGCGATGCACGTAAGATTGTATTTTGTACAGGTAAACTTCGATATAACGTACGTTTCACTTTCAAAATTGTACGTTGTATCGAATTGTACGTTATATCGAAGCATAATAAAGCACTCACAAACGTAGTCTATAATACATTATTGTGTTGCTGTTTTAGTAAAGTCAATGAATAACTTCAATCAGAAGACGAAACCAGCCTTTCTCATGATGTTTCCCTTCGTACTGTTGATTAAAGCATGATTCATTTAAAATCCGGAATTACAAAACCAGCTGTATTTCGGGATTGATTGAAGGTACAAAACTTGTTTTAGCATCACAATACAGATAATTCATTGTTCTATTAGAAAAAAAATATTGGAATTTTTTTTCCTCTACACTTTGGAAATGTGTACGTTATATCGAGGGTACGTTATAACGAGGGTACGTTATATCGAAGTTTCCCTGTATATATACAGCCGTTCCATGCCAAACCGATATAGTGGTTCTCAGATTTTCGTCAAAAGTGGTAATTTTGTTCTCTATCGCAAAACATTAGATCCGTATTTTTTTAATTTTTCATTAGGGTGCCCATTTCCATTTCAGGGTTGTCCGAACAATCAACTTTTTTTTTTTTTTCCCAAAATACATTTTTCAAAAATTCTTAACTTTTGAACTACTAGACCGATTCAGATGATCGACATATCAAATTGAAGCCAATGAGCTTTAACTGAAAAATATTAAACTTGCAGAGAATATGGATCCCATTTTCGTAATTACTGATTGTAGTCGTTTTTAATGTTCTCATGGCTTTGGACTTGGGGCGCTATATATTTTTTATATTTTTTCTTGAAAACTGATAATTTTTTACATCTCGATATCAGAGATGCTATTTTTTTTCGTTTTTGAGATATGATTTTTCAAAATTAATCGATGGTTTAAAAAACAATTTTCCCCATTTTTCCCACTACAAAAATTCATAACTTTTAAACTATTGGACTATTGGAAAACATATCATCGACATATCAAAATGAAGCTTACGAGTTATTTTTCTTTGAAAAAAATGGGTGGGTTATATCTATGATATTACCGCAAGGTTGACGTGGGACTACCTTAGCTTAGTAATCATTTGTTTGTATTGATTAAATTTTTGATTGAATAAAACAATTTCCGAATTCAATTGAATTCAATATATTTGCGTTGTGAGAAAAAATTTGAACAAATGCAATGTCTCTAGTGTCTGCACGATCTTACCAGGTACCTAAGTTTAGAAGACCGTGTTAGGGAAACGCATTCTAGTCTGTACAAAGGTAAGCGAGTACAAAAGTACTCGCAGTTTGCATGTATTTTCAATGCCGATTTCCCCAGACACATTGGTCTAGAAGTCTTTATAGGTAATCAGATTTCAGTCGGAACAAAAATACTCCCGACCTGCATGAATTTGCATTTCCAATTTTCCTAGACACCTTGGTTTTGAAGCCTGTGTTAGGGAAACACATTTCAGTCGGAACAAAAATACCCCCGACTTGCATGTATTTGCAATGCCAACTTCATGCACGCTCCTTAGATTTGAAGTCTGTGTTAGGGAAACACATTCCGGTGAGAACAAAAGCTCCCCCTACTTTCATGTATTTGTAATGTCGGTTTCGCCAATACTACTTGGTTTTGAAGTCGGTGTTAGGGAACACATTTCGGAGAGAACAAAAGTCCCCCTACTTCCATGTATTTGCAATTCTGAATTTCCCCAAGGCTGCTTGGTTTTGAAGTCTGTGTTGGGGAAACCGTAAAGCGGGCCAATCAAAACGAGGCAGTAAGTGCGTTTAGATAACGCTTAACATTTTACAGTTATTCAATTATTTACCTAATGGAAAATAACACTTTACTAATTGCGATAGATGCGTAGAAATATTCCCTATTAATTGATGCAAACATCTTTCCGATTCAGTAGAAAATGTTCGAGTTATAAGCATTCGAAATCTTGCATTTTTTCCTGCATGTTCAGTGTTTATGTTTTCATTTTACCCCCCATATATTCCGGTCAGACGTAGTCCCACGTCAAAAATATTACTTTTGCGCAAATTTGAATTTTGATTGAGTTAGTTTTTCATAGTTTTCTCGGTTAAAGATAGAGGGTGCTATATTTTTTATATTTTTTATGGAGGATTATTTACATAACATATCTCAATATCAGAAATGTTATGATTATCGTTGATAAGTTATAGTTTTGTAAATCTAACATGCTTTGAGTCTTCGATCAATATTCCTATGTGACTAAACTAGACCTATGCGACTAGAATTTAATCTACCCGCAAGTGTGATATTTTTTCAAAGTTTGCTTATTGACTTCAATTCAATACATCTATCATCTAAATCGGTTCAGTAGTTCATATGTTATGATTTTTTGCAGAAAATCGTTTTTGGACAACGGGGGAAAAATTATTTTTCGAACCACCGGTTAACTTTTAAAAAATCATATCTAAAAAACCAAAAAATAGCATCTCTGATATCGAGATATGTTATGTAAAAAATCCTCAGCTTTAAAAAAAATATTAAAAAAATATAGCGCCCTCTGGTCCAAAGTCATAAAAAAATATAGCGCCCTCTGGTCCAAAGTCATAAAAAAATAAAAAACGACTACAATCAATAATTGCTAAAATAATTTTTTTTTTCGCAAGTTCAATATTTTTTAATAAAAGGTCATTAGTTTCAATTTGATATGTCGATCATCTAAATCGGTTCAGTGATTCAAAAGTTATGAATTTTCATTTGTCATTTTTGGGAAAAAGTGGAAAAAATTTATTTTTCGGACCACCCTACAATGGAAATGGGTCTAATGAAAAAATAAAAAATACGGTTCTAATGTTTTGCGATAAAGAACAAAATTACCACTTTTGATGAAAATCTGAGAACCACTATATCGGTTTTGCATGGAATGGCTGTCTATATACCCGGCAAACGTAGTTCTGCCATAAAAAATTATTTGTAATGAATATGTTGAATTAAAAATAACTTATGTGTTGTAAGTTTGTTTGAGTTTGTTTGTTTTTATGTCTGCATTGTTAATTTTTATTAAAATCAGTATATTTTCGTTGATATATTGGACATCCACCAAGGCTTGCGATCTTGTCGTTGGTGAAATTTATAAGAAAATGCAGTGTATATTTTCCATCCGCCATGCAAGGCTATACAAGTTTTAGATCACCACACGGCCATGAACCATGTCTGTGGTAACAATATCGAACAGAAACCATATTTCGTCATAAGCAGACCCGAAAGCAAATTTAAGTTGTTGAAATTTTGAATGTTTTTATTCGATGTTGTTTAAATACTTAGAAGACATAGTTCTGACCCTAACTTAACTATTTTTCCATAAATCTCCTTGCATTTCAGCAAAAAAATATTATCCAGAACAGAAAATAATTATCAGAGACAATTTTCGTTCAAGATTTTCCCTACTTGCAGAAAATGCAATTTTTCATTAATTGTGAATAGTCGTATCCTCTCTTTCGTCTGCAATGATGTCAGGGCAAAACTACTTATGTGTATGAGTTCCAAACTTCATACACACCAGATGGGCCAATCAGAAAGTTTGCCGGGCAACATCTTTGATGTGATGAATAGAGCCTCTCATTTTTCAAAAACCTGTGAAATATTGTTATATCCAAAAATCTGCAACAAGAATAAAGTGTTTTACAGATATGTCTGTGAATTTACAAACATATTTGTAAATCTGGCATCTCTGGCGGTCTGATAATTTTCTACAAGAAATCGCTTGAAAACATGCATTTGCTTAAAAATGAAGTGGATTGAGTCTGCACCACAAATTTTTATAAGAATATTTCGAAGTAGTTTAATCAATTCTTAGTTCACGCCAGTTATTTCGGAACTCGTTTCCGGATTCACAAAAAACTTACAGCCTTTGGTTTGTCAATGATGAGACCCATTCTAGTTTTGAAGCTTTCCTAAATGTGAAAGTTCCATTGATTGGGATTGCTGGGCAGAAATACCGATCTGTTCTTACCTAATTTTTTTTTGGTGGTATGGCATGTGTTTCGAAACTAAATTTTTGCCAGCGCTTGAATCCCAGCCGATATGCCGTATCCAACCATGTTAATATTGTAACTTCACAAGCACACCAGCGTTGCACAGAAGTTGTATTTGCTAAGGAATTGACGCATTTTCCATCAATCGTACATTTGTACATATGAAAGCTTATGTTCTTGTCTAAACTTTGAATGCAGTCACAACCGTGGTAAACCGCGGCAACAATACTTTAAAGTTGGAATTCTAAAAACATCACTTTTTTTCATTAATTTTTTTTGTTGGGCCTAATATGATCAAATTTTACAACATCGAATGAAAAAGATTTGTTTTGTATAGTTTTTCGAACAACTTTTTCGTTGACGCCAAAAAAATCCAAGGTATTATTAAAGCTGCAAAATTGTTGGAAAAACTTCAGTATGCCAGTCTCTGAAAAGTCATAAAAAATCAGATTTCATGAAATTGCGCCCAAATTTGGGATTTAAGCACTCGAATATTAAATATTAAAAGGGAAAATATTACGAAACAGCTGAGATAATTTTGATTTTTTTCCTGGTGGACTGCGATTCCCCACCGTGTGGCACTTCTTTGAATTTAAACGTAAATTGTATAGCAGAGGTGTCTCTGGATCTGCGTTCATTTCAACATTTTTTTTTTAATCAAATTGCTTGATTTTGCTCTTATTGCATCTTTTAATTTGTACCCAAAACTGTTTGCCAAATCTTGATTGATTTTAGCACCCGATATTATTAAGAATTTGACTAACGGAGACATCAAATTAATTATTTCCGAAGCCATTTCCATTCAACAAGACAATGAAATGAAAATCTATTTTTCCACAATGAAAAACAACAACCGATCAAACCAAAGACCAAAGCCAAGATTCCCAAATACTCACTAGAAAGCCTTCATTTCGTTTCGGTTCATGCTGAACACCAGGCGTTTATTGGAAACCCTGATCTTCCTGATAGCCATTTTGCAGTGGATGCAAATGGATTTCACACCTTCCTTCATCGCGCTATTAACGATAGCAGTACGAATCGCATCCGAGCTCTTTGTGTTACCCAACTTATTGTACGGATCTGTAAATAACAAAAAAAACATCAACATTTTACGCTACTATCAACTTCACCCCACCATCCTTACGATTCATCAGTAGCTCCGAATAGTACTCCACCCCTTCGGGCAGCCCATCGGCCGGATTCATCGCCACCTTCTGCTTGTATACCTCCAGTTCCTCCGCCTCCACAATGTATCCGGCATCCGCAAGCTGCAGTTGCAGCTCCAGCAAGCTCTTCATCGCATCGTGGAACTGCAACCGGTGGCAGCTGGTGCAGCAAGCCCTCAGCAGATTGTATACCGTCTTTACGAAAAACGGATTGAACACCGGCAAACAAATTTCAATGTGACCAAAGTGTCCTTCGCACTGTGCGATGTCCTTCACACAGGTGCTGCACACCTCGCCCCGTCCGCTCGGACCCATCGCTGCATCGTACAGACCCCCGGGGATGGCATGGCCCAGCTCGTCGAACGATCTCGCCGTAACAATTTGCGTGACACTGATCCGCTTGATGTCCTCGGAGCTGAACACCGTGAAATGCAGATTGGTGGGGTCGAGATTAACCTCCACGTTTTGATCGATGGTCATCTTATGGATGCAAATTAAAAATTTCAGCACTGAAGCGGTTAACTAGCGAATGAACGCAGGCGGGTTGAGTTTGTTTTGGACGACGTGAAACTTTGGGTTTCGATTTTTCATTCAACTCCGATTAGTAAGTTGCTCTTTGTGTGTCTTTCACTTATCTGATACTACGTACTTTATATCACATAAGAATAGTTACCATTAACATCACTATTCACGCTTATTTCACATCAATCCCAGAGCACACCTCGTAGCACATGTTCTGAACTGTCAAAACTGGAATCAGAATGAATCGTTGATTTAAAATGAATGGATCTTCTCGACGGGTGTGTGTTCAAAAAGTGTGAGTGATTTGTTTTGGCGGCGTTGGTCCAGTAGCGGTGTATATTCGTGGTAAACAAATGTATACGAATAGGCGGGCTCGCATGAAAACATTGGCACTGTTGATAGTGTGCGCAGATTGTTTACGGCAAAACACTGAAAGAAAATGAATCGAAAATAAAACAGACTGAGAAGATATTCAGATTATGTATTTTATCACTTTTTTCTTACAATTCGTAGTGTATATTTTAGGCATGATTGGCTGGTTAGGCACTTTCTTATGGGCACCTTACACAATCAACCGGATTGACAATAAGTGTCTTTAATATCGTGACAGCTAGGCTTTTAACATCTGGTCTAACCTCAATCAATATTTTTCCACCTTACACGGTCAATATCGCCCTCAACCCGAGACAACGAGAATATTCGCGATGGCTAGTGGCGACATTTGAGTTTGGGATCGAAACTATTCTCTATCAGATTAGAAGGCTAAAAGGCAATTTTCAATTGGTAAAATTTGAATAAAAATATCTACTTGGTATTATTTAATTAGTTGAAGCGCGAAGTCCTAACCTTAACTTAACCTATTTCCCCTGAATTTTCAGATATTCCTACTAAAATGTATTATTATAATATAACGTCAATTTCAGACATAATTTTTGTATGAGATTTTCTCACCACTTGCAGAAAAAAAGTGATTTGCATTCACATAGAATACTAATTTGATTCGTATAAGTTAATTTTCATTCATAATTTACACTTTAGAATTCGGGTTTTCTTCTCAAAAATACATCATAATACTCGTTTCACAAATACAGACTGTTCCTTTCAGTTTCAGAGATGCCAGATTATTTTAAATAGTTTGCGAAAATATATGCAAGTTATTTTATCTGCAAGCAAATGTTTTTATTCCATAAATGAGACTATTACAGTAGAACCCCGATTATCCGCAAGCGGGTTATTCGTGTCTGCGAGTTCCATAGTAAATCAATAGGCCTTTACGGAATTTGTTAGTGAGTGGTAGGCCCATGCTCTTTTGTTGTGGTCATGGCTTTTACATTATTTAGCCACTGGTGTACACGACCTTATAGATGGATAGTTGATTGATTTCTGTATTGATAGAACATAGTTTTTATGTTGAAACATCTCTTTTCGTGTTTGCATTTTTTTGTCCTTTAATGGGTCATCCGCGATTTTCGTTAATCGCGGTGAGTTTGCCCGACGATTCCGTTGATAATCGGGATTCTACTGTAGCTTGAATTAACACATGATGTTTTTTCATCTGTGATTTTCCCAGATCTTCTCATTCTCCAAATTTTATAGCGTAGTGTGAAGAAACACACAACCCGCTCACTAGCGCAAAGAATGATCGAGTTCAACGTTAAAAAAATCCTAAAACGTTGTTAAGTTTCTTCCACTCTCTCACCATCACATTGTCAGTTTACTTTGAAGTTTTGATTGGTATCGTGAAAAGTACCGTATTTTGCTATTCAAAGTATCGGTTTTCCAAACCAAAAGCTTCCATTTGTGATTCCTACAGTTTCAGTAGTTTATAAATTTTAATTGCAATCGCAAAAAAGACTAACAAAAATTAAATGTGCGCTTGCATATCTGGCAACTCAGTCTGGAAGTCCGTGAGGTAAAACGTCAACATCATGCATCCATATGAAATGTCACGATATTGATGCTCGAAAATCAGAAAATCCGGATTTCTGCGTCGTCGGCCATGTTCAGCTGTCATTATGCTCTCAAATGTCATCATATTGTCAATAAAGTTGACCGTGTAAGGTCCGCTTTAAACTAACGAATCAATATACTCTACAACCGCGGAAATTTGTAATAGAAAAATCAACTTTTTTTTTATCCCATTTAGAATTAGGATAATTCGGCTCATTAGCATTTTATCTGTAACAGAGCCGGGTTTTTATCGTGTACATGTACATATGTAAATGTTTCTATAAATTGTAAATTACACAGTAGTAGTAGTAGCCATTTAGGCGTTTTTAAGGTTTTCTGTTCCATTACATTATGGTAAATTACACTGTAGTAGCCATTTAGGCGTAGGGGTATTCTATCTGTTCTTCCATGTTCTTTCATTGTTGGGTTATTTATAGAACAGCAGCCCGATGATTTTTGCAGAGCAGAGCAGTTGTATGTATGAATCGATCTTTTTTCGACCGTGGATCGATCTCCATCGCTGATGATGGTTACGTGGCCATAGTTATTCTGTTATAACACAAAGATGGTCAATTGAGGGCCCTGAGTTTGAACTCACGATCGATCGCTTAGTAAGCGAACGCGTAACCAAGTGGCTTCGAAGACCCCTCAAAAATCAACTTGATAATACAAAGTCCGTCAAATCCGACGCAGGAAATTGAGCGCATTTCACAACTACTAGTGTAAATTGAATTATCCTGACCCGCATCGAAAAAAATCCACTCGCATTCATTAACTTTTTTAAAGCTAAATGATTAGATTAGATAAATAAAAGTGCATATCAACCGTTATTGAACAGCATTGAATAACATAAATTTAATTGGAAATTTTCCAAGTTCTATGCAAATTTGGTAATTTTTGGTTAGAACAGGTATGACATTAAAAAATAATCCGTTGGAAAATATCACAATATCTTTCACAAAACAGTGACATACTCCTTGTTATTGGTGTTGCCTTATGTAAAAACTATTTGTACGCGCCATTTACGTTCGATAGATTCAAGCTATGCTATCGCTGAAAAGAGTGTTGGAACTTGGAGAAACCTTTTTTTTTTGCCCATTTCGCAATGGTCCAGGAGATGCATTTAAGCATTTAGAGCTCGACGGTTATTCTCAAGAAATAAAACTGACTTCGACAAAGTTGTTACGTATGGTAGAGCGCTCATTTTCATGTTATCAAAAATAGGGTGACCAAAATTGTCGACGAAATAAAAAATATAACTTTCTCATCTTTATAGATAGAGTTTGTAGTACCAGTTTTTTTTATTAAATCGTTTATTTTTACAGGCTCAGTTACATAAGTTTAAAGGAGCCAAACTCCTGACTGTATTGTTACAAGTATATATAAACATTTTTCCTTAATTCTAATGTTAATGGTGTAGAAAACCGATTACTCGCGGTCTACTCGAGGAAAAGGAAAGGATAAAAGGATATGTTGACAATGTTCACTCTCACATTCACACTCACATTCATTACACTCAATTCTTAAGCCTATCATATATCTAATATGTATTTACATTTCATCTTATTCTATTGTTAATAAGAAGGGATTTGATTTCTCGCGAAGGAAAAGGAAAAGGAGAATATAAGGATATAAGGACAATCAGACACGAAGATCGATAACTTTTAGGAAGACATATATTTGGGACATGTAATCAAGGTCTAAACCAGCCAACACATCTCTCACCGGCACATTGGGCTGCCTTCCTCTGGCCCGAATAGAGTTCTCTAAATTCGATTTGGCAACAAGATACTCCTCGCACGACCAAACAACGTGTTCGATGTCGTGGTAACCTTGGCCACAGGTACAGATATTGCTGTCGGCAAAATCAAAACGAAAGAGTAGCGCGTTTAACGAACAGTGATTGGACATGAGTCGGGAGAAGGTGCGAATAAAGTTCCGACTCAAGTCCAGACTTTTGAAGCATGGTTTAAGGCTAACCTTAGGGATAATTGAGTGGAGCCACCGGCCCAATTCATCTTCGTTCCATTTGTGTTGCCAGTTAGCGATTTTGCGGACTAAAGAATAAAATTCATTGAAGGCGATTTGACGCTGATAAATATCGCCTCCAATTGCACCTACCTTTGCTAATGAGTCAGCCCTCTCATTACCCGGAATTGAGCAATGTGAAGGGACCCAGATAGAGATAGAGATAAACATAGTTCGACAATGTTGTAGCCCCAATTATTTTAAATAACTTTGTAGAACAAAGCTTTTTTCTATCTTTTAATATAATCGATTTAGCGCTTTTTTTCCTAAGTTGCATTAAGGTGACCATGAAAAAGCGGGTTTTTTTGCTCTAACTTTTATATTTCAAAGTTTACATCAAAAATGTCTTCATACAACTTTTAGAGCTTATCAAGACCAACATTTTTCGATGCAGAACTTGTTATTATCTTAATCGTACTCAAATTCATTGATCGTTTTTTACCCAAAAACTCATGATTTTCATGTTATCAAAAATAGGGTGACCAAAATTGTCGACCAGTTATTTGAGATATCTTTGTAGAGCAAAGTTTTTTTTCTATCTCTTGAATTAACCGATATAGCGCCTTTTTTCCAAGTTGCGTTAGGGTCACCATGAAAAAAAAAACGGTTTTTATACTCTAACTTTTATATTTCAAATTCTACACACATACTGTCTTCGAAAGATTTTTAAAACATACTAATACAAACTAATACAAAGATGCAGAACTTGTCTATATCTCAACTTCACTTAAAGTTATTGATATTTCTTCCCAAAAAATACGCTCTCTTCAATTGCTTACCATTCTTTCTGGTGCAAACATAAAAAATGTTTGTTGACGGAATTTGAAAGAACAAATTTCACTCTATATAATTTGTGATTTTCGAAGATATGTTATTTTTTGCATTTGAGTAAATTAAAATTGAAATCATGAGTTTTTGAATGAAAACCAATCAATAACCTTGAGCAGGATTATGATATTGACAAATTCTGCATCGCAAAATGTTGGTAATGATTAGCTCTAAAAGTCGTACGAAGGCAATTTTGATGTAGAATTTTAAATATAAAAGTTAGAGTAAAAAAAAAACGTTTTGTTCATGGTTGTCCTAATGCAATTTAGTTAATAAACAACTTTGTGGCAGATATTTATTCTTTAGACAAAAACTGTCTTCGACAAAGTTGTTACATATGATAGAGCGCTCATTTTTAAGTTATCAAACATAAGGTGACCAAAACTGTCGACGAAATAAAAAATCTAACTTTCTTATCTTTATAGATAGAGATAAACATAGTTCGACAATGTTGCTTCAGATTCAGCATTCGGTTGTCACAGTAGAACACGGCGCTGGTAGTCAGATGATGCATGGTAAATTGGCGGCTTCTGGAATTGGAACCATGGTGTTTATCGATTCGGCGATGTACAAGATGGCTCAATTGATCTTCCTGAAACGTAACCTGCAGTCTCCCGTCCAGAAATTCGGTCTCCCTCGTGATACAACAGAATAATGACCCGAAGCAAGCTGACTTCGGGTTGCTGGAATGCCTGTTCTATTATGTCCCAATCAACTCAAAACACCTCCGAAATCACCGAACTTGAACAGCATTGAGTATATATGGTGGAAAATCAAGAACCATCCATCCATCCATCATGATCCAGGGAACGAAGCGGAACTCAAAACGACGATTACGGAGATCTGGGAGGAACTTCCGTCTACAGTGACCAGAAATCTCGCCTCGGTGCTTGCAGGAAGTGTTGGACGCCAAAGCGGGAGCATACCAAATACTAGGTGATTGATTTTTGTTATCTATTAACATTTCTGAACTGATTTCAATGATTTCAATAAAAAAAAACTTGAACTGTACACTCAATTTTGCAACGTCTTAATTGGAGATTTTTTGTTTGTATTTTAAACATGAAGTAGAAATGTGACAATTTTAATTTTTTTCTTATCACTACATGAGAGTAAAATGGGTCGATTTTACGATGAATATAAGTCGCATTTAATTATTTATTTCTTAACCCCGAAAAACTCAACAATAACAAACCAGCACGAGTTGTATACTCAATTTTGCGATTGATTGTACGTTGATTTGTGCTTTTCTTACTCCACCGGTTACCAATTCTTGGTGTTGATCAATTCTACACGCTCGACAGTCTTCTCAATTACTTGCGGAGTTCTGCAAGGAAGTTTACTCGGCCCATCACTAGTCACAACTTTTTCCCATCTTTCTGGCAAATCACGGATCCCTAACCACGCTAACCACGAATCGATCCAATTTTTGACTTCATCAAAATTGGAGAAGTGTTGGTCAACCAGGTCATGTTACATCGATCGAAAAAGGTAGTAAACGGACGGAGCAATGTCTGGAGAACACGGCGGGTGGGATAGTACTTTCCATTTCAGCATTTCCAAGAATGTTTTGACCGGTTTCGTGACATGCGGCCGAGCATTGTCGTGCTATAAAATAACTTTATCGTGTCTTTGCTCGTATTGTGGCCGTTTTTGTTTTTGCTCTAGTGCCGGGTCAAACGCATCAATTGTCGTCGGTAGAGGTTTCATTCGGTTTTAGCAGTTCATAGTACACCACATCCAGCTGGTCCCACCAAATAGATAGCATAATCTTCTGTTTGTGAATATTCCTCGCGGCCGTTGATGTCGATGCATGGCCGGGGTATCCATACGTCTCCCGACGTTTGGGATTGTCGTAATGGACCTACTTTCGCCAGTAAGGATTCAATGCCAAAAAACCTTCTTTTATGCCGCTGGAGCAGTCGTTCGCACGTAAAAAAAAGGGATTCGACGTCTCGTGGCTTCAATTCATACGGCACCCATATTGGAAAGAAGTAGGGTAACACGGGGTGATTTGGTCATATGGGGTGATTTGGACCACCCCTTTATCTTAAAAATTACGGCTCAACTTGGATTTGTTATAATGTCATTTCCTTCTATTGTTGAACCGTATGTACCTAAAGTGAAAAAACTTTGGTAAAACTTCACAAGTAGAGGAAAACGGTAGCATAAACACAGCAAGCACTTTGATCGTCTAGAAATGTGAACTTTTCGTGTATTGTGCAGTAAAGTTATGTTCGCCTACAGAAGAGGAACAAATAGGCCTTTGGTGTAGCGAAACCGTAAGTTTGATAAAAATAAATGAAATTGATTGCATTTTAATTTTTGCGTGTTGTGTGGGGTGACATGGAAACGTTTCTGTGGGGTGAATTGGTTCTACAGGTTTGAGACTTTTCTTTGGTCTAATTGATTCCAGATGCCGCTGAATTACAAAAAGAGGATGGGCAGACAACGTTGGAAGAAGGAGGAGCTTGGAAGTGCAACGTAGGCCATCGAGAACGGATTTTCTTTGACCAAACATTGCTACCTTGGCTACCATGACTGTTGATAGATCACAGTAGCCATGCCAGAAGCAGGAGTGACATGCTTTTCATGCCATACAAAAGCCAGAAAAGGATCCTCAAGCAAGTTCACCAAGGACATCCTGGCATCGAACGGGCAAAAGCTATCGCTCGTGGAATCGTTTTCTGGCCGACAATAGATGAAGACATCACCAACTACGTTCGTAGATGCCCAAGCTGTGCGAATGCTGCAAAATCTCCACCACATGCTCAACCACAACCGTGGCCTCGAGCTGAAGGACCCTGGCAACGACTCCACATCGATTTCGCTGGACCTGTGGATGGAGAATACTATTTAGTTGTGGTGGATTCTTTCTCAAAGTGGCCGGAAATACTGCAAACTCGTTACCCGACTACTTCCACAACGACCACATTTCTTCGAGAAAGCTTCGCAAGATTTGGAATTCCTACAGTCATTGTGTCGGACAATGGAAGCCAGTTCTCCAGTGCTGAATTCCGTGATTTCTGCGAAGAATTTGGGATCGTCCATTTCCGTACAGCTCCGTATCATCCACAATCAAACGGGCGAGCGGAGAGGTTTGTGGACACCTTGAAGAGATCGCTGAAGAAAATTGTCGACGGAGGAGAGAGGTCAACCCTTACTGCGCTTCAAACGTTCCTGTACGTCTACAGATCCACTCCATCAGCGGTTCTGAGTGGACAATCTCCAGCCGAGGTGATGCTTGGACGCAAGATGAGGACAACTTTGGACCTGTTACGACCGTCACTCAAACCAGAATTTCACCCGCAACATCAACCAGTCAAGCGAAGTTTCCTAGCTGGTGCTCGAGTTTATGCCAAAGTCTACTCTGCAAACGATAAGTGGAAGTGGATGCCCGGTGTTGTGCTCGAAGCTATTGGCAACGTAAACTACAACATATTATTGGACTGCCAAGTTGGTCGACGCAAAGTGCTACGTTTGCACATTGATCAACTCCGAACGGGAATGGAAGAAGTTGCTCTTGCACCAGCGCCATTATCCATCTTGATTGACGACTTTGGACTTACTCCAGCTGAACCAACACCTCAGCTGGACAGAACCCAATCTTCGGTCCAGAACGATCAACCATCACCTAATGAAGTCCTGAACTTGGATCAACCAACATCTGATGAGGAGCACGTTGAGTCAGCCGAGGTTCTTGATCTTCAAGATACGTTGTCGAGTGAAGGAGATGAAACTCTACTGTCAATGGATGTTCCCCAGCCGATTCTGACATCGACACCTTTGCAACGTCCCGTGCGATCAACCCGGCCACCAATCAAGTTTCAAGATTATCACTGCTACCAAATTAGAGGGGGAGATGCTACCTTGGCTACCATGACTGTTGATAGATCACAGTAGCCATGCCAGAAGCAGGAGTGACATGCTTTTAGATTTGTGCTTATTCTAGTTTTACCTCCCAACTAATAAAGACATGAAATCCTCAAGCTCTCATAATTTATTTGACTACTGAGAAGGTAACAAACATCAAAAGTGTTTGAAAATGCTCGACCAACAGTGAAAAGATTCATGCAGAATTCGATATGGTGTCAATCCAACTTTTCTGGTGTGGAATTTGGCCAAGACACCTGGTATCGATCCCAAAACATTGTTACTGATTGTAACATTATCCCAAAATACCTTACATAAACATAAGTATGTTTTTTTTCGATGAAACACACACTTGACCAAATCCACACACTTGACCAAATGTCCAAAAATCATCTCTTTTATTTTATGATATATTTGGTAGATTGAAGCTTTATATAATGATTAAACATTATTTATTGAGAGAAAACAAGTGTAGCTCAGTATACAATGTGACATTTTTTATTTAGACCGTATTGGTTTGGACATATTAGGCGATTTGCTTAGGTGGTCCAAATTCCCCCCTTTTCCCCTACTGTATGTTGAACCTTCTTACAACTTCTGGTAGAACGCTCGTCAACTGAGACTCGTGGACTTTATAGAATCCCTAGCACTCAATTTTTACGATTATTGTACAAACATCATATAAAACCTAACAAGCCATTTCAGATTTGATAATTGATTGAAACTACTTGATATAACAACTTTCTTTTCTTTCTTTCTTCTTTCTCCAACATCCCATATTCAATACAATACCACCAAAATCGATTGGTGACAGAGAGTATTCGGCTGGTTTGGATCATATTTTATCCATCACCGTTCCCCATATAACCAACACACATTGAGCTTTCCTGAGTGTTGTGCTCAACCCAAGAATGTACCGGTAAGAGACGATAAAAACAGGCTGAAACAAGAAACAGAAAAAAAATAATATGAAACGAGCAAAAACCGCAAACTGGGAAGAACGAGAATAACAAATGATCCTGGAATGCTCGTGTTCAACACGATCTTGATGCTTGACCACAATCCGGGGTGAAACGGGCTTATTACATATCAAATGTGAACTGCGAAATATTTTCGGGGATTTTTTAAAACCGGTGATATTTTTCACTGTAATTAACGAATGTGATTTTACTCGTAATAAACGGCGAACACGTTTCAATCTTAGTTAAACTCGACCACGTGATAATATTCGCTCTGCGGATTGACACGTTTCTCTCATCCAAAGGTCACATCAACAGGATGCTGGAGAGTTACCACCTCGTTTTAACTGTTTTCTGTTCGGTGTCATTCAGGTGTGAAAAGAACCCTCTGATGGTCAGTCATCTGAAACGTCGTCCGAATCTATGGTTTCATATGCGTTTATGGAGCATTCGTTTTTTTTCATTTGGTTCTCTTTGAACTCGTCTATTTATGTCTCATTTGTTTCGCTGGCGTTGGCTCGTGGTTGCTCTCTGCTTATGGGGTAAAAGAACCAGTAGATGGCTGTCTGGTGAGTTGTTTCATAGAGTTTGTCAAATATGTTGGCGCAAAAATGTATAGTTATGTGATTAGAGGTATTGATAATAGGGCATAATTAGAATAAGTTTACATTTTAAACTGTAGTTTTTTTCGTATTGTGTTTCTGTGGACGCCATTGTCTTGATAGAGGAAGTGAGGGTGAAAAGGCCCACATATTTAAGGAATATGCCCATTTTTTGCGTCCACATACCGCTTCAAGTTGTTATTGAAATTTTCTCATGCGCACAAGAACATAATAAGAAACATATAATGAGGCCTGGGGTTGGTTAGGGTGGCGTATTTTTCTCGACTCTCGAAACCACTAGAAAAGCATTGAGGTGTTAAGGTCTATCAATTTCAATAAACAGAACATTGTAAGTCGTAAGACCAATGGCCGTTTTGTCTCCAACCAAAAATGTAATTTCTATGTGCATTTGTTGCTGAAATTAAACAAAATATTAGGTTGGGGAATCAGTAATCCATTATTTTTGGGTGAAATTTAACACTATTTTTAATGTACTTGGGATTGTCCGATTTGGGTCAAATATGCACCGTTTTGTTGTCATTCTAAAGGTAGCTTCATAATGTCTCTACAATACAAGTCTTGGTGGTAATCGCTTGGTGTCAGGACCGGACTAGATGGTGGCCTTGCGTTGTCCTGATGGAACACAACACCTCTTTTGTTCGTCATTTCTGAACGTTTCTGGTCAATCGCTTGCTTCAAGTGATTCATTTGTTGACAGCAGAGATCAGAATGTATTGTATTGCACTAAAAAAAAGTATTAAAAAATTTAAAAAAATAGTTTTTCTTAAATAAATTAAATTGCACGTATTTTACTGTTGCATTATTGGCACCATAAACACCATTCACATTTTCAGCGACCTAGCTTGTATTTTCGCCTTTATAAGAGAAAAAGTATAAAATATACCGAGTTTTCTCTTTGTTGACCTCCATTGTCCTCACTCACAACTGAATGGAACAAACAAAAAATACGTAGCTATACGTACGCGAAAAGAATTGTTTAATACATAAGATTCATTACGTCGGGGCTTAGAAAATTTATTCGTTGTCACTTTTTTCACAGATGAAAGGGCTGTTCCTTAAATATTCTCCGCAAACGTGTAGACCAAATGTTTATTGTTTCATGAATTTTATTCGCAATACCCATTTTAACTGATTTTCATTTTTCCTGAAATTGTAATTAAATCTGCTGAAGTTTTATCTTTACTCTTCATGCTCATGTAAATTTTGGTATTCAGTGGGAAAATTCTTGTGATATTCTTTCTTCAATTGTTTGATCCTTTAAAATCCGAGCATTTATGGCCAACTAGCTGACCCGGCCAACTTCGTCTCGCCTAATTTTTTTTGTTATCAATACCTTCAAACATTCACGTTTTCTTACTAAGCGCAAGTTCATGGGTCTAATCGCAGAACTGTTCATTGATTGATCTTCTAATCGACCCCGTTGAATTTACCTTTTACTACAAAATTCCAGCACTTCTACCAAAACTCATCATTATAATATCAGATTATTTTCAGACATTCCAGAGGAGGGAGGGGTGTCATGCCATCATAGAAACATCATACCCAAAAACCCTCACATCCCAAATTGTGCTTGATTAGTTCTCGAGTTATGCAGAAGTTTTTGTTTCATTTGTACGGCAGCCCCCCTTAGGGGGGGGAGTGTATTCACTATAGAAACGTTTCGTGCCCTGTAAAATCTTCACATGCCAATTTTGGTTTCGTGTGCTTGATCAATTTTCGAGAAATGTAGAAATTTGTGTTTCATTTGTATCGCAGCCCTCCTTTAGAGAGGGGGAAGGGTGTCGAACTATCATAGGAACGTTCACCGCCCCCAAAAACCTCTACATACCAATTCTCATGCCGATCGGTTCAGTGGTTTCCGAGTTCATAAGAATCAGACAGACAGACAGACAGACAGAAATCCATTTTTATGTATATAGATTGCTAGATTTTTTTTATTAAATTCATTATAAAGGGGCGCTTCATCCGTAAAATTATACCTATGCGTCTGCCGTCATGAGGTCACCGTATCAGTACATTTCAACAATGGTTGTGGATAGTTGAAAAACTCGGCCAAATGACCCTGTCACCCTTACTCAAAGATTTATTTATTTTGAATCAGTTATGGAGAAGTTTCATGAAGACGAATAATTTTTTGTCAAATTTTGACAGTTGAACGCTGCAAAATTTTTAAAACGGTTTCAAAAACAACGAAAAAATATCAAATTCATTCACAGTAACTTCTTCGTACGACAAACGTTTCGTCACATGGCACTGAGCGATTACCTCTAAGCTTCAAACGAATCACTTTCCAACTTGCTGCCTATTGGCGATCTAACGCAAAACGCAAACGATCGGTGAGACACCTGGATTTTGTTTTTGAACTATGAAAATGATGCTAATGTAACCTAAAACTCAAAAACAAATCACGAATATTTTACTTCCGGGCTTTCCAAGGTAGTTCTCACATGCAGGAATCGTGCATTTTTCTACTTGTGTTTGATTGTGCTCTCGAATTTCCTTCTTTAATTCAACCATTGTCAACATTTTTATAGTTTTCACTACTGAAAGAGGTAAATAAATAACATGTTATATATAAAATTGCGCAGAATTAAATTTCTTACAAATTCATCGCAATCAAATAATCTTTTATGATTATAACATTGTAATTTATGGAAAGAACTACAACCTTCCATAAGCTCACATAGCAAATTTTTGAACCATCTTCACTTTCACCGCAGCGCCGCCTAGGTGTAGATTTGTACGTTAGATCGCAAATAGAAATTAGAAATTTTGCCTTACTTTTTAAAATTTTTAACATACACTGATAGATATTTTTCATTATCTTCTCCTACATTTCAAGCATATATTCGCTGAACTAAATGTTTGTTTTTTCATATTTATTCATTGTATTTTGTTCCACTGTTTCGTTTTTTCTCTTTTTTTTGTTTTTCTGGTATGGGACGTTTTCCATGTGTTCCATGTGCCATGAAACTGACAGATTTCAGATAACTTGATTTCTTCAAAACTACATTGTGTCAGCCAGACCACTGCCGGCCGAATCGTGTCCACACTCTCCTGCGGAGCTGTTGGGGAAGGACCGATAAGCAACAGTCGATCACGTGCTTCACAGCAGGAATCTGCTTAATTCCTCACTACTGGTGTCAAACCACCATAGAAACATTTATAGCACCCTACATGCCACATTTGGTTCCATTTGCTTGATTAGTTCTCGAATTATGCAGAAATTTGTGTTTCATTTGTATTGCTGCCCCCCTTTAGAGAGGTGGGAGGAGTGTCGAACAACCATAAAAACGTTTATCGATCCCTAAAACGTAAATATGCTTAGTTTGATTGTTTGATTAGTTCTCTAGTTGGTCAGCACCCTCCTGCCCCGTCTTTCGAGAGGGGAATGGAGTGTCAAGCCACCGTAAAAACATTTCTTGCTCCCTTAAACCTCCACATGCCAAATTTGGTTTCATTTGCTTGATTAATTCTCGAGTAATGCAGAAATTTGTGTTTCATTTGTATGGCAGCCCCCCCTTAGAGAGGAGGGTGGAGTGTCTAACCACCATAGAAACATTTATTGCACCCTAAAACCTTTATATGCCTGATTTGGTTTCATTTGCTTGATTCATTCTCGAGTAATGCAGAAATTTGTGTTTCATTTGTATGGAAGCCCCCGTTCAGAGAGGGGGAGGAGTCTCAAACTATCACAAGAACCCTCGCCGGCCCCTAAAACCCCTACACACCAATATTCATGTCGATCGGTTCAGTAGTTTCCGAGTCCATAAGAATCAGACAGACAGACAGAAATCCATTTTTGTATATATAGATGAATCCAAAGTGTTAGAAATCCTGACAATTGGATTTTGATTTTGTGTTATACTTTCTAGCAATTTGATCATTTCTACCTGGTTGGCCATCATTAACATTTACCTGTTTTTTCTATTTCTACAAATTTATGCTCCCAACTTATTGTAAATCTACAATTATTTGATTTGCAAAACTGCATTGCAAAACGTACCATTTTGTCTGTCTTTTGTGCAGACTTGGGCAATTATACTCAATCGAAAAGTTCCTAGTAATGTAGTTATTTTTGATACAAATTATATTGAGTAGGTCTGCATCTTGCTTCTGACGAAGTTAGCTGATCATAAACAATAACTTTCCCAACTAGTTAGTAGCAGTTTTGGCTGTTTTTTATGCCACACCGTCGATATGAGAGCAAATTTGTCAGTCCGCAAATGCTGGGTTTGCTCATCTCTTCTGTCAAAACGAATAAGTCGCATAACTTCTGAGAAACAATTTCTGTTCTTTTCTTTTTCCATATAATGGGACGGTTAAATTTCTTGTTCGATATGCATCAGGTGCATATAAAATTGCATCTAAATCTCACAGAAGCATCTAATATCTAAATCTGTAGAAATTAGGGGTCGCGCATAAATTATGTAACGCTAAAAATGCGGTTTTTGTACCACTTAGGGAACATCTGAAAACGGTCTGTAATCGGCTGTTGGACGAAGATTCCATTTGATGTCGGAACAGGAGCACGGCATACGGTCTTTGCGAATGCATCTCTCGATTCTACCAAACAACTGTTTGCTATTCGTGGTTCTCCAGTTGGACTCGTACACCAAGGAGCTCAAAATCCCGAAGAAATCTTTGATTGGGTGACACTGAGACATCGATTCGTTTATTCGATTCGATTATTGAAAAACAATCGTTCCTGAATTGTTGGGAAGGGGGTTATTAAAGGGTGTGTCACATCAAATTGCATCACGGAAAAAACGCTGTAGAAATTTAATTTTTAGGAATTATATCTTCAGCTTTCGCTTATAATCAGATAAGAGTGTTTAGATCACGTTGGCCATGCTTCACTGTCAATTTTTCGTAAATTTGGAAAAATGTCGTCGAACGAAAAAGAGCGTCGTGAATTAATCCTGTGCATTCATTTCGAGAATCCGGAGTTGTCACATCGGGACATCGGTAAGATGCTGGGAATCGTCCAATCCACGGTCAGCAGAATATTAAAACGATACTTCGAGAACTTAACCATCGACCGGAAGGTGAAGAACGGCAAAAATGGATGCTTCGTCAGTGAAAAAGATCACAAGCGCGTAGTTAAGCAGTTTAGACGTGATCCGAGAAGTTCGGTCCGGGATGTCGCCAATAAGCTGAATTTGTCAAGTTCATTCGTCCAGCGGACCAAGCAGCGGGAGGGCCTGCGTACATACAAGGTTCAGAAGGCAAAACATGGTGGGGAAGACGCGAGCCCGGAAGCTGTACACCGAAATGCTGACGAAGCCGCATTGCCTGATAATGGACGACGAAACTTACGTCAAAGCGGACTTTCGTCAGCTTCCGGGCCTGTTGTTCCTCTCCGCAGAGGACAAATTCAGCGTTCCGGAGGAGATTCGCAAGCAGAAACTATCCAAGTTTGCCAAAAAGTACATGGTGTGGCAAGCGATCTGCTCTTGCGGAAAGCGGAGCGCCCCCTTCGTGATAACCGGCACGGTAAACGGGCAGGTTTACCTTAAGGAGTGCCTACAGAAGCGCTTACTACCACTATTGAAGCAGCACGAGGGCCCGACCATCTTCTGGCCGGATCTCGCTTCGTGCCACTATTCAAAGGACGTGTTGGAGTGGTACGAAGCCAACGGGGTCACCTTCGTGCCAAAGGAAATGAACCCGCCCAACGCACCGGAGCTTCGCCCAATAGAGAAATATTGGGCGATTATGAAGCAGGTCCCCCGGAAGAACCCCAAAGTTGTCAAATCGGAGGCGAACTTCAAGAGAAAATGGATTTCTGTTCAAAAAAAACTACAACCTGACGTTGTACAGAATCTTATGGACGGGGTAAAGAGGAAGGTGCGAGCATACGGGCTTGGGCTCGACGTATGAATAAAAAGAAAATGCCAAAAGTTGTTTAATAGTTTTTATTTTACTGTCTAAAATTTTCAAAAGGATCGGTCTATTGGGCGAATTTTTACAGCGTTTTTTCCGTGATGCAATTTGATGTGACACACCCTTTATATTGATCTACGGGAAGAGACGAATACAACAAAATACAGAAGGCTCAAATCGGATCATCCCTTCTTCGGGTTATCCGCTTACCAACAGATTTTGTCTTACATTTTTATTTATATAGATTTTGTGGACTTTGTGGTAAATTAATACCTGGAGAGGAATTATTTTTCATGCTGCATACGACACATGTCTTTATAGATTAAACTATAAATTGTTGGTACTCATGAGTCTTTCATTAAGGACCTGTCAACGGTGGGTTCGTTGGACCCAATTTTCCACTATTTGGCCACGCATTCCGACCGGAAAGTTACGAATTTCGCGATGGATGTTGTAGACCAGTTACCTGACATAGGCCCATGAAAAGAAATCCAATGACGTCAAATCGCATGAACGAGGACAAAAACAATAATACATATTTTCTTGTTAACAAAGTCATTTAGCCAGAAATAAACATCATAACTGAAGATTTTAGAGGCGAATGAACTGCAAAGTTTAAAGCCTCTTAAAAACAATGAATCAATCAATAACTGAAGATGATTTTGATTTCATAATTTTTTCCAAGATTCGTCAGGTCCCAAAAGGGGAAGTTTCGGCACTTCAAATGATCAAGTAGCTTTAGTTCTTGAATCAATTTGATCTTCTAAGGTTGTAGCCCAAGATCTTTACGCAAAATACGCCATAATGAGGTTTGGGAGATGCCCAATTTTTGAGAACGCCGTGCAATTGACAGATCATTTGAATGTTTTAAGGGTACACGAATACACAAAACTAACAAGTCGCTAATGGTATTTGACTTTTCAGACCAAAAATTCTATCGATTCGATATCAATGAAAGTTCCATAGCATTTAATGACAACTGTTTCCTGATCCGAGGGAAACAACATTACGTTTGCCTTAATATGATTACTGACACACCAGCAAACTATGCATGTTTTGTTAATTTTCTTAACATTGTTATGTTTTCAAGTACTGTTGACTATTATTCATATGACAACGGGCAAACGTCCACATTCTTGGTATGATCGCTATTTCTAGTAGAGTCCAACATTTTGTGAGGTTATCATCGGTCAGGAGATCGCACACACATACACACCCGCTAATGGCATCTCCGGATAAAACCGGACCAAAAACCAGAGACAAATGGGAGTAGTAAATGAGCGACAAGAGCGCGAGAGAGCCATGAAAAAGAAGAGAGGATGCATCAACTCCAACTCCATCGCGCTTACCAGGTTTCAGTGGGTTAAGCCTAAACTGCTTGTCCGAAGTGACGCTAGTATTGAAGCGACAGGTAGAGTTTCAACATTGCTCGGTAGAGTTTAGTCGGTGTTTCGCTCAACACGCGGGTTTCTCTCGATTAGCTGAAATCAAGGAAGTGACGGAGAAGGGAACGAAGGAACGACAACGTAATAAAAATAATAATATTCAATACAGACATCCGAGGCTCTGTCCATAGTGCATTCTTTGGTGCTGGTTCTGAAAGTGAGGAAGCAAAGTTGTGTGACGGTTTGTGTGCAGGTGCAAGAAGAAAGGTGGTCACCTCGAATTTCTACCAGTTTCGCGAGTGGCTGGCTATTTCAATCGGCAAAAATCTTACAAATTTGTCGTGTGGATTCAGTGCTACTACATCGAAACGAGAAGGTAAGTGGTTGACCTGGCGCTGTGATGTTAAATTGTTGTAAACGGCTGTATAGAAGGTACGGTTCAGAAGATAATTACATGCTCAAAGTGCGATTTCAATATCCATCATCTTACGAAGAAGCCATTAGGGTTGAGCTATGAACCGCACGCAATTGCATACACACGGTGACCTTAAGGTTTTTCAGTTCAATAGGAGTATGCCCGTCACTGACCGCCTGACTTTGAACATTCACAAAAACCGGTTGTAATTGAAATTATTCAATTCCACCAATGGTGCGTTTTGCGTAATGTTAAGTCGCGTTCGTCGGATTATTGGACATTAGAATCAAGTTCATATTGTTTATCATTTCTAGACTAGATTAAAACTAATTATCTTAAAAGTGATTTTTATTTTCATAAGAGTAATAATTGATCGCGAGTAGTGAATTAGAAGTTGAGTATTATTTACACCTTCTACTTACATTTCACGCGATTGAAGGTCAGTACGCAGTAAAATGGACAGATCAACAACAATGAACAACTCCGTGTTGAAATTGACTATTTAAGAATTATGCCAAATCAACGTTAAAGAAAGTGTGCATCGAACAAACGAATTACGCAAGTGGCGCCAAGCAGCCTTGTAAACAGTCTCAGCAATAAACAAATAAATCCAGAACAATTATGCAATATTATTGATTGATTCCATCATCGATTCGTGAGTGCTCTAAAGTGCTCTGTAATCTACTTTGTTCAATTTGTGTTTCTTCTTTTGCAAAGCCCAATTTGCAGGGGATTTTTCAGTGGAATTTTTTGCCAGTCTGCTCTACATTTTTGTGTTACATATTATTCTCTCATAAAAAGCAATACGCGAAATGGAGAGTTTTTTCGGTTAGAAATAATTACTCGAAGATGTCGCTGAAGTTTGGTCAAATACGCTAAGTAGGACTTTGATCGTGCAAGGAAAAATAACAGAAATGTCAATATTGACAGAATTGAGCAATGTCATGCGGTTATGCAAGGAATCATGGCAATGTTATTGTTATGTTAAATTGCGATGCTCAATTTGAATTCAAATATTTTCGCAGTGAATTCAAAATAGTTCCTTTGAAGAAAGATTGTGGCACAGACCGCAGAGGACCGGTTTTTGTCGGAATATGAAGGGAATCATGAGGCGCTGGTGCGGCCTCGAATCAACTATGCCTCGCTCAATTGCTCAGATTCGAAGTAAAAAAAACATGCTTGGCATCCTGATTAACTTCTGTTTACCGCGTTGGTTTAGTTGAGAGATGGAAAAGTTTGACGCAACCAGTTGAGGTTCTAGGGACTGGACCGGAACTTTGACGCCCGGGTCAAAATTTTCCACGCTTTGCTCCACGGTTGGTTATCATTTTCCGTGCTTTATTCGTATACAAAATTAACATTGAATACATTTGTGATCGCGGATATATAGTTCAATATGAACTATCGGTCTTATTAGTAACATGTTTTTCATCAAGAACATCAAGAACGGGATCACTGACCACCACGGGTCCGTTTACAGTGATCGAATCGTTGGACCCAACTTTCCATTACTCGGCCACACATTTCGACAGAAATGTTGCGAATTCCGCGTTGGATTTTGTCTGTGACAGTGACTTGATATAGCCTCGTAAAAAGAAATCCAATGGCGTCTAATCGCATGGATGCGCCGATCAATCGATAGGTCCATTTCTCGAAATAACACGTTTATCAAACTTACTTTTCAATAAATCCATTGTAATGTGCGCTGTGTGGCAAGTGGCACCGTCTTGTTGAAACCATACAGTATTATTGATGTTAAGATCTTCCAACTCTGGTCGAAAATAGTCTTCCAACATGTCGCGATAGCGCTCTTCATTGATGTGAAGGGGCTGTCCACTAACCACGTGTACAGAAAAGCACAATTTTAGGCTCCCCCTCCCCCTCCGTGGACAAGCGTGGACAATGACTATACCCCTCCCCCGTTGTCCACGTGGACATTCTTCCATATTTTTTTAATATTTTGATTGAAAAAAGGTAAATAATTGCATTGCGCCTATATTCTATTTTAAATTAGTCCTATTTTATATTTGGTGTTTTTCAATGATAAAAAAAAACAATTCAAGAATAAAAAACATGTTCAAGGAATATTTCGATTCATTCGTCTCCGCAAATCATATATTCAAAAAATGAAAAAATTATACAAATTGGCTTTTAAATAGGATCGGTTGTTTTCTATTCTTTGATTTTTCCATCAACATTGCGCAAAAAGTTATTTGTATCGCTCTTCAGTTTGTTTCAAATTCTATTTTTGTAGTATTAATTACACCTCTTCCTACCAATATATCTTACAGTTTGAAAATATGTGAAATAGTTTACTGCAGGAAAAGCTCGGCTATGGCAACTGTATGAAATGTTAACAGTTACTAAAAAGTCGTTCTTTTTCATCACATTTGCTCTACTACATATGGAAGTCTATTTAATCATTTATATTTTGGGCTTAACTGATATTGAACCCAAAATACTACTCGGAGGCGATCTGGCGTAGTGGTAACATCCATGCCTCTCACGCTAAAGGTCACGAGTTCAATTCTCACTCCCGACATTCTTCCAAAAATGGAAGTAAAAGTGACGAACCAGCCAAATGTGTTGAAAGTCACTATAATACAGATAAAAAAAAAAAAAAAAAAAAATACTACTCCTTCAAAATCGCTTTTCGAGAGCCCACGACAAATACATATCTTTGCTTTTCCAATGGCAAAAACTAAAATACTATTGATTCCCTTCGACACTAGGATTGCATCCTAAATAATCCTACCGAAATTAGAAATATTTCTTTGGTGACTTCAAAGGACTGTACAACAATAAAACTGCACAATCAAGTAAAATGTTGAAAATTTATCAAACATTTTTCTTCTAGAAGATCAAAATCAGCAACTAAGAATCAGGAAGAATGAAAATAAAAATCAAGAAGGAATCAGCAAAACTCATATTGGGTTGTCCGAATAGTTTGTGCCGATTTTTGGGAAAACGAGTAACACAACAAAACCGATTGTTCATTTCGGTAAAATAGACTTATATCTAAAACAAAGAAAGCTTACTTCGATGTAAATTACGTTGTCTGTAAAGTTCACGAACTTTCTTGGGAACATCTGAAATTAGGTTCCGTACAGTATCCTCAGATACGCTGGCGGCGGCGCTTTTCCATCTCCTCTTGAAATCATTAATGCCATTCGCTTTCTTCTTAGTTTCGAATAGTTTTCGCTCAATCAGAGCCCAGTACTTTTCCACTGGGCGAAGTTCTGGACAGTTAGGTGGATTTGCTGTTTTTGGCACATATTTGACCTCATCATTCCAGGATGGACTTTGCCATCTGTGCCAAATCTGGCCAAAACAACGCTGGGGAGTCGTGGCTTCTTATGAATGGTAGCAACCGCTTCTGGAGACATTCCTTCTCGTAGACATCCTTTTTGATAGTGCCGGTAGAGACGAAAGATTTGGCTTTTCGGCCACAACTGCATATTTATGATTGGCAGGTACCAAGTACTTTTTGGGGAATTTAGACTGCTTCTTGGTCCGGAAACACTCGGCTACGGCATTCCTTTGCATTGCAGTATAAAAAGCGAGACCCGGAAGCTGTTTGAAGTCTTCGAGAACATAAGTTTCATCGTCCTTTCTGGTACATGAACATTTTGGCAAAAACTGGGTGTAGAGCACCTTAGCACGGCTTTTTGCAGTGAAATTTTGCTTATCATCACGATTGGGTACCTTTTTCACTTTGTACGCCTTCAGTCCATGCCTCTGCTTCACTTTTCGTACATATGATTTTGATTTTACAACCTTTCGAGCCACATTTCTAACTGAAAGGCTACTACCTTTCGGTCCATCTGTCGATAGCACAGTTTTCGATTTGTTCCGCTTTCAACATTCCGATTCACAGTTAAACGCTGGTCGAACAACTTGCACACACTAAACACGGTACTGTTCGGCAGTTTTAGCTTTTTGGCGAGATCGCGTACCGACAGTGTTTGATTTTGCTACCGTTCGCGCAAAATGCGTTTGCGTACTTCCACTTGATTCGACGCCATATTACCAAACTGAAGAAGAATGTAAACATGTTGGACATCGAAATAAAGGGTTTCAGCTGTCATGTAAGTGAAATATTCCATTGATTAATGGAATATTTCTTAAACTACACTGAAAGAAAAGTGTCCGAAATTTAACGTGGACAGGCTTTAGGTAGACATTCATTTATTAAATTTTATTTTCACAGTTTTTTCCACATGTTCTGGCCAAGGTTATTTTATGCAGTCCATGGAGTAAAAGTTTTGCCCTTGAGAGTATTTTGCTGAAACCTGAACTTGTGAAAATCTGAAGGTGCAATATTCGGTTAGTTTAGCTTATGTTAGTATCGTCCTATGGTTAGTTTCATGGAATATTAGGCTGTCAAAAAAGTCCTGCGGTATTTCCGCGAGGTGTCGTTGTAAGCGCGTAGTTCTAGTTGTATTCATTGTATCGAGTCATACTATAGCTTGTTGGAAAGGTATTTTGCGCGCTATAATATAGTCGTTTACAGTGTTTTGTTTGGTTAAGTCGTTCGTGAGTTATAGTGTCGCAAATATGGAGCAAAATAAAGAGAAAATCCGACATATTTTACAGTACTACTATGACAAAGGCAAAAATGCATCTCAAGCTGCCAATAAAATTTGTGCAGTTTATGGACCCGATACAGTTTCCATTTCCACCGCACAACGATGGTTTCAACGTTTTCGTTCTGGTGTAGAGGTCGTCAAAGATGCGTCACGCTCCGGAAGGTCTGTCGTCGAAAATTGCGACAAAATCGCTGAATTAGCCGAGAAAGACCGGCATAGTAGCAGCCGTAGCATCGGCCAAGAGCTGGGGAAAGTCATCAAACCGTTATTAACCATATGAATTAGCCTGGATTCACAAAGAAGCTCGATGTATGGGTGCCACACACGTTGACGCAAAAAAACATTTTTGACCGTATCGACACATGTGAATCGCTGCTGAATCGCAACAAAATCGACCCGTTTCTGAAGCGGATGGTGACTGGCGATGAAATGTGGGTCACTTACGACAACGTGAAGCGCAAACGGTTCTGGTCGAAGCCCGCTGAAGCGGCTCAGACGGTGGCCAAGCCCTCATTAACGGCCAGGAAGGTTCCGCTGTGTGTTTGGTGGGATTGTCAAGGAATAATCTATTATGAGCTGCTTCCCTATGGCCAAACGCTCAATTCAGACCTGTACTGCCAACAACTGGACCGCTTGAAGATATCACTCATGAAGAAGAGGCCATCTTTGATAAACAGAGGCCGCATTGTCTTCCATCAGGACAACGCCAGGCCATACACTTCTTTGGTGACGCGCCAGAAGCTCCGGGAGCTCGGATGGGAGGTTCTTTTGCATCCGCCGTATAGTCCGGACCTTGCACCAAGTGACTACACCTGTTTTTGTCCATGGCGAACGAGCTAGGTAGTCAGAAGTTAGCCACAAAAGAGGCCTGTAAAAACTGGCTCTCCGAGTTTTTTGCCAATAAGGAAGCGAGCTTCTATAACAGGGGTATTATGAAGTTGGCATCTCGTTGGGAACAAGTCATCGAACGAA